>NC_090784.1:20060625-20428750 GCF_040054535.1 Antennarius striatus | reverse complement strand
AAATCCTTCTGTGCCGGTGGGAAACCGGGACATCTGGCTGTCACCGAATTGTATACAATTGGTGAAAATGTGGGAAGGACGTTGACAGGATATATTGATGACCTGTGATTAGAACACATACACACTCATCGGCGACACACTCCACACCCTGTCCTGGGATAAACTGCTGGTTTGGCAAAAAAAATCTCATCCTGGACGCTCTTTTGAAGAAAGTGGTTAAACTCAATTAACCACTGCAGGCGAAAAGCAAACACTTTTTAAATTTTTTTTTACCATCTCTCTTCTTATATTTTGGCCATTTCCTACCGTGTTGGAGCCTGGGCTGTGATTTTACATGCGTGTGCTTGCACATGTGTGTATGTGTGTGCTTATTTTCATCTATGCATATGGATGCATTTGCAAACCTGATGCATTTTCCCCCAGAATCCTTACATTAGAAGTGCGTCTGTGCATGTGTGCATCCGCGCACTGGAGTACTCACATGCGTGTGTGAGCAGCAGGCAATCATGGCTCACACGTGAAAGGTGCATGACTGGAGGAGCACGGGTCATAGATGTTGTGCCTGAGGCGTCTCCAACAGAGATGGGGTTAAAAGGTCAACCCCCGAGTAAGAGTTCCTCTTCGTATAAATCGTGAGTCGACACAGGAAGTGGAATCCTGTGCAGGCTTCGGTACATTGTGCACCCCCTTATCTGGAAGGGGGGGACCTCCACCCACAGGGTACAAACACCTCATTATCTCCTTCATTGTTATGTCTGTTACTGTCGGTGGTTGTCACCGTGACAGAGAGAGAGAGAATTAAGTCATCACACCCACACACATGGCAGCGGGAAGAGGAGTGTCTGATCCAGTAACAAGTGTTTTCTAATTGGTTCTGAGCGATTGATGGACAGCAGCAAGAAGTTTCCATAAATACACTCGGATCAAGCTCCCTCACACACACACACACACACCCCAGAAACACAAGTTAGACAAGTGAATAAATCCGTGTCTGAATAAATTCGGAGACACGGATATGTGTTTTTTCTCCTCTTTTCCTCTGTCTCTTCTGGCCCTGCCTTCTGCTCGATCTTTCAGCCTCAACAGGAAGAGAGAAATTGAATTAAAACCTTGCTATTGATACCTCTTTGCTCGCAGCAGATAAATAAAATGATCAGACTCAGCTGGATGACTCCTGCCCCGGTTTCACCCTCCTCCTTCCATCTCTTCACCTCCAGCTCCTCACCCACCCCCTCTCCTCTTGATTGGAATCTGGAAACCCATTTGCTGTCTTGCTTCAGACCCGACTCCGGCCGTGTCGGGTAGTCGGCGCACGTCCTCCCCCCCAACTCCCTGCCTTGCCCCCCCCCCCTTGATCTCTCCTTCCCTTTCTCCTTTTTTCTCTCTTATTGCTCTCTCCTTTCCTCTTTATCCCCTCTCCGTCTGCTCCAGGCTCTGTGGAGAATTTGCCCAAATTACCTGTCATACTGGCAGCTACGTGTAAATAAGCCAGAAAAGTGTCGCTTTCTCAGTCCCCTCCCTCCCATTTCCTCCCCCACTCCCCACCTCCGCCTCCACCCTATCTTGTCTCACTTCAAACCACCTTTCCCTTTCTTTTCCATCCATCACATCTTTCCCTATTTTTTATTTATTTATTTTTTGGTTTGGCACTTGCCCTCAATCTCAATTCCCCCCCCCCCTAGCTGTTTATACGTACTCCTGTCTCTCCTCTCTTCGTTTGCCAACAAAGTCTTTGTAATTCCTTCTAGTCGGGAATAAAGTCACTTTGCGAACTCCTTTGGAGATTTAGCGTGCAGAGAGAAAGGACACTGACAAACCCTGATTTATATTCAGGGCTAAATGAATTAAAAACCGATCTGCTGTCCTGCGAGCTTAAGTCCTCAGCAGACGGGGTTCGGGCGGGGGCGGGAGGGAAGCGTTTTCATCTCAAAAGGCAGGCGCTCCCATTTTAGTGCACTTCAAGCAGCAAATATTTACCCCCACCTTCTCCTCTTTTTCAAATCTGGAAGCGTTCACCTCTCTAATGCTTGTGGTTATTGTGTTGTTAGTGGAGACGGGTGGAGGGTGGAGAGTGTGCGAGTTGGGGGTCAAGCCTGAGCTCTCAGTTCAATTTCTGCTTCAGAAGGTGTAATCATCTCTCACCCAAGGGTTACAGGTGCAAACACTCTGATGTGGGGGGGTGGGGGGGGGTGGAGGTTGGAGGCACGTTGCGGTGAAGGAGGATGCAGTGACGATGTGTGGAAAGCGATAAGAAGGAGGCCACTAAGAGAAGAGAAGAGAAGGGGGGTGGGGGGGAGCTCTTCAACCTCATCCAGGTAACTGAGCCAAGCTCTCACCGGCCATCTTGGGAGATTTATAGAGCACCCCCCCATCCCTCTTTTTAAAATTATAAGCCAACAGAGACGTGTCATTCTGATAAATGAAGAGTGTTCCGGGTTATTTTTGGATGTTTTAAGGAGCCTGGTGGGAGCAAACACTCCCCCAACATGCATCTGACTTCAAGGACAGTGGTTTTTAAAAGCTGGACTACTTAATTCATCAAAGTGGTCAGACTGGACGGATTCAGCGGGGGCGTGAGGGCTGGAAATAACCAGGGGTTACTGACAAAAATCCAGGAAACCACTTGCACTTCTAAAACACTTCTTATTCTGAAGCCCAACCTGCAACTTTCAGTTGATATTCAGTCTTGCCAGTCTTCTGCGATCGGATAATTTATACGTTTGTTACTCCTTTTAACGCCTTTTGACGGACCAGCAAATGCGAGGCAATGGCAACGGTTTTGCAGAGATGATAGCACCTGTTAGTTAAAGACGGCTCCATCACGAGCCGTCACGCGTCGACTCGACACGATCGCACCGGGGTAAAGCTATGCACACTGAGGTAAAGCTGCTGTGGTGCAGCAGTGGAGATGGCCTGCAGCTCTGTAAATTATACATATGGAAGATGGAGGGGGGGGGTCATGGGTAGGTAGATCAAGCTCCCAGAGCATCTTTCTTGCAGGTACGTTGTTTCTCTGATGGTATGCGTCAAGCTACAGAGCTTTTCCGCATCCACACATGGATGGGAATAAGACATGCATATTCATATCCCATCCATAAATTCATGCTAATCCATGACCGGTAATGTAATATATGGATATCAGTCCCCTGAGGTGTGGCACGTCCATGAGGAAAGAACGCTCAAAGAGAAATTCCTCCTCAGTCTCATTAGCATACCTGTTGAAACGACACACTCCGGGGCCGTTAACGTGTAGTTTTCTTAGAACAAAAGCCTCTTTTGCACAGAGATCATGCCACAGCGCAACAAAAACAAACCCCTTTCAATGCCAAATTTGTTTTTCTCACTGGATTACAAATAAAAAAAAAACTAAAAAAAAAAAACTGGCAGCGTAATGCACGTCTAGTGTGTGATTTTTACATCGCAAGCCGCGGTTCTTCAAGCAAAAGAGACATGACGTGTGACACGGCATCAACGTCTAGAGCGCCGTTTTACATCAGCGCTTTGTAAACAATGAAATAACAAGACCAAAAGAATAATTTACCCTCCGTGTTACTTAGCGGCTGATATCCTCAGCGCTACAGGGCGGGGTGGGGTGGGGTGGGGTGGGGCGCCCTGAGCATCGCGCCGTCTCGTCCATTTCCAAAACACATTTTCAGCTGATTTTATCCTTCTTTTTTAACGCAGCGCCTAAGCGCGTTTAAAATCTCCTGAATGTGGATTTCAAACACACGCGTACCGTTTTAAAATGTCACCGCGCCTGAATCTAAACCAGCAAATAGAACCAGGGCAGTCACAGACCGCAACATCCCATGACACCCCTAAATTCAAAATTTTACTCTGACCTACTTGCATGTGTCTAGTGGTTTAACCTACTTTCATAGATCAAAGCACTAGCTTTGATCTATGGTCCTACTCACACTGGCTTCCCTGGTATTTCTATCATTTCTGCTTCCTGAGTTTACAAAAGTTTGAAATCTGACCTTGACCTAAAATTCTCAAGATCAAGGTCATCATCTCATTTTCATCCCCTTTGCTGCCCCAGTAATGTGCTTTTTGTTTCATCTTTCTATCTGCAACGGTTCTGAAGATATTTGGTGGACTAACGGACGGAAGGACAAACGGATGAACCAACACACGAACACTGACAATTACAATACATCACCGCTTTGAAGCGGGATGTCTGATGGCTTTCCTGTACTGGAAGCATCCGTTCCTTAGATGCTTCCAGGGGGGAGGGGGGGGGGTGTTACCCATGGTAGACATGCCCCCCTGGCTCTGATTGGTGATTCCAAGTCAGGCGTGGCAGATCCCTGCAAATAGCATTAGGGGCACTAGATGGGGCTAAAGGAGTCAGCTTTCCCAGATTATCTGTGCTGCACTGCTGCGAGGACACGGTGACAGTTTTAGAAAACATGACAAGAAGCTTTTTTTTTTTTTTTTTTTGAAAGGTTACCTACTGCTGCTTGGAACGCAGCGTGAGGTAGCAAGGATTGTGAGTTCCAACCCATGACACCTGCAGACTCAGACACAAAGCGATGGGGTTTATTACAGGCGGTGTCCTCTGATTTTTATTTTTGTTTTAAGTCTGTTAAACATTTCCATTTGTCCAGGAGCTTTACAAGCCAGTCAAGTGGGCAGAGAACTTTTTAGAAACAGCTAAATTAGACTTCTTTGAACATCTTTCCGACTCCACACAACTCCCGTTTATTCTGCCCTCATGCAGCGAAGCGACCACACGCTGCATCAGAGGCCTCAGGACCCCTCTTCTTCACCTCGTCTGCGGCCCCCCGCTGTGAGTTTGACAAGTTGAAACCAAGCTTGACTTCTCCCACGGTCGGAGTGCCAAATTAATATCTGCAAAACAAAAAAAAAAAAACCCCAAACATAAACAGACATTTGCAATTAGAAGAAAAAGAAAACATTCATGAAAATGCAGAAGGGAAAAAAAAGAAAATTGTCCATCAGCATTTGGTGCATAATTACGATATACGACTGCAAAAAAAACCACGCTTTTTCTAATGAGCTCAGGATAAAATTCTCCACTATGCCATGTTAGCTTTTCATGGCTTGATTTCACATCCATTTATTTCCCTCCACACAGCAAATGGGCTCCAGAATTTATGCTTTTCTACAACGGCGGCGCCATCAAAGCAGAGAGGGGCCGCCGCCTTTGGATGGGAGAAGAGATAATAAAAGGGGTGTAGGATTGGATCAATACCACAGCTCTCGTCCGTGTTCAGCCAACAGCATAAAGGTGTAACTGAGATTGAAACTCTTGAGCCAGGTGGCGAGAATACATGGTCTTGTAAAAAAGTTTTGTAGGTTTAATTTTGCTTCCATCTCCCTGTGAAAGAGTAATTTAGGTGCACAAAGTGAGGACATGCTCGGTTCCTTTGCAACAACACTATATTTTGTTTATGGTCTGCTGCTATATAGTTGAACATCTTTATCCGTCTGCTGAAGGGGCCATTTGGTGTGGCCCACGTCTATCCATCCGTCCATCCATCCATTGGTATGTATGTAAGGAGATAAAATCTGGTCACATCTCCTCAGAAACGGAGTGTGTATCTGATTGGAGGCATCTGATCATTTTGTTTTTATTTCTTTTCTTTTTATGCACACAACCAAGACGGAGCTGGATCACATATATTTTGGTCTCCAAACCTGATTGAATTTCTGAGCCCATTTCCCTTCAGAAAGGGAATGAGAGGAAGAAGAAAAAAAACAACAACCAAAAAACAAAAACGATGTATCTCTCATGTGGTTCAAAACCATCTTCTGCTATTTCATTCTCTTCCCAGTCGAATTGTGTGACACCATTCCAAACTCAAATTGATGATATGACCTTCCTCGCACACTTAGGCTAAGTAGGAGCATTTTTTTTTTCTTCAGCGGTGAGATTCAAAACAAAACTTGCATATGATTTCCTCTGTGTACATGATTTGGCTCTCCAGCAGAATAAGCTGAGTGCAGGGTTTCAAGCTATTTATTTCTGCATAATTCTGCCGAGTGAATGCAGCATGAGTGCATAATGGTATCCCCCACTCTGCACCTTGATTAGATTACAGTACTATCCAGGAAAAAGCTTGATCAATATGTTGACAGTGCGGTGTGAAGTAATGTGAAAGGAAAGGTCCTCTTTATCTATTTTGGTTCCTCTGTGAAAGGAATGTTTGGATGGTTATTTTCATCTGAATCCAAATACTGCATCTTGTGCCTTTTGAAGATAGTGAATACTCTGGATGTATATGTCAAAAGCATAGTGTGTGTAAATAACCCCATTGGATGATGTGTTAGCCAATCAAAAACCAGCCAATTGAAACTGAGCACGTTGTCTAATTGTACTTTTTTTCCGCGACACTCTTCATGAAATCTTGTATTGTGTTAACAATATATTAAATTTAACCCAATTAGTGTCATGATTTCACAAAGACTTTTCCAAAACAATGACAGGCGCAGTTTTTCTGCCCACCAAATTATCCTAAAAAACAAAGAACATTCAGTTTCCGATTGAATGACAGCCCTGAACCTTCAGTCCAGTCAATAAAAATGTACCGTCGGTGTTACAGGGTTGTGATTTTTACATATTTCAGCCTGTTTTGTCTGACAGCCCAGCTCCTCTTCTTTTCATTCCTACATGGTGTAATTCTCAAAGTGCTATTCCAGTTTGCTGCACAGTTTAATGACAGCGAGTCTCCCAGGAAGCACATCTACATGGGCTGTTAGTCATGCTTCTGTTTTCTCTTCAATCAAATCCAACATGAGGGCAATTCTATTTGATGTGATTCCCCTGGCTACTGCGGGCCGAAGCCTCGCCACGGTAGCCCTCCTTATAGCCGGGTTCCCATCGACTCTTTTACATTTCTGTTGGACACAAAACTGAGTGGGTGAAAGAGAGAATATAAAGAGAGAGCGAGAGAAACTGGAGAGACAGCAGACTCGGGGAGAATAATGGGAGTATTTGTTGTAATGGAGTTGAGAAGTCATGGCGGTGTCAAGGGAAGACACCTCACTGATGATGGCAACACTGAAGGGTATTGTTAGCCTTCGTGTAGAGGAATGCAAATGGGAGTTAATGGGGGGGAAAAGGGATAGGTGGAAAGGGAGATAATGAGATGGTAAGAGTCGAAAAGCCAGGGAGGATGAGAACGGATGACAGAAAGAAGAGGTGAGATAGAGATACAGAAGTACGCTGGACCCATGTGTTATTGTCGGCCATATTGATTGAGTTGTGAAGACCACAAAAAAAAAAACAGCAACAACCCAGAACTACCATCTGTCTTGAAATCATGTCCTGATGGATGTGAGGATGACAGTCTTGTTATGCAGACAAATGCATTCATTCTCCACAGTCAACAACACCCAGGAGTCTGTTGTGAGTGTGCAGAGCTGAATGTAGTTCAATCTGACTTGGTAAAACGACATCCCATCATAGGTCGACATAAGGGAGTTGTAGTTATCCCTTCAGGTTAGCGGCAGAAGATCCTCTGACAGAATGATTGTCATCAGTGCTTCCTGGGAGGAAAACTGAGTGTTTACCACCGACTATTGTTGTCTGGGTTTTTGTGGATTTATTTTTATTTTTTTGATGACTAACACACGCAAATACAAATCGGTTGTTGTTGTCTGTATCGCAGACACCCCCACCCCCACCCGATGGGCACACAACCCCTCACAGGGGTAATTAGAAGTCAAGCACAGACGTAGAAACGTGAACGGAGGGAGTTGCATGTCTGGCACGTCCACCCGGAGATAAAAAAAACCCCTCCGTCTGTGACCTTGAGCGAAGTACGCAATTTTCACTGGGGGAACATGTGACAAGTGCAGCAACGGTCCTATCAACATGGGAGTCGTCTCATCAAGCTGACACGCAGATAATGATACGGCTGAAATGGGAGAAAGACGAACAGGGAAGAAAAAGCTTTCTGTCTACGCACGTCTCTCTGCGGGCAAACTGGCGTCCTTGGCCTAGACCGCGGTTTAGTGCACGTCTCTGTTGATTCGCTGTGATAGCGTGCGTCCCTCCTTGGCAACGTATTCGTCAACATGCACGAGTGCGCGTGAGCGATCTCGGACGACGGCCATCCTTCAGGTGTCTTGATATCTGATCGCCCGGATTGATCCGCCCAAGGAGAGCGTGACATTCAGCGGGTACAAGTTTGTCCAATAAGGCTGCAGGGCGACAGCTGTAGAGGCCTTTGTTACAGAAAGTTAATTAGACCTCCTCGATCCACACAAGTGGAGGAAAAAAAAAAAAAGAGGACGGGGGTAGGTACTATTAGTTGCGTTGATTTCCCAGCAGTGGTTGACTGTACGATGGAGCTTTCTACAGCTATGATGGAGGGGGGGGGTTTCCCTCTTCTGGCTCTAGAGCCGAGTCCCCGGAGACGCCGGCACTGTTTTCAGAGACGCAGAGGCTTTTAGTGGGGCTCCAGGCAGCACAGGTGCAGCCCCTGCATTCATTGATCTCTCTTTGCTTTTACTATAGGGAATGTCAACCGTGACAATGGAATACGCTCAGGCATGGCTATAAGACACGGCTGCATTGTGTAAACCACATAGTGGGGGGTTGTGCGCGGAATACAGAGCGTCGCTGTCAGGACGTCTGCATGTCAAATTAATACCGCATGACGCTCTGACTTTATTAATGGTTGTAGATAATGCTCAGAAGTTCTCGCTGAATGCATCTACTCATGTATCGCCAGGTTCCAGGGTGGAATGCTTTCACAAGGAATATTAATTTTACACGATTTCCCTGCTAAAATAAATCGTTTGACTTCACTTCATGATATTTTTAAATTGGTTGTTTATCTATATGTAGGGTAGGTTATGTGATATTATGTGATAGGCTTGAATGATTTGAGTATGCTTGAGTCTGGATCTATTACTTGAGGTAACTTTTATTCGGCTTATTTCAAACGACCTGTTTGTTAAAGTAATAAAGTAGTAATGTAGTAATAAAGTAGTCTGACTAGAAAGAAAATGCCATCTGCTAAAATGCTAAAGTTAATGCAACATGAATGGGTTTGCGCCATCTTTGGAGGTAGGGCATCAACGAAGTTGGTAGAGAATGCTCAATATTCCACAGAAAGACATAATTCACAGGTTGTGCCAATCCATGAGGAGTAGGATTACCTCTCTGATGGGAGTAGGATTACCGCTCTAATTGGTGTCGATGTGACATTTCTGTCTGAGCCAGATATATTTTCATATTTTCATCACGTTGGTGAACAGCGAACACAAGAACTCCTGTGATCCATTACTTCTCCTTCATTACTTCATCAATCTGGGTGTTTTGTTTTGAATGAGAAAATTCCTAGCGGCGGAAACTATACGCTGTTCATTAAATCAGGCCTGAACTGCCTTTTCTTACCTCGTTTGTTGCTGTAATTAGTTTGTTTCCGTCGTGTGAATATCACAGGAAGTCTTTGTATTACTCTTGATTTCGGTCACATGCTGTTCGATGTAGATTCCATTTGAAGTACAACATCATCAACTCCCAGAATGGTCTTTTTCTTGCGTTTCACAAAGATGCCTTTTCAGAACCGCTAGAACATCACGACAGCCATCAGAAGCTCAGCGTGTGAGATCTCTCTGACAAAGGTTCCTCAGTCACTCTCGGCTGGGAAACGTTCTTTCTCCGCATACCAGGGGAGACCTATGCTCATATAGCATGTCACAATAGATAATAGTTCTATAGAACATTCTTTTTTTTTTTTAATCAAGAGTTTAATTCTATTAAAGGCGAATTAGTAGTAGAGTTATCGTGCTCTGGAGTGGCACCAGAAGTCGCAGCGGATCCCCCTGGATCTAGATCAAGTTTCCTTCTGCCGGAGGTTCCCACAGGACATCATTAACATTATCTTGGCCGACTGGCTGCGGGGACATATTCTCGCTGTAATTCCACAGCCATGTCCTGAGAATTCCCCCTGACACCCTCTTTAAAACGTGTAACCTCACAATGGTCATTACTGACAAAATGAGGGAACTGAAGGCTTGCAGAAGCAGACAAAAGGTATTCTAATTAACCAGACTATTCATTTTTTCTGTTACTGTGTGGCTCCGATGTGTTGTCCTGGCGCCAGTGGTAATATTTTTCTAGCCGGCGTCGCCTTGATGCTGCTCATCTCTGCTGACATTGTAGTCTGCGGCGTGGAATGAGTCTGGCCAACGGCCACGGTGATCAGTGGCGGTTATGCCTGTCTTTGATCATCAGCTGTGAGGGCAGAGCCTCGCACTTCACAGCACACGGTTGCCTCACGCCCCTGCATACTACACACCTACCGTCCTACAGTCTGCTGCGTCCTTCCAAACTCCTTTAGTTACTGCTGCACTCCAGATGTCCAACTCCAGGAAACGGAACAGAGATGACACGGTGTTGAGGGAAAAAAAAACATATAAAACCTGAAAAAGTGGTACGAGAACACGCCGCAAGACTTCTTCCGGTTTCACGTCAATCAGAATAAACTGAGAGAAAAATCTTTCTCATTTAACCCAGGTGGCATTCACAGGGTGCAAAACTCCTCTGCAGCAGCTCGATATCCCAATTATGTCGTTGAACTTTAAACCAAATAGTCCCATTACAATTTGAACCTCATAATGTGACTTTATGACCGAGGAGACCTGCCCTTAGAATTTGGAATCACATTGATATCATTATTAGTTTAGATAGGTATTAAAAATAAATGATATTACACCTATTATACTTAACCTAATCACCACAGTTTCAGCCAGTATATATTATGTCACAGCAGTGAATTATCCATGAGCTCCATGTATTGAAACAATCCGGATCACCAGATCTGGAATATTATTGAGATCCAGATCATAGTTGGATGTGAGTATGTTTCATCCATGAAATTAAAATCAAGAATCTTGTGATCATCATCATCATCATCATCATCATCATCTCCATCCTGAAGGGGTAAAAAAAAAAAAAAAATTCTGGATGCAGATGAGGTTCTGGCTCAGCATCAACTTCTCAACATCAACTACTTTTATCCACCAAAAAGAAAACCACTCATCAAATCCATTCATACGTTTATCAGAAATCCTGCCTAAAAGACAAGCAAACAAACCAACGCCAGCGTCCGTCTTGGAAGTAATTACGCAAACTTTATATTCTGTGTGATTTTTGATTCGCGGCTGGAAGAATTGAAGCGCGGCAGCGGCTGGTTCAGAGCGAGATGAATATTTTTTGACTGTGTTGGACCTGTGGCCTCGGAGACTTCCCCAGCTGATGTAATTGCATATGTTTTATTCACTACTTGTTTAGCTCCCAAAGATCAGAGGCCATGACTGACATTTTCTTAATGTGTGTGTATTTTTGGAGGTCATTGCGCCCTCTTCTCACCAGCCGTTTCATAATTTGTTAATGTAGCCTTGGTTGTGGAGTCAGCCCTAATAAAGCCTTCCTCTGAACATGTAGGAACATTTTCCTCAGACAGCACTACTAATGTTCCATTCCATTTTTTACTAGTAAACACTGTGAAATTTTATGAGTCAACAGCTTCACTGGAACTAATTTGCATGATTCTTCCTTTTTGAAACAACATCCTCCCTCTTAAAGTATGTTTTAGTCTGCACCATCTGGTCCTTAGTGGAGTGCTGAATCAAGCACCAAATCACCATTCTCCCACCACGAAAAGAAGGTTTCAATTTTCTTCCCACTGTGGACGTCAGTAGAAACGTCAATACCAGAGTGAATTACGTGACATAGGACCGTATTTCATCCGCTGCGAGCGCAAATGACTGTTTTGCGGATGGAGTAACATCTGTCTTCCCCTGTAGATCTTTAATTCATCTGCTAGTTTTAGTTGTGAAGACTGTTTATGTTCCTCCTCCTGAAATGACAAACTCTACAGGCCGTAACATCCTCTGCTACATAGCGGCGGCGGCGGCGGCGGCGCCGAACGTATCTAATGTGTATTTTTATCACGCCTTTGAAAATGGGTGGCTGCCAAGCGGATGGATAATAAGATGTGGAACGTGTGGGTGAATTTGAAAACAATTCCGATTTTGCCCTCCGTTTCCATTATCATAATCTTCAAAGATGCTTGTCTTGTTCATTTTGCTCATGACCCCGGCAAGTAAGTCATTGAATTTCCTGAAATAACTGCAAATAAGAGAGCCATCATTAAGATCCCCAGCGTGTAGGAGTGATAGGACAGCCGAGACTTAGGATATGAAAGGACATCCAGTTGATGGCTTTCCAAATGATCTGAACTCCACTCATGACATGAATGCAAATCTGTCAAGTTTTCCTCCTGCCGCCGCGGTGAGGACTGACCTCCGTAATTAGATGAGTACTGAGAGATCTCTGCTTGTCTTCAGGTCTTCAGCTGGTGGCAGCGCCGGCGTAACAGAGAGAGGGAGGTGTTTTTATACATAACTTAAGGTTGTAATACACAAAGCAGCTCTGATAGGTAACATCGTACCAGGGTCGACTCGGCGTAGTCATCCTCGTCCCGGAGGAATATTCTAAATTGGGCTGTTTTTATATTTATTTTCCTGAATGTTTGGGTGTATTTGGGCTGGCTTTAAAACTTTGATGCTTGTTTCTACAGATGGTTTGGCTGAGAATTATGGAGAGAGATGGAAAATGTTGCATGTTTTATGTTGTACTGCAATCCTACTCGCCTGTAGGTTATATACAGTGCGCCCTTGTTCTTTGTGGGTAATGCGTTCCAGGAACCACACGCGATTAATGAATTCCGCGATAGAGCGACAAAGTATTCATCTTATTATTTGTGGTAATTTAAACGTTTATAACCCTCCCCATACTGATATTAAACCACCTTCTATATGTATTACCTCTTCCTACACTCTTTTCGACTGTTTAAAGCACTTTTGTGTCTCACGTAAGTCCGAGACTCACGGAACCGAGCATTGTACATGTAGATAGATGGACATTGAAGTATTTTTCAATGTCCTTTTCTTACATTTTTGATGACATTTAACGTCACATGCCGATGAATTTGTCAATGGGATGTGTCATCATCAAATAAACTTGCTATAATCTGACAAATCATGAAACCTACTCACCTGATCGACTTGAAACGTTCACAGAAGGAGCATAAATGATGCTACTTTTGCTGCAGGGTAAAATGTTATGTGTTGTTTTTTGGGGTTTTTTTCAAACCATTGTTTTCTGACAGGTTTACCTGAACTGTTGTTGAAATGCTGCTTACATTGCTAACATGGGAGCGGTGTAAACCCCATTAGTACAAGCAGAGATCTGCAGGACATTGACATGAGGTCTCTCTTGCTGCCGGACATTTACAACAAACACCGCTCCGCTTTTTAAAAATGCCAAATTTCAGCATCCAGCCAGGCGCTGCAACACTTTTACTGGACTACATTTTTCCCATAGAGACACTATACAACTGCTTTTGCTTTTTGGATCATTATGTGGGGGTTCATTAGAAAAAAAGGTCATTGTAGACCATCAGATCATGAAGGGGAACTGGCCAATGAGCCAATCTAAAGCCCTTCTACTTGGAAACGAATTAATGATAATGTGGTTTAATCGCCTTTTGTCCAGTTTTCTGATTAAGGTTGTTTTTCTTTTTTTTTATCAAGCAAAAGCTGAAACATTGAGTGTTGGATGAATGGGAGGATGTGCAACTCAAAATCTATTTTGATGAATCAAGTTGTGTCTCAATATTGACTCATTAAATGTACCCACCCCCACCCCCCACCCCTGCATAGTAATCAGAGTGTTATCCCTAAAGCAAGGCACATTTATTTGCGCAGCACATTTCAACAACAAGGCAATTTCAGAGCTCCATATAAGAAATGTAAAAGACATTAAGACAACGTATAAAATAACTTGAAACCCCTCTAAAATACATTTAGATGTAATGATGATGGATTAATTATTGGGGAAGAAAGCAGGCCTGTCCCAGATGACCTGAGGTGTGTGGATGATTCAGACAAGAGTAGCAGATAGAAACCACTTAATGTCTTTAGAAATAAACTGCAGGATTGTAAAGTGGATTCTACGACAGGCAGGAAATAAATGTAGAGAGAAAGAGACGGACGCGATCCACCTTCCAGGACTGGAATAGAGTCCTGAAACGACTCCACAAAAACCCTTAAATCTCTAATACCTTCTCAGGTATTAGAGATCAGCGACCTGGACTGTGATTTTTACCCTTTCTGGAGCTGGTTGCCATCTTTCCATCACCGTCTGTCTCCATAAACAACAACGATCACTGATTTTGCTCAACGCACTTCGCTTGCATGAAATTGTAGTCACCTATAATTTGTGTCTGCATATTTTTGATCGCACATTCATGTCATTTTGTCATGTGGTCAAAACCTTTACAGCAGCCACATTTTAATCCCGTGTATTTTATCCCCACTGATTCCCACTACGTCGCTATTTGCATGTTACATAAGCGTCACGACTGTAGAACTTTGTTTCTGTTTTTTCAAGATAGTGGATCTTTTGACGGGCTCCGGGCTTTCATGCCACATTTCTATGAGCTTACACTGAAACACACAGAGCCTCAAGGTGAGTGGGAGCATCCATACTTGACCTACTTAGCTGAACTTTCCTCGCCGGCTGCCAGCTCTCACCGACACTTCATCATGCATCCGCATTTATTCTGATGTATTCTTTAAAGCTCTGTGTTCTCGTTTGAATGTTTTCAAATGCGCAGCATCACTTTAGTACAAGGTTAAGACGACTTTCTGTGTCCCTGAAGTATCTGGTAGTTGATTGACAATAAAAGAAATATGGCCAACAGCTGAGATTTCATGCTAGGGGGAAAACAGTTCATACTATTGCCTCATTGTCGAGCTAATCTAAGAGATGCAATCAGTGATGTATTATCTGGTGAGTAAATTATCCTTTTCAGATCTCTGCTCCATTTAGCGAACCTTCTCGTCTCTATTTCCAGAATTGACTTTATTATTTTTGTCATTTGTAGGCCACAAGGCTCTGTGACAGAAATGTGTGTGTGTGTGTGTAAGAGTTTCTTTTTTGCAGCCTCTTAGAGTGCTAGAGATCAGTTACACACACGCGCACACACACGCACACACACACACACACACACACACACACACACACACACACACACACTGAGTGTATAAAACCAGACTTTATTTATAATTACTATCTGGTAGAATTGCTTTCTGCTGCTGTAAACTGAAGGTGAGGAGAACACAGCCTGTAAACAGGATGAAATGATGTCAGAACCAGTTCCTATATTTACCCTCAAGGTTCTTTGCTGTAAGTCTTGGTGCATAGCAGTTTGGGATTAAGAGAGAGAACGGAAACAAAGTGAGTTAGCTGTGATTTGCTGTCTTTTATAAATACTGAGCGTGGTTCTACTGGGCGCTGCAAAAAAAAACAAAAAACTAGGAAGAAAGTGCGGAAGAAAAATGCAACTCAAGCACTTTGATCCGTTTTCAGGTGTGTGTTGTGGCCTCATGACACTGCTGTGGTATAAATTACCACAAAGTTAGAGCAAATAAAAATCACAGGGGGTGGGGGGGCATTAATATAATGCAATTTAAGCTACTCGCATTTTTCGTGTGGCGGCGAGTTAGCACTGGGAGCGGGGGGGGGGGGGGGGTTAAGAAGAAGAATACTGTAACTGCTACCCACCCCCTCATCTTATCAGACATATACCTGCTGTCTTTTTTTCTACACCTTCCCTCCCTCATCAAAGTGTGAAGTGTGTATGTGAGGGCTATTTCACGCTGGGACTCCTCAATAGGTGGCTAAAAACTCATTTGCAGCATTGAATGGTCTCTGGTCCCGGTCCAGAATGCCGCCTTTTGTTTACGGGGCCTTTTTTTTTTTTTTTTTTCCTGTTGAATGGGAAGTATATCAAACCACATGAGGGTGAGGGCCCGGAGAGAGGTGATGCTAGAAATAAAGACAACTATAAATCTGTCGGTGACGCGCCGGAGCCCCAGCATAATGCTGTCTAGTAAATAACAAAGTTGTGGCTTCACATTAACATCACACAGACCGTCTGCAGGTGTGTGTGTGGGGGGGGGGTAATGACTACTGAGGTGACTTTATGCACGCATGTTTACGACCTGTTCGGGCCTGATGAGTATGTTCCACCTTGTAAGGAGTCCCCCCCCCCCCCTTCCCTTTGCTCACTTAATACAGCTTGTTAACATATGGGGTGGCAGGCCAAGGCCAGACCTTACTTTACATTCATTCGTTCGCTGTGATATAGCGGCTGGGTTTTAATGCGCGGAGCAGCGTGGGTGGATGAAGAACCCCAGGTGAGATAAATCTATCAGGAGCAGGAAGTACAAGCAGATCTTTAGCCATCTTAATTAAATCTAGTAAATTTGTTAAGCCCCAACACAAAAGGGGGGTGCGCGTCATCGGTCGTCGGCTTCTCTTTCCCCCTTGTGTTCTGCTGCCTCCATACGTTATCCTCCATCCTTTATCCTCCATCCTTTATCCTCCATCCTTTATCCTCCATCCTTTATCCTCCATCCTTTATCCTCCATCCTTTATCCTCCGTACCACGCCATCAAAGTGTTGGCCAGAGATGGAGAAGATGATTCTGGCTATGGAAACATGCATCGATCCGGCCGCAGTCCACGCCCAGACCTGCTGACTCCCGGCAGAAAACGAAGGGAGACACACACACACACACACACACACACACACACACACACACACACACACACACACACACACACACACACACACACACACACACACACACACACACACACATATACACACACAAAAAAATCAACCATCAGCTCTTTTTTTTTTTCCTCCTCCCCATCCTCCATTATCAAAACTATCAACAGTCCGGGTCACTCCTCCACCCTTCGCTCCCTCGTTCTTTCTCTCTTTCTTTCTGTCATGATCATAACTTCCCTTTTCCATCACACCCTTCTCTCTCTCTCTCTCTCTCTGTCTCTCTCTGTCTCTGTCTCTCTCTCTCTCTCTCTCTCTCTCTCTGAAACATTTCCCCCTCATATCAGATGTAACTGTCCCCCCGTGTTTGTTCTCCTGTTCAACATTTTTTTTTTTTTTCATCACACAGATCTAATTTTCCAATTCCCCTCCCCGGCGCTCACATTTCTGCCTCCCCGTCCGTATATCTTTCACACCCCCCCCCCTCTCCTCTTTGCATCTGCTCCTTCCTGCGTCCCTCAGCACATCTATTGCTCCGAGTACACAAGAACAAATGATTAAACACACATACACACACACACACACACACACACACACACACACACACACACACACACACACACACACACACACACACACATTCCCTCCCGTCCCCTCCTACTGTTTGCAGCCCATATTGGAGGCTCAATCATACAGGATTATCCACAGACTTGATCAGAGTCTCTGCGGTTGTCAAGGTTGAATCTGTGGCTTGAAGATTTAGAGCAGGTACTTAATAAAACACATGTTGGGGTCTGGAGCCAGATGTCTGTATTTCAGCTTTACGGCGCAGGCCGGACCGCTCATTGTATTCTCCTTGGAGCCGGAGGCCCTGTCCATCAAACATAATTCCTGCACCACCAATAAAATATTTCACCCTGATAGTTTTCTTCTGCGATCGCATCACCTTTCATCACCTCGCGCTCTCCACGTGTCGCCTTTATTCAGTTCGCCAAAAAGCGCTTATTAAGTACTCAGGTTCGTGAGCTTGAATATCAATATTGCTGTAAGACAACAAATTAAAACAAATTTTACCCAGTACACCCTTGGTATTTAGGACAGATTTAATCTCAAGTTCAAGGTAATTATTTGCTCATTCAAAATAGATACCCCACCCCCACCCCCTTTTTGAAATAGAACTCTTCAAATATTAACCAATCAAGGATTTCAAAGAGCAAAATTTCTTTTTCATGAGAGATACAGGGAGCCAACCCACTGCTGTGCAAACTGTGTGCACATGGGCCGGAGAATATCTAATTTTTTTATCTCTGAGAGGAGAAAAAGGTGTGGTGAAGATTTTTGAAAGACCTCTTGAGGGAAATATGTGATATTGAACTGAATGCTAATAAAACCGACTCGGCTTTTCTTGATTGGTTAGTCATGCTTCATTTTGCACCAATCAGATATTGTATCGGAGCTTTTAAAAAGGAATCTCGGCGACCCCCGCTGAAGGCTACTCTTGCTGACATTAGAATATTCATACGGAGGCCTTGTGATGTGATGGATTCCGTATTCACTGACCAGTCAGAATGTGGTCGCATTAGAAATTCAGTTTCCCATCGTATACGCTCTTAATTTATAGGGGGAATTTTCATCAAAAGCTTGGGGGGGGGGAGCTGCAAAATTAATGTCCGTCATGTCTCCCCGATGGTGATTGATGCCGGGCGACGTGAGAATCGGTAGCGATTCACCTCACGTGTGTTTACAGTTTGGTATGCGGCCACGCCGTTTGGATACCGCCGCCGCCGCCGCCGGTGAGTCGACTGTCAGACGGCGAAGAGCTTCCCTTCTCCCAACCCCAATAAGTCGGATCTGATCCGCTCTTTTGCTTGGCCGATGTTGACAGTATCATTAGAATAAATGGATCGCCATATTGCTCTGTGTTTGATTCGAGGCATACGTTTGGCAGAAACCTGCGCGCTCTGATTGTTATTTGGCCTTTTTTTTATTTATTTATTGACCTCTATGCAAGAACAAACACAAACAAAAAAAAATCTGTGTTTATTTACACAAATTAGCGTCTGTGTTCCTCATTAGGCCCCCAAACAAGGTCTTAATTCGTTAATGGGTGTATTATACCCATTGCTCCCAGGGCAGCCAGTGTGGGTTGGCTGTCATTCATTTGAGGCTTCTGTAAAGTAAAGGGGGGGGGGGGGTCCAGACAGATGACAAACACAGAGGGGAGGTAACAGGAGGAGGCACCGGGAGGAGAAATATGGCCGCCGCTGGGTTGATTTAATAAAGCGTGGCAGTTTGACGGCACGCCGTTCCGGAGCGGGACGGTTTTTTGTGGTCTCTCGGTCTGCCCCCCGCTCTGGCGGCTGAACGCCGGGTGAGGGGTGACTTTCAATTAGCGGAATGAGCCTAATTAATCAGCGAGGAGGTGATCTGGAATGGGGGGGCGGGGGGGAACCAACAGCATTATGGGATCATCACTGAGACGAGGTGAGGGGTTCGTCGTGTCGCAGTGACCTTCACAGCTACAGATGGAAGTGGGGGTGTGGGAGAGGGGGGTACTAGAGAGGCCACACATGGCAGCCCAGAATCACCGTCGCCCTCATTACCCAGCAATATGCTGGAAAATCTTTCCTTGTTGTACATATCGCGAGTGATCTGTGCATGACCGTTCCACTGCATCCCCCCTTCCTTCTAGTTCTAGTTCACATGTGTCAAACTGAAGGCCGGGGGCCACATGTGGCCCGCCACATCACTTTTTGTGGCCCGCTAGAGCATAAAAGGTCAGAGTCTAAAAATAAATAGGTGCTTTGACCAAAAACTACATTTCCCACAATGCAGTAATTCAGCATTGTGGGAAAGATTAAAATGTTCTTTTCAATTTTACCATTGAAAAGAACATTTTGAACAAAGTTAATGACCTAACTTGTGTTTGATGTTATTTTTCTTTATTTACTTGTATAGTTTGATCTTTGACTGATGGAGTTCTGTGGGTTTCATAATCGAACAAAAATTAAAAGGTTTTATAACAGAGCAACTAGCAAGCATATTTTTTCTGTACAACTGTAATGTCTGTAACTTGAATAAGTAATAAATTCAGTTATTATGTTATATTTTTTGTGAGAACGACGAAACATCAACAACGAACAAAAGGACTTTTTTTGTTTAAGAAATCAACTGTTTCATGCAGGGTTCGTCTGGTTCAGGGCGATTGATGGACCTGGTAAAATCACATATTTTTCTCCATTCCAAAGCCTCTTGGATTGACCTGTATATACATTATGTCATAATAAATCGCTTCTCTATGGTTCTTTTTTTGTTTAGTTTTTGTTAATAGAGATAATACATCTCTACTCCATCCTGATCATAAAGGTTGTAGTGGGTGGTGGTGGACTGGATCGCATTATATAAGGTTTTTCCAATATTCTACCTCTTATGAATGTAAATGGAGTTGATGATACATTATATAACACAATATACGTTCTGTTCTACTTTGGATTAACTTCTTGTATGTGTTGCATTTTAATGCAACCATGGGTTGTCTTTTTTCATGGTGAAGGAGTCACACTATCACAGCACACTTGTGTTGAGTTGCAGTGATGTAATGGAGGAACTGAGCTGATTGATTTGTGTGGCTGCTTCCGTACTCCCTTCTCTCTTGTGAAAGAAAATCCTAATCTCAGTGGGATTTCCTGTAGAAATCAAAGTCACAACCGAGCGTCGTCGGAGAGGCAAAATTTATGGTAGAGCTGTTTTTTTTTAGATCATATTACATTTGAGTGGCTTGATACGAGCAGACATTGCCTTCTAGAGTCTGTGATATAACATACTAATTACCATGAGTGTATAGGCATGTGGGAATGCACTTGAAAATGCACATGCTTTCTTTGGTTTTTTTTTGCGTGTGTATGTGTGTGTGTGTGTGTGTGTGTGTGTGTGTGCTTGTATGCATGAGGTGAGTTACTGGAAGCGGCGTGGGTGTTGATGGTACATTCATATTGGCACTGGACTCCCTCTTAAGGCTAAAATGTTTGCACTTGACTAAAAGCAGAACACCCACACACCCGAGCTTTTTCATAACTCGCTGGCTGTTATACAAGATGCATGCTGATGCTCACAGCTGCATGGAGTGTGTCTTTCTCTTTGTGTGTTCTTGCTTCTTTTTTCTCTCCGTGGTGATGTCGTCATCACCACGGAGGTCCCTTTTGACCTGCGTTTCACAAGTGGCGCCACAAGGGCACAAATTATCCTCAAACGCCGTTGCTCTCCATCCGTCACCGCCGCATTGTGTTTTGTTTAATTGACGATGAACCTGCTGGTGTGCATCCAGCTCATGTTCTGCAGATGCCAGGTCTTACAAATGAGTCTGGGGCAAGGGGAGCGGGGGGGTGAGGGGGGGTGAGGGAGGCAGGGGGGCAACGGTAAATGAGCCCATTTGCATTCGTGTCAGGGTGTTGCGTTTAGGGTGACCGTGGGATGATGGACAGCAGATAAAGAACAATAATAAAACAATTGAGAAATGATTTAGATGCTGCCGCATTTGTTCTTCACTGCCACCCAGGATCATTCACTCATGCACATAAAACTGGTCTTACTTTGTTTTTATCCTATACTCATCACACTGAGGTTCATTTGCATGAGAGAAAAGTATATATATATATGCATATATTTATGGTTTCTCTGCTGGATATGACTGCAGACCCTATAGTGAACACTGGTGAACCCAAGAATCTCTGTACAGTGAAAAGTCTGGATTGGCAAGGAGGTCACAGATCACTGGGTTTAATTGTCCCCGATGGCGGCACCAAAAGCAACACTAGGAATGCTTTACTTGACTAGGTCAATATGTGTTCACCCTATATCTAGTGTGTGTGTGTGTGTGTGTGTGTGTGTGTGTGTGTGTGTGTGTGTGTGTGTATGACAGAGAAAGAAAGAGATAGAAAGCGAGCGTCATTTTCCTCCTACTTGCTTTCCATTTTAACTCTCGTCCCATCAATGTCTCATCACATTACCATCACTTTGTAACTCCCTCCACAACAAAACTCCAGGACATGTTTCATTAGCAGCTATTTTCAGCTGCAGCCATCGTCGTCTTCCTTAAATCCTACTTGGTTATGAGTTACCACATTGCCAACTTGAAGAATCCTGTCAGGACTTCAGCGTCATTTGACCCTTTCCCCCAGAAGGTGGTTTGTGGAGTGCAGTCAAGCGTCGACGTGGGCTTGCCGGCTGTCGCTCATGCTGACAGTTTTTTTTTCATATCCTCAGCATTGAGCGACAGGCCACGTGTATTTTTATAACGCCGTCAGATGGAAATGAGGGATGAACTAAAAAACCTAGCGTAGGACCTCTCTTGGCAAACTCACCCTTTTACGTCAGCAATCATATTTTCAAGATGCGGTATAAGTGGCCCTCGGCTGTTTAGATAATTGGCAAATCAAGTGGTTTCTGCATATAAGTCAGTAAACCCATCATGTTTGCCTCATAGCAAGCCTAATTCTGACGGGCATGCATTTAATAACTGCAATTAGCTATATCCCCTTTCTGCCCCTCTTTCTGTCAAGAGTTCATTTGCGCACAAAAAAAAGACTGTTGTATGAAGATTTATGTTTAGCTAATGTATTGTTTCTTTGCTGTATATGAAATCCCCATTATCCATTTAACTATGGCGGAGCTTATCAGAGCAACACCCATTAATTCTGTTAGAAATCAGCTACTAATGACGTAGAAGTGGTAATTACCCCCTTTTGTAGTTACCAGTATTGTAGTATTAATACATGGAACACATCTGTTAGTGCAAAATGGGATGCACAGTCCAAACGCACACTGTCCAGATGATTTAAAAAGATATATATATATATATATATATGTGTGTGTGTGTGTGTGTGTGTGTGTATGTACTGTATATATGCAGTATATACTGGCGTCACACCCAGAGTGTACCCTGCCTCACGCCCGAAGTCCGCTGGGATAGGCTCCAACAAGCGTGTACTCAGGATGAATTAATGAATGAATTTATATATATATATATATATATATATATAAATATACACTGTATATATTTCTAAAAACTATTTTATTTCCGAACTCATCCACACATATAAACCAACTTCTCAAATGACTTTAATTAAAAATCCATAATAGACAGTAAGTCATTAAATTTCATCTGTTTATACAGCTGGATAGGATTCTACTGAGGACGACTACATCCAACTATTTTTCCACAGGGCTATCCACCACCTGGCATCCAAGTCTCCACAAATATAAGTGCCTCCTGCATCAGGCCAAGCCGTGCCAAAAACTCATTAGAACTTCCACCGAGCAGAAATGACTATCACGGGACCGAGGGACTGGGGAGTAAGCAATACAATTGACTTTCAAATATTTGAGCCCACACATCGATACAGAACTGAATTTTTTTTTTATCACGTGGAGAATTGGATCAGTCACTTTGCATTGGAGAAGCAATTCACAAGGGAGGGCGTTAGGATGGCTGCGTGGGCTTATCTGACTGATCAGGTGCGAAACAGGTAGCATCAGATGCAGGATGCATCATGAAACACTAGCTATGATGGATGAGCTGTAGACCTACGCTAATGCTAACTCCTGGCATCTCATCTCATGTCCCCAGACAGATTTAACCGAAAGGAGAAAATGAGGGTAAAAATGTGTCAAAGAAATGAATCACAATGAAGCACACTAACATGAACAACAGATGGCAATCAGCTCGCAGCTAAATTCAGTCCAAACCACATTTTCTGTCTTTCTTTCTGTCTTTCTTTCTTGAAGCCGAATGTTTGTGCTTGGCCTCTGATATAAATACATTTCACAAACATGTGTAATGTTCCTGGGATTTCAAACCTGCGTTTCATTTGGCGTTTCATGTCCAGTCCATGTGTCATAAATCAGCCCTGCTCTGCCTGACAGCTTTGGTAACACACTTGAACAGATTAATTAACGGGATCACTGCAAATCATTTCTGTGCATGCCTGGTGGATGAGCCCCGTCCAGCACTCTGACCTTTAACCTTTGCCAGCCAGCTCTATTCAATACACCAGCCAATGACTTTTCTAGTAGTTTCAGGCTAACAAGCTATTAGACCATCCAGATGGTTACAGTGGTTTGGGGAACAGGCTGGCAACAAGGCTAGTCAATTGTCTGCAGCAAGTCTGTGTGTGGCAAATGTCTGAAAGCATTTTGTCTTCCCGTGGTTGCAGGCTGATATTAAGTGAAAAAAGGCAGTTTCATGCTGTTTTCCTTGAAGTCATTTCACAAGCACTTATAATCTCTTTGGAGGCAGGAAGAAGAAAGCTGCTGCTGCTTGCCCCTTTGTTTCCCCTCTTCTCCACCAGAAGCATTTTTGGAAAAGAAGCAAACAGAAACAAAGACACAAAAGGACTCCAAGATAGTAAAAATAAATCTTTTGATTTAATCAGGCTGCTACGTCCGTCTTTGACCAACTGGGTTTTCCTCCCTTCCCATCCTATCAAAAAGGCCACGAGAATGGGCATCACGGTGAACACCGAGAGGCCACGCTGGCAACAACTCAAGAGAAAGACAATCACCAAGAGAACACAAGTAAAGAAGTTGGAGGGTAAATCTGGAAACAATATCAGTTAACCTTAGTCACCTGTACATAATCATGATATTTATGTGTACAACCCTGGATTCCAGAAGTTGAGTCTGCCTCCATTGTTTGCCTGAGGACAATGAATCAGTCCAAGCTGAAAAAGAGGAATGGCCACAACAGTATTTCGGAAAAGTTATTTGTACAAAGAGAAGGCCACGACCAGGCGGGCTTGACAACCTCGACAAACCATTTTCTTCCAGCCGGAAGGACTAAAATGGTTCGGCAGAAGCAATTGTCTGCCTCATCACTCCATACAGCTCTCCTCCATAATATTTCATGGCGTTGTGAGTAGAATGACCAGAGTCTGAGAAAGACTGATATAATTATTGTTAATTGATGGTAAATTATCTTTCATTAGTCTTACACGTGTGAGCTTTAAATCATTTTATTTTTATTTTTACTGCTGTTGGCTTCTACTCTGCTAAACAAAGTTGATTAACTTCCATTAAAGTAAAAGTTTCCCGGCTTCATTGCATCTGTGGTTTTTAGGGCTCTAATTGAATGGCTTAGACTCCGAGATTGATTTTAGGAAGGAGACAGTTAAACGCTGGATGAATCCCCTTCGCCTCAGCCTATTTAAATTATTAGAATTTTGTGCTGTTGGTTTGTTCAGGCGAGTTAATAATAACCACTTTAATAGACGGGCTGAAACAGGGTTCTTGTTCTGCAGAGCACTCTGAGGCAGCAGGGAGCTCTGACACTGACAACCAGCAACTCACTGATGTGGCACAACCAAGAGACTAGATTATGTCACTCTTTGGGGGGCAATGCAGGTTCAGGTACCATTTAATCATCTACTCATTAGGACATTACTTCAAGTATTAAAAAACCAACTGAAACAAGCAGTGTGAATTAGCATCCAAATGATCATTTAGATCTGATAATTAAGGCCAGGAGTCTTGAGGAAATAAGCAAGCCAGTCGGGCTCTCAGGAGGCAATCAGACCACACCTGGAGCTGTCTAACCTTTTCTTATGAGATGCTGTAGCCCACGGAGTCTCAACATACTCCCACAGCTGCGGGCCCTGCAGGAGATCCCAGCTCTGGAGGCCCAATTTATAACCAAGTGTGATGATTGAATCACGGAAATAAGACTGCATGAGCATATGAAACATCATCTCTCACCGGTCCCACTCACTGATCTCATCGTGAAATTCCTCCAGGACTGAAACTGGGTCTCGATGTGCTATGCAAGCACTCCAACGGTGTCTTGATGTAAATATGACTCGGGTAGTAACTAGAGGAGAAACACTCCACAAGGCGACGGGAGACAGGTCTTCATGGCCTCCGGGGAAATCACAGCTTCAAGCAGCGTCCACCACTTCGACAGAGCGATGCCCTCAAACTCATAAACAAGGCTGGGGTATTTAGGCGGAAAGGGAAAGCGTGGGGGCCTTGATTGAATCTTCGTCAGTGTCAGGCACTTGGTGACATTTGATGGGAAGATATACAGTGGACTGCGTCCCATTTAACCCTCATGACACACTCCATGATTCACAGTAGCTGCCTGACAGATGGGCCGCCTCGGCCGAGGAAGCTGACTGGCATAGTTACCGACAAAAACACGTCTCATTACAGGTAGAGGTGGAGAGGAGACCCATGAGGCTTTTTTTACTCTTCCAACACTTCTAGAAGTGTAGGCCAAGATGCTGAGAGACCACAAGAGGAGGTTGTGGGTTAAACTTGCTCTTCTCTAGTAGAGTTGAATAAATTGTAAAGAAAGAGCGAGTGAACGGCGACATCATCAATGGAGTCAACAAGCAGCCGTCTCTCTAGACCTGAGGGATGGCGTTTGTATTGCTTAGATCAATAGTTTATAAAATGATGCCCTGAAAAACAATTTATGAGGCATAAAGGACAGAAACATTGGTTCAGCTCCAAATGCCCACCCCCGACCCCTGAGATTCCTCCATCTGATTATCTTTAATTCTATTGTTCACACTCTGATTTTCCAATTGTTGTTATGGTTTGCCTTCTCTTTGCTCAGCTTGTCGACTATCCCTCCATCTTCTGTCCCTACAACATGTTGGTTGTTTTCGTAAGTTGCTCGTCACCTTCCCCCGTCCTTTCGTTGTCCCTCTGCAGCTACATCTCTTTCACCATTCTTTCGTCTTTCATTAACTCCTCCTCTCTCTGGCCGTGCCACTGTGCCAGCTGCGTGATGAGCCAGGGGCTGATAAGCGGCGGTCAGCCTCTCTCCAGATGGCAGCCTGAGCAGCAGCTGCCTGCGGGGTGGGAGGGTGGCTGGTGATTGGAGGGAGTCGGGTGTTGTCGGTAAGGAGGATGGGGGAGAGTGGGAAGGGTCTGGTGCGTTTGCAGGTGAAAATGCACACACACTCTAAAGAAAATCAATCGTTGACGGCACGCTGTGGACCGTCTGGTGAGCCGCTGTGCGACACACAGGCAGCTTCTCAAACTGTGTGGTTTCCGCTCTGCAGCCCGAGGTGCCGTGTCGATGGTTTCGGCTTTGTGGAGTCATCGCTGTAGAACGGTGCCTCTGGTTCTGGAAGTGGCATGCATGTCTTCCCATATGATATGCCATGGTAGCCCAGAGGAAGGAGCTTATATACAAAGGAATTGCTTCCAAAATGCAGAAGAAGCCCTGATCAAAGTGTGAGCAATGCCATTTGTTCAGGTTAAGAAGACTTGTTATGCAACTACATGAATTTGTCAAACAAAGTCTGGAATAAATGCAAATCCTCCCACAATATTTGCTTCAATATGAGACACTGATGTGTCATCATATACTGCGATGTGATGGGGTCCTAATTCCTGAAATCTGCAGAGCTGAATGTGAAATCATTGGTCTTTTTCTTTAGCCAATGTGTTTGGTCACGGTCCGGGCTTGGTTTTTGCGTTATTCAGTACGGTTCTGTGTCAGCAACACTTAATACAGTCAATAGCTTTAGCAGCTTTCAGGAAGACGAAGCAAAAATTCCTCACATAACAGACTTGGGCTATAGAAATGCTGATAAATCTTTCAAATAAAGATTAAATGCAATGCAAACTCTCCTGCAAGCAATGTAATTTCTCTTCCTACCACTTGGAAAACTAGACATACATACTTTATGTAATTCACCGAAACACTCACTTTGTTGCTTTCCACAGTGTTTGCAACATTTCCTCCAATTCTACTCCTCCCTTCTGTCCCCCCTTTTAATTTGGACCCAAACAAGGTCTGAACTCTCACATCCACTTCAAACAAGGCCGGTTTTCTTCGAGCTGTCAGTGGGAAAAGCCAGCACCAACAGAGGGTCTCCAAGGGACGTCTATGAGAGGCATGCCAGAGGAAAAAGGATGGGATACTCCGATTGGAAAGAGGAGAATTGGGAGAGAAAAGAGTGAGGCGAGAGGGCTCCCGTGCATTACAATGAGGAGACCATTCAATTAGCATCGCTTTATGGGCCCTGATGTTGATTACCTCAGACAGGCCAGTAAGTCCCATCCTTTTACTGATTAAAACCAAGAAGAGAACAGCAATGAGATACTTGGGGGGATTGGTCAGACAGTGGAAGCTTTCAAATTTCTGCTTCATAAGCAAGGAGAAACAAGGTCAGTGTATTCTTCGAAACAAACTCTCATGAGTTGTGTCACTCTCAGCATTACAGGTAATTGGTTGTAAATGGAACATAAGCTAGGGAAAGCGGTCAATAGGTGTCTTTGTCTCACACGATTAGTTTCCGTCAGAGAAACTGGTGACCGGTGTGTGATTGATTGTCATCAGGTCAGCCTCCAGAAAGACTGTCAAATCTGTCATCGCCGCCAGTCAGATAGAAGATGCAGCCATATGTGACTCCAACTTATCGAGAATAATTCTTCATATTTACCGTTTAAATGAGTCATCGCAGCCTTTCAAACCGAAGAAGACATCTCTCACTTTACAGCCATTCCTCCTGTGTACAATACGATGTAGATATGCAAACGGAAGAAAAGCTATATCCCCATCGTCTATTTGGAAATTTGCACCATCCGATAGGAGGCCTCCGGTGGCAGCAGGTAAATCAGGAAGACATCCAATGCATACAAATGCCTCATGTGTGCCTAAAAATATGTCTCACCTGCTTACATATTTGTCCCAAAGTGTTTTCATGGCATCACTCAAGGTGACGCTGCCATCTAATGTCAAGTAGCCCCGGAAAATAAACACTGACATTAGCGCCGCAAAGGCCATTTTGCAGCAAGGTGTGTGTGCCTTGTCTGCCTGCTACAATGAACTGTGACAGACAGTTTTGACATCCAATGGGGGATGAAATGAGAAGAAGCAGCAGGACAAGACTGTCAGGAGTCTTGTGAGAGGGCAGAACGACCATGTGGTGTTTTTAATCAGGATTCTGCCCGTCTCAGTACCTGAAGTCAGTTTGATTGTTGCTTATTTAGTAAATAATCCCGAAAACACTGACCTTCTGCATCGCATCGGCCTTGATTTCTCTAACTTCTGTCGTGTTTTGCAAAGGATAAAGGTAGAGAAGACAAATGAAAATTTCAATGTCTGTGGGGAGGCATAAAGATGTGGATGGAAAGACTGCAAGAGCGGAGCAGAATAAAGGAAATGAGAATGGACAGGAGGATGTTAGTCATTTCTGAAATGCTTTTATGACAAGATTACATAAAGAAAAAGAGGAGAGGATTACAGCGGGGCAAGAGAGAAAGAGGAGGAGAAATGGGAGGAGAATGAGAAAGCATGGAATTGGATGAGGTCTCAGAGGCCCGGCGGTGTAGATTTAGACTGCCATGACCTCACCGATGAATCCCAGCAGAAGCAGCGTGTGTGTCGATATTTTGTGCGAGGTTGTCTGAGGATGCATGTTAAATAAAAAGAGATGAAATTGGACGCGTATCAGGAATAAAGCAAATATATACGATATACATTGGTGGGTCTGCTATATAATATGAACAAGATTTCACCATCAACCTCCCCGTTGAGTCCCTCATGCTACGTCTTTGTCTTCGCACACACTTTTGCTTGTGTGTCTCTTTGTATTGTGTGCGTTTGTTTGTTTAGAAGCATTTTGTGTTTTGGTATTTCCCACGGTTCACCACTGCTTTCAACCGCATTCAGTGGAAAAGCATCTTCAGTGATGGAAAGTGAACAGTGGGTGGACATTGGCTGAGGCGGAGGGAGGGTGGAGAGGTGCGTTTCAAAAGCCATAGGATGGTGGGAAGTGTCTGTTTTTGTTTGGGGTGACTGCCGGCTGCTGGAGTCGACGCTGGCAGGGGTGTAATGGTGGTGGGACGAGAAGGAGGGGATGAGGACCCAGCAAGCAAGCAGCGAACCTGATCAATGACGCGACGGGTGCGGCCAGAACAAAGTGCTCTGGTCCTCTGTGTTGATGTGGTGGAAATTGCATCTTCAAGGAAACGTGCCTGATGAGATTGTGGGATCAATAGAAGATGGGGGGTGGGGGGGTAGGTGCCAGGCTGCTGAGAGGCTGGAAAGGCAAGGGAGTCTGAGACTGGTCCTGATTGAGAATGGGGGAGTACAGACCCATGCTCTGCTGCCTTCTTCTTCTGCTGGTCTAATGCAACATGTCACCTCAGTCACTGGGGGGGCTTAGCCAGAGATGTAGGGGGAAGGGGTCCAACTGTAGACACTTTTAAGGTATTTGGAATCCAGAAGTGAATTGAACAGATTCAGTTCCACCACCGCCATCCTGAGATTGGCTGAGGGGGTTTAAACTCGGCGGTGGTGCTTAATGAGCCCGTCATGCATGCACAGAATGTAACTTATACCACCAATCAGAAATCCTGTCTCATTTATATTAATGATACACATTTATAGGCAGGAAATTGGACCGGTAACACATCCACGTGTGTCTGGATGCACAGAAACACGCAGTCATACGCAGCATGCGAAGTATGAATAATCGACAGTTGGTGTTTAAACGTGAAAACGTAATTAATAAGCGCACACATTTCCCTTTCCCTCTATCTTTCTGCCTGTTTCTGCAACACAACGAAAACACACACAACATCTCACTAGTGCCTGATTACACACTCATTCATAAGGTCTCTCTCAGACAAACACACGCGCACACATTGCACGTACAAACACACACACACACCCAAAACACTCACCCAAGTCAAGCAATGCGGCAGAGATTTTTTTCCCCCTCCCTCCCATCTAATACAAGGCTGTTTCTATGGCAACAAGCTCCAGTTTCTGGCACTGAAAAGTGGAAACTTACAGGAAGTATGAGCGGCCTCCAGGCGGCGAGCAGGAGGATGGTTGGAGAATTGGGTTGGTGGCCATGGGAGGGAGAAGGGTGTTGAAAGAGTTAGTGTTCAAGAGGGAGGCAGCAGGAATGGAGTTGCCTCCTAGGGCAATGTAGAAACCCCAATGCCGGTCAGTTGTTTTCTTCCCTTCTCATTCCAGCCAATAAAAAAAGGGATTCCATCTCTCTTGTGCTAACCGTTTAGCCGTCTTCCTGCCTCCATCTCTTTATTTAGTTGAACCAGTTTGTTTAAATTCAACAAGAAGGTCTGATTGACGTCCAAGCTTGTTTTGCCAAAGTGTATTGCCATGCAAATGGGATGAAGGCTTTGTGGCTCTGCCTCAAAGACAGACATGTGGGTCAAGGGTGCTTGGATACAGACGGCTTGTCGCTCATTCCTCCCCGTGTCTGTTTTTTTTTTTTTTTCTGCCCATCTTTCTCCTATTGAAATTCTACGAGGAGTTCTTTTCTCATCCTCAGTCGGGACTAAAGGAATTATTCCGTTCATTTTTGAGCTGGTCTCATGGAGGATTTATCAATGTCTCTCCTACGGTCTTGACAACGGATTGACCAAGACTGTGTAAGTGCTTGGGAATCCTTCAGTTCGGAATTATAACCCAAAGCATGGAAACCCACATTATAAATGCGGCACCATGCAACTGCAGCTTCATTATCTGCTGCAAGAAAAGTTTTTTTTTTTCCTTCTCTTTCATTCCTTCAATATTACTGTCTGTGTTGTGGAGACTTTGCCTGACGGGGACAGGATGATGGGTTTGCCTTCGTACCGGCGAGCAAACTAGAGGCCATTCTGGCACCCAAGTCCTGCTTGACTTAGTGCAATATTAATATCTCTCTCACAGTCTCTGCTATCTTCACCTCGCGTCCTCTCTGGAGAGATTTGCAGTGGTATTGTGACAAACATCTAAGCTTTTCCGTTTCTGTTGTTTCACTGCTCATGGTTCTTCGACTCACACTTGCAGCATCGTTTTCCTTCCCTTTCTTATTTCAGTTCTTTTCCCAGTCATTGTCATCTCCTTGCCATTCCCACTATAGTGTTGCCACTCTTTCTCCATCTCTCTGTCAGACCACACTTCAAAATAACTGGTGTATTCAACCACAATCCTGCAGCAAAGGACTGTTTATACATTAAAGCGAGACATAAATTTGTTTGAAGACCATTGACTTGCTGTCAATGGATTTACACGTTTGGGCACTTATTTCCTGGGGGAAAGTGAAAGGTAAAGTAGAGGGTGTAGATATGAAATGACAGTCTATATGAAGGTGCAGTTGAAGCAGGTGAAAATTTAATGATCATGTATGCATTACTGATTGAGCAAGGAGTGCTGGCCACAGTTACGACGAAGAAAGCTGTTTTTCATCAAGGACTTCATCGCAGTTCTGCTTCAGCACTGCAATTACTCAGCCCTCCTGAGAGAGAGTAATAAATACTAACAACCTTCGTGCCTTTCCTACAATTGGAATGAATTGTACTTGGACAACTTATGCTTCAGCTTCAGGCACCTCTGTTGTCTCACTCCCCTGAATGGAAAGACATGTCTTGCTCTCATTGAACCAGTGAGTTAGCAGGAATCTGGCTTCTAGCTTGAAATTCTGTGATTGACTCCAACTTTGAAGATGCCTCTGACTGGCTTCTGTAAATGACTTTTATTTTTCCTCCACTGCACTCAGCCTAATCCTCTCATGAGTCACTGTTTCTCATTCTGGCTCTATTCCTCTAGTTTGTGTTGCCTCTGTGAAGTTCATCTCTGCACTTCCTCTACTACTTTCTCATCTCCATCATGAACAAGGTAAGGGAGGGGACAAAGGACTGGCTTTTGTTTGTCCCGTCCATTCTTCATCTTTCATGGACACATCTCAAATACCAGTCAATTTTTTTTTTTTTTTTTTTTTACAAAACCTTTCACAACCCAGTGAAGTGATGCCTTTTGCTATTCAGGGACCTTTGTTGTGTTGTGTGTTTTTTTTTGTGGTGTGTTTCCATGGTTACAAGTTGAATTTAGGCTCATTCTGTGAGTGAAATTTGTTTCACATGAGGGTTTCTGGGGCACAACTATGTGGTGTCCTGGAGGTGTCTTTTGATATTTGGGGAATAAAAAAAGTTCAGCCTTTAAATTCTTTTCCTTATTTTTGAAATTCAAACAAGTCCAATTATAAAGGTTGGAATAAATACGTTCCAGCTTTTTTCTACAATAACATGCGTGCAGTTGAGGGGAACCTGTGCCTTCCTTGTTGACATTTTATTTTCCGCCTCGATTAAAGCCTGCTTCTTCTGACCCGTGGCGCCCCTGTCCCACCACCAGCCCTCCCGTTTGACTGAACTGATCTACCCAGCTATTCCCCCCTGATGTACTCGCCCAACACCAAACTACATCTCAATATATTCACATCCTGCTGTGACGTTCCACACTTCTACTGTTATCACTTTTAACTTGCTGTGCCAAAGTTTCTCTTTCAATGTGGCTCAAACTCTTGTGTTACACCTCCCAATTCTAAATCAATCCCCCAACAGTGGTTTACTCTACCCCAACATGCTTTTATTTATTGCCTGGGTTTCTTTTCAGCTAAAGGCATTAACATGTGCCCCTCCAGACTTCATCCAGCCTACAGTACATCCCCCTTCGAGCAAACTTCCCGATCCGTCATATTTTTCATTCACCTGTAATTGAAGGCTCTCCCCTGTTCCCTGTTCCCTGTTCCTCTGCTTCCTCTTCCTCTTCATCAAGTGTGCAACTGCTTTGTAGTTTGTTGTAATCACATACTTGTTACATAATCAATGACTACGGCTCTCTAATGGGCATTGCTTTTATTTATTCATGTCGTCTAATGTACTGCATTTTGCAATATTTCCACATCGTTGGAAAAAAAAGCAACCATTTGCACACTGAGGTGAATTTCTCTTTCATTTTTGCACATATGTGTTAAAAACATGGATGCTTGAATAACTGCAGTTTATTTGATGTGCAGTGTTGGGTTGTTTTTTTTCTTTCATAGGCTGTCTAGACAAACTTAATCACTTCTGAATCTTCAAATTGTTTTTCCATTCATTTCAGCCTTTCTTATGAAACAATGTTGTGAGGCTGCAGCCACCTTTCTGGTGACTCTCCTGGGGTGAGGATGTGGTCGCAAATGAAAATTTAATGCTCTTCCGAAGCCGTTGTGGTTATATGCCTGTTGTTTCTAAGTGCCTTCAGTCGTGTCGTGTTTATTACCTAATTCCTTTGGTCTAGTGTCGTGCCACATTAACAGGAACTGTGAACCACGGGGTCAATGGTTAACAGCTCCTGTGAACTATCCTGCCGCCTCCTGAAATACATTTTTCTATTGAAAGGTGTATTAAAAGCCTGAGGAGACCCATGGGCTTGGAGGTTAAAGGCTGTGTCAACCAACCGGAGTTGTTTACCTTTGAACAAGCCTTCACCAGGGAAGGCAGGTTTCACACGGGAGGATTGTACAGACTCTAATCAGGCTTTCAACAAAAAAAGACAGAGGAAGCATAACAAGTGCTGTGTTTCCAGTCATTATAGTCTCTCTGAAAGCAGGCCAAAAACCCTAAAACCGTTCTGACAAGCCTTTTGCCCTGAGAATAGTCAAAAGCAGCCATGTTAAACAAGGCTTAGCCTGTCTGTACAGGTGTCAGGCTGTGTTAACAGCAGATAACTGCATTTCCTCCATTGGTTTTCAGTGTTTTTTGACCTCTTCTTCTCTGTCTGAGCAACCAGCATCTTCCCTTTGACTCTTCACCTCAATTTGCTGCTTCACATCCACGAGGCCGAGGCTTCAAAGTTCTTGTGAATGGTGGGTTTCGTCTCTTCCCCTATTTGAGAAGTTCCTTTTGAAGTAAAAGTTCGGTCTCGAGCATTTCACAACAAACTTATGTTCCAACGGCTTCCTTGCTTTGGTATTGATTCCCATCTGTCTTGGTTGGATGGAAGAGGAGAAGAGGAAGAGAAAAGAGGGAAAGAAAGACAGGGAGGATGAGAGCGGATCAATGCTAGCTCGACCTCCCGTAGGGGAACTGGTCGGATGCGTTTTGAATGGAAGTCATTAGCTATATCTGGGTTGCATGACGGAGCTAAAGGAGAAAAATTAAATTGATTTGGTTTTTGATTCTTTTAAATTTAATTTCAAAATCTTCCCTTGTTCAGATTTCGATGCCGTTATCAGCAGTCTTACTTCATTTGAACTTGAAAATGCTCCGACCACGAGATGTTGATTGCTACTGAAAATCTTTAAAGGACATCAATTTGTGAGCTCAAGGCCAACTTTGGAAACGATAAAGGCAAATATCTGTATCCAGAGGAAGAATTGACAATTACCGCCCCGGGTACTGCACTGCATTATTAAATATTTCCCTGCAGCTATTTCTAATTTTATTGTCTTTGAGATGGATGTCACATTCAGGATCCCAAGTGACGTAGAAACCCAACCAAACAAATTAGAACCCAAATCCTTCCTCTTACACATGTGTAAGACCCTGTGTATTCTGCATCTCCACACTGGATCCCTAAAGCGACTCCAAACCGTACTCCCTCACCAGTCGTCCTCCATCGCTTTGGCCAAGCGTGCAAATGGCAAATGGACAAGTGGCGCCCCGGCAGCCCTCTCAGCCCATGTCTTATTCATGAGCAGAGGTCGGTGCGATGCCCCTCGTCGCACACCGTGTCACAAACACACTCCGCCCTGCGCACCAGAGCCTCCTACCGCATTCCCCCACCCCCCCACCCCCCAACTCCAAACCACTAAAACCCCCCTGTGACATCCCCACTTTTACGTGCCGCTGCGCTCTCATCCCGCCAAGCAGGGCATGCGATAATAGTAATAGCCAGTCATAACAGAGAGAAACACTCATCTGAAATGTAATCCACTGCAGCATTTCAGCTCCCAGCCACACACCGCTCCTCACAGACGCCGCGTTAATGTAGACTCCGTGTGATTACTGGTTGTCTTATTATTGGTGCACATCTACGAGGATGTAGGATGCAGTTCCGGTCAAGGCTTTTGGGGGGTGGGGGGGTGTGGGGTGCAGAAATGCAGGCTCGCCGGTCCCACCGACGTGAAGAGCAGGAAGTGGAGCCAAAGCGGGGCAGAGTTGAAGGGTTTTAGATGATTACATGCTATGATCGTGTGCAGATGGTGCAGCTTCCTGGGCATCCATGACAGCAGTCTGACATTCAGAAGGAAATGTCCACTGTGTGCAGCAGCAGCGCCGCAAAGCCTGTCAAGTCAATAAAATAATAAAGTTGTGTCGAACATCAGGCTTTTTTTTTTGTTTTGTTTTTTTTTGCAGCCAAACAAGGTGTCAACTGTACAGATGGTAGCATCACAAGCAATAATATCCAAATTTCATTGGACTAAAACAGTCAGTTCAGTTTACAAATAGAGACAGTTTCACAGAAGTCTGTCTCACTTTGACCTGATATTAAATCAGCAATATTGGCACCAGCTTTCCTCTTTAGACTTCCTTTCCCCCTGATGGAGACCTGAAAACGAGCGAGGACAAGCTGAATTAAAGGATTTTACCTTTAGCAGCTCCATCCTTTTAAAGATCTGACAGCTTCATCGAGAATCAACATATGAATTAAATTTTAACAAGACGCCGGAGATGCTCTCTCTGCGGGGTTTGAACATCCAATCCATCTTGGCGATGGCACTCATTCTTTTGCCTTCCACTCAGCTCTATCCCTTTCCCTTCCCCTTCTAAATGGTATAGGGAAGGGCAAATTATCTCTTGATTAAAATTTAATTAAAAGCCATTTAACTTTTTTTTTTCTCCCTTCTCTGTCATTGCCCTTAAAAGAAACAACTTCCTCTGTGGGCGGGTAACATTTTACAGCGGCGGCCACTCGCTGCTCCCTGGGATGCTGATTATTTCCCAGCTATTTTTTTATTACATCTTTGGATCAGCCCAATTAATGTCCATAAAGGGGGTCATTTCCCCCCCCCTTCTTATAATGGCGAGAACAAGAATTCTCAGCTCAAGTGGGGGGGGGGGGGTTCACTTGCCCCGCCAGCTGTTCGCTGTGCCCACCTCGGGTTCAAAGTCCAATCCCCGGTAGCAGAGGCCAACTTTAATCCACTCATCTCATCGACTCATGTTGCTGTGCCCCCACCATGGCCTCTGTAACATGCTGGGACAAGGGTCAGGATGCGGAGCGACACTTCAGGATCCTGTCCTCTCAATTAGCCCCCTCTTGAGGCCGCCAGCCCCTTTGGGGGCCTGTGGTTTAATTAACTAATTGAATAGGTGATTCCCATCTGGCTGACTCCTGCTATGCTGGCTCCCACTTGGAGGTAGCACGTGTTTGTTTGCATGTGTGTATCTTTTGGTGCATGAGGTGGGGAGGGGGGAGGTAGGTGTGTGTGTGTGTTGGAGGGGGGTTGGGGGTCCTCCCTCTGCTGTGCTGCTGCTTCTTAATGACACGTGCAGCAGCGCCTCGAGACTGGGGTGTCACAGCTTTGTGACTAATGGCTTCAACAGATAGGAGCGCTGGCAAAGACCCCGGCCTCGGCCAAGCCCCTGCCTTCCCACACACACACACACACACACACACACACACACACACACACACACACACACACACACACACACACACACACACACACACACACACACACACACACATGACTCTGTGGCACCTGCTGCTTGGATTCCTCTGGATGTGTTTACATGGCTACGGTTGGCTGCCTTAAGACATTATTATGAATTTATATGTCTACAGGGTGGAAAGGCGCCAAACATGTCAGCGCTGAGTGCATCTGTATGGAAGGATTAGATTGACTGCAGCTGTGAAATACCGCATCAGGATATTACGTTAAATCTGGGTCATATCCACATTCTGGGATACCCCGACGAAGATATTAGCAGCTTGAGCCCTCATTCTGTCCTCTATTAGATATCCATCCCATAAAGGGAAAGAGTCTTTCTTTTACATATAAATAGTGTTGGTGGTTGTGAGAATCCTGCTTTATCCTTTAGTATTCTATTTTATCTGTCGAGGTGTTTATGTGGATTTTTTTTTTTTTACTGGTGAAAGCATCCAGTGCATATGGTGTGTTATATGAAAAACACCTTCACATTCTGCGCGTCTTCCTTCAACGTTTAGCTAAAAATCCAAACGACACCCAGTTCAAACCTGCAACTCCCTCAGTTTCCAAGCAACTCACATGCAAAAGTTTGAAGTAGATCAGATGGACCTTGAGAAATATATTACATTATAGTTGGATGAATACACCATATTAAGACCATTACGGCTGTGAAGGTGAAGGAACGACTGCAGCATCTCCTCCTGCAGGGGAATAAAAAAATAATCAAAGTCGCAGACCAAAAATGAAGAAGCAGAACCCACGCCCTTCATTTGCATGTTGGTGGGACAGTCAGGCTGGAGCCCATCTGCTGTCAAATCTTCCCAGAAATTATATAAGCGCTAACTAACTTCCTTGTACCGAATCTGGGGCCTTCAGGACCCCGGAGCCAGTGTTGTTAACACATTGCATACGTGTTGGTGTTTATGCATGCACATATACAGTATATATACAGTGCAGATGAGTGATGAGCACTGCAGTGCTTTGGTGCATGAGCTTGTGGTTAGAAATCACAGGGGGACAGAAGCGACTTGTTTTGCCCCATAAGACACACACACACACACACACACACACACAACCACACACACACACACACACACACACACACACACACACACACACACACACATTGGTGATATAATGAAAGCAAGAGAGAGAGAGAGAGAAAGGTGAAGGAAGGAGAGCATCCTCACATTCCTTTAACTGGGTCTCATAAATCACAGACAGCAGCACGGCAGGATTATGTTGTCAAGAAAAAGGTGTGTGTGTGTGTGTGTGTGTGTGTGTGTGTGTGTGTGTGTGTGTGTGTGGACTGTGACGCTGCCTACAGTGGGACAGGTGGCGAGGCATTGACACAGCATTGTTCAGTTGGTGTTTGTTGGGAATGGGATACAGAAAGCCGCCTCACACGCCGGTGACGGCTTAAGCAACTTAAAAAGGCTCATCTGAAAAACCTGAACAGGTGGATGAAAAAGCCAGAACAGAGATGTAAAGGTTTCACAGCGAGGCTTGGAAGGCTAAAAGCAACCTCTGTGAGTGTGTGTGTGTGTGTGTGTGTGTGTGTGTGTGTGTGTGTGTGTGTGAGAGAGAGAGAGAGAGAGAGAGAGGAGGAATAAGGGTGTGAGAAAAGAATTAGGATGCTTCAGTAGATTGATAAAGTGAGAGAATGATGAAAAATTCTAGAAAATGCGTTTTGATAGCGTGGGGGGTGGTGGTGGTGGTGGAATTGAAGTTGCAGTATATTTAGAGGCAGAGGGGAAAGGATGGAACGAATGAGACGGCAAGCAGAGGGGAAGAAAGTCTATCATAGATCTGCGGTTGCAGGCATCAATCAATTTTTAACGCCGCGCAGATTAACAGCCGTGCCGACAAATGATGCAAAGACGGCTGTCAGTTTCCCCCCGTCGCCGTCGCCTCACTTGGTAAATGACGGAGAGAATGAGAAAACAACAGAAGGAGGAAAAGAGGAGTGGGAAGAGCGATGATGAGAGATGGGTTTGTAAAGGGGGAATAAAAGTTGGAAGAAACTTGTTTATTCCTCTGGGAAGGGGAAAAAAACAAAAGGGACAAGAGTGTGAGGAGTGTGTGTAAGAACTAAAGGAGGATTAACGATCAGGTAATTCAAGATTAGACCAACCAGTGTTGGGTTTAAGGTTGGCAGATATCCTGATGCAGTGGGAGATCATTTTGCACAGGTTGTCTCATCTTGTTGTAGCAGGAGCCACAGTCTAATATTAACTTCCATCAGGTGGTTTCCTTGTGCGGCTTTTCTTGGTTTAATGTTTATTATAAACGTCTCTATTTTTAATCATCTCCAAATAATGTGTGTTTACTCCTAACTACAACAGAGTGCGTAGGTTCATGTAAATGCTCAGTTTCCGTACATTTATTTCACAAATTGTTGTGATTATAATCTTTTTTTTTTTAAATTTATTTACTTAATTTACATTTTTATCCCAAGGAAAATATCTTATTTTGACTTTTCCTCTTGTTTTGTCTGTGTTTTGTGTTTCGTACACTCTTTGTGCTTCTTGTATCCTCGTCTGTCTTTTTATTATATCCTTCTCCTCTCTCTGTAATGATCTGGAAAATATAATTTGGTAGAATATAATGTCTGCGCCGCCCACTACCCGATGCGAAACGGCCATTGGAGGGAGCAGCGGGACGGATGCTGTTTTCCTCAAGGAGAAGCAAAAAAAAAAAAAAAAACACGGGACGGCTATTTCTAAAAATATATTACATAATTTTTTTTTTTTTTAATATTTCAACATGTACTGTAATACTGAACAAACTCCAGCAGCCACATAGAAAAGCCTGTGACACTGGGGAGAACAGATATAACTTCCAAGCCTACATCAATACTCCTGTGTTGTTTCCCTGAACATCCACAAAACCCCTGAGTCGAGCACTTTTTTTCCCTCCCTTTTTATCACAAGTACTTTGTCTAAAATGCCAACAGCACAAAAGCACAGCAAGGTGATGGTGCCCATCCCCCCCACCACCACCACCCCCCCTCCAAAAAAAGTTTGAGGGCAGCGAGAGGACTTGAACTTGTGACCTCTTCTGCGTGGGAGAACAGCTTTCACCCGCAGCATCGAAAGCAGCGCTCGGCGTTGTCAGGGGAGTCGATGATGATGACGACGACGATGATGATGATGACGAGGCAGTTTGTTGTTTTTTTGCAGGAGATCAACAAGAAAAAGGTGGAGAGGGACAAATTAAGGGTGGGGGGGTTCTTGGCTTTAAAATGTGGCGATCACGAGGCGCCGCAGCAGCGACGCCCTTGAGTTTGAACAATTAACCTCTGCACCCACCGGCGCTATACATAGGAGCCTCGCTGTGGGGGTGACCACTGAATACTGCAGAGCGGTAGCGTTTGAGCTTGTTAACCCCTCCGAAACACACACACACACACACACACACACACACACACACACACACACACACACACACACACACACACACACACACACATACAGTATATACACTATTCATAAATCATTTAGTGTTACCTCGGGACGTGCTGGTCCTGTAGGGACGCCCAAACAAGACACCCTATATGAACACTCTACCCTCCAGTGTCCCTCCCTACATTCCTATGTAACTATCTACACTATTCACTCTATCCACAGTGTGATGCCTGAGAGTGAAAAATGGATAAAGGTTATCAAGCTGTAAAATACACAGTAGAAGCTGCAAAGAAGGAGTCGTCTAGTTCAGACATATACTCTGAAGTGTTGGGTCTTCAGTGACGACAGTAACTGAGATTTTGAAGAGAGTTTTTCCAAGAATAGACTTTTTTTTTTTGTTACTTTCAACTCCAAGCAATTCAGTTAGGATCATCTGCTTCTGGTTATTTATACAGGTTGATCTGTAAAAAGGAACAGCCGTCTACTTGCAGCAGACATGAGTACAAGGAAACGAGAGTATTTTTCTCATTGTGTGTTCTTAACAGCCTGAGAGTCAAATATTCCATTTTGCATTCATTCATCCTCTTGGAAGACGAGATGATCACAATCGTTTTCAGTCACTTTCTGTAATACAGGTCAGGGGTTACGCCGGAGCTTATCCCAGCTGGCTACGGGCGACAGGCTGGGTACACCCCAGATAAGATGCCAGGTCATTGCAGAGCCATACAGAAGGAGAGAAACACGCTCAGATTCCAACTTAGCGTTGGAGAATATACTAACTCCACCCAGGATTGCCGCACCCCCACCCCCCCGGTGGAATAAAATTCATTTTGAATGATGCAACAACAAACACGCCCGTTTTAAGAGGTTTTTATTGATGCTTCAACAGGTTACACTTAATTTCTAACAAACATTTCCTTTCTTTATAAGGTTGCGCTCACTTTCATTCCTCGCGTCTTCATCCATTCTTTAAGTGGCCGTCAGTCACCAGTTAATTAACCATTGAATCATGCGAGGTGAGTGCTTAATAAATAAATATAAAAAGAAGAAAAGAAAGGACAACTTGAGAGTTGTTTTCCTCGCTTCAATCAAACCAGAAAGAAACAAAGCTTTTTGGAGGATGAACTGACAAGAAGGACAGAAGTGATGGGCGGTGAGAGGGGAAGCAGGGAAAAGAGCAAAACGACCAATCCGAAGGGAGAAGGTGGCGAATGTGCACAAAAGGATGTCTGTCTCTTTATCTCCACACAACAAGGGAGGAAGTGGGGGGGGGGTTAGGTGAGGTCGTATTCGGCGATGATTTGGCTTTTGTGCTCCCTTTTTTTAAAAAGGAACGACGGCAGACAAGACGATCGGTTGTTGCAGAACTCTTTGCTCCTGTCTTCTTTTCTCCCCTCTTTGTTAAGTCGGGGCCCTGTCACCAGCAGCTTGTCTGCTGCACCATCTGTGTGTGCAAAGTGCCCAAAATTCATTAGCGGAGAGAGGCGAGGGAGATGAGGAGCGAAAATCCCACCTGGAGGGTGACGCACAAGCAGAGAAAGAGAGCGGGAGTTTGGGGGGAGGCGAGGGTACGCAGAGGGCAGGAGTGGACGAGGTCAGCAGACGCCGACATTTGAAGCGTTTTAATGGAACATCTTTTTCAAAAACGAGTGGAAAGGAAGGAGACGGAGTGAGAGCGAGAAAATTGAGTGGAGAGAGCTGAAGGTGTGCTGAGAAAATGAAAGAAGCGAGAGGGAAAGAGAGAAAGAGAGAGAGAGAGAGAGAGAGGAAACGGGAGGAACGGAGTGGAGCGGATGGAGAAATGAGGCAGAGCAGAAGCAGCAACACGGAGACGAGTGAAGATGATGGAGAAGAGGAGGAGAAGGCGGACCAATGGGGGGGGGCGTTGTCGAGTCGAACATAAGATCAGGAAACGTGTGACACCCCTCCATCCCTCTTCTTCTCTTACCTCTGATTGGTTTGTGTGGTTTTAATCACTGCATTCATTCCTGCTCTATTAGAAGGTGATAGGTGATGGAGGGGGGGGGGGGGGGGCATCAGAAGTAGCCAAGGGTCCAGAAACCTCAACAGATTGATGGATTCACCTCAGTCGTTTAACAGCCCCCCCCCCCCCCCCGTTGCTAAGAGCCTTTTCCATAATGGTGACCTCTCCATTATCTTTGCCCTCATTTCTGCAGCGTGTTGAATTTTTTTTCCTCGTCTTCACTCAGCATCTCTACCCCCCCCCATCCCCCCGCTCCTCCTTCCTACTTACTTTCACCTTCTCAACCTCCCATCTCCCCCTTCCCCCCCGCCCAAACATCTCTTACACCGCCGTCTATCTGCAGCACTGACTCATGATTCCCACGAGGGCTTGGGGGTGTGTGTGTGTGTGTGTGTGTGTGTGTGTGTGTGTGTGACAGGGATCACACAGCTTTGTGGAACATGTATGCTCAGATAAGCTGCTGAATTAGGAGAGGTGGTGGTGGTGGTGGGGGCGGGGGGGGGATCGGCTGTTTGGCGGCGCAGGCAAGAGGAGACGAGCGAGGAGGTGAGAAGATAAGAGAGGAGGGACGGGGGAAGAATAGGGGGGGGGGGCCTGAAAGAAATGTGCAAAAGGAGAGAAACGGGGTATGACTACGCTATCCACATGGAGAGGGTGATGGGATATGATTGGACAGCTGCTGCTGAGGGGGGAGTTCGGTCGATGACTGACGGCCCTCAGAGTTCTACGTATTCATGCATGTTAGATGTCCAGTGTGTATGCATGTAAGCAAATGCAGTAAAAGAAGGAGTAAGAAACCAGTAAGGAAAACAACATTTAAATTTAAGTTCTGACAAACTGTGAAGTTTAGGGCAAAAAGAATTTAAACAGAAATAAAGTTTTGCCGCTGGAAGCCCAGCTGATTGGACGACTGCTGCAGGAGATAAAGCGAGAGGCTGGAGGTGTGAGGTCAGGGTCAACCCAAAAACTTTTAAAAGCAGAAATGAGCAGAAAATTATTTTTTAAGTATTTTAACATAAAGTTTTAAGGTTGTTTAATCACACAAGAACGTTGCGGGCCAAGCTTCTGTGACAGGAGCACAAAAAAACCCAACTCAAGGATAGACGAAGATGGAGATTTATTAAGATAACTGGAGGCACATTTTGAACCAGGTGCAAAAAAACAGTTGTTAAGGACAGATGAAACATGTTGGATGTCTCTGCTTATGTCTATACTTATATCGCACAGGCTTGCTTTCACTCTTTTACTCCTGACTGCTGTGCAGATGTAAGGAACAAACATCTGGCTAATGTTCTGTCGGGTCATTTGCAGATGAAGCCTTGCGAGGCGCCGAACGAGCACAGATGATGAGACGCCTTTTAAAAAGGTTTCCGAAAATGACGTGTTTAAAGGAGATCTCGCTTTGACGCGTTCGCTCGCACTTGCTGAGTGGATGTAATGAATGTAAGTGAAATAAGCTGGCGGTCGTAAGTGTGTTTTACACTAAACCAAGGCGACATAAAAGGCTTCACGAGAAGGGAGGGGTGGGGGGTGGGGATTCTTTTATAGCTACTTCAAAGTTTCTGTTAGTGTGTTATTTTCAGGGGAAAATATTTCTTTTTGCACAGGACACACTTGGAAGATTTATTGTCATACACACTCATATTCCAGCCGTGCTGACATTTACAATACATCCTGGCGACAACGCCTGTCATTATTAATATTTCCATTTTACGTCTGGTGAAGATTGGTGCATTGTGATCGTCCAGTAGTGTATTGCATGCTGTAAAGCGTGTGACGCGTCAAACATAAATCATCCTCCACATTTTATTTATTTATTTTCTATTTTTTATTTATTTCTTTTTTATTTTTGCAGTTATCAGCTTTTATGACAGCAGAGGCAGAATGAGCTGGTTTAAAATGTGCTGTTATATTTTAATGTAGGCATATCTGTGTGGAACGCCTGCAGTCTTGTTTGTGTGTGTGTGTGTGTGTGTGCGTGTGTGTGTGCGTGTGTGTGTTTGCGACACACTAGCAAAACTTGTTTTTGCAGCTCATTCGCATGTGAGAAAGGAGGAAGCCCATAGTGCTCCACATGAAGGAGCATTAATCCCATTCAAACGGCTCCGAAGAGACGGCTCCCTAATAAGTTACGGCGACTTAGGCATTTGTTTATGTTTGTAACAGTGAACTGAAAGATTAATAACCTCCGCCACTGGAAATGTGCAGCCCCTTCCTGCAAGAAAACACAGTAGGAAAACAGCAGAAACTGATGTGTCAGGACAAATGAAGGGAAATGCAGCTAGTGGCGTGCTATTTAATTACACATTACTTCTGTCACAGCTTTAGTTATGGCTCTGATTTCCTCATATTCCTTGATAGCCTTTGGCTTTGGAAAAAAATAAAAAAAAATAAAAATGACTTCATCAGTAACACGAATCAGCAGATTCATCGACGGCTCAGTCCACCAGGGCGAACATAAATGCGTCTTAACTTTGCCTCCAGTAACTAGGCTGGTTCTTGTTTCCCTCTCATACAGACGACGACCCTTAGATCCACGTTTACCTCTCTGCTCATCTCTCTTGTCTTGCTGCTCAGGCGTTTTTTTGGGGGGGGGGGGTTTTCCTGCGTGTCATACATGAGACTCCTTTCAGCTCGGCGCTCCTGCAAAGATTAAATGGGTTTTCTATCGATTCCACTTTTCTAATATGCCAGCCTCTCCAAAAAAAAAAAAAAGAAAAGAATACTGGACTGAGTCAGGGTGAACGAAAGGTAGAGATGTGTTCAAAGTCAAGTAAATTTTAGGTTCATATTCACAAGATTGGGAGAGAAACGAGAGGAAAGTGGGAGCGGGGCTATCAGGCTGTCGAGGGAATGACTTGGTGCTTTACTGCAATTGAGCAGCAACAATATGCAGGTGGTGCCAAAAAGCCATCCAATGTTTCATCCGGCTTCCATCTGGTGCGAGACAAGGGAGGGATGGTAAGACGGAACAGGAAGCGGTGCCAAGTTTTAGTTGAAGAGCAGGAGTACACTATAACCTAAAGTACAAGGTCGCTCAAAAAAGACAACGACATGGACGACACCCCTCCCGACTCGCAGACCAAAGCGTGAGCGTGTTTATTGATGGATAGAACGTCTGCCGTTAGCTCTCCACCGCGGCTGCAGCCAATCACGACCGGCACGGCGGCGGCGTTGAGTCACCGCAGAGCAGCGACGACGGCGAGAGCTGCTGAGATTCCCAATGCAAATGAAGCCCACATCCACAGCTGTAAGGATGGCTGCGGGGCACAGCCGGGGTGTAATGCAACTGCACACAAACAGACGGAAGCGTGCAAACATGTGCACAAAACACCGTTAAACACACACGCTGTTGCACAAGCGTGCACAGAGTAAACAGATTTGCACAAGCTTGCAAACATGCAGGTTTTCACTCTTGCCTGTGCGCCTGGAAACACTCGCATTGGTTTCTAGTTGGTTAGCGTTCGCCGGCATCATCTTTAGAGCACTGCACCATTCCTCCTGCTTCCTTTCTCCTCCTTTCTCCTCCTTCTGTCCCTCAGGAACAGCCTCCTTAGCAGGTGTTAGCTGATTTCTGTTCCCTCCGGTAGTCCTGTTTTGTTCTTCGCAGCAAGTACTGCTGCCATGAATTATCTTGACAGCCCTTTACTCCTGGGCTCTGGCCCTCACCTTCCTCCTCCTCCTCTCACATCCTGATACTTCCCCTTCCCCTTCCCCTTCCCCAACACCGTCATCCCCTGCCCCCCTTACCTGGATCGCCTCCTTTCACTTTCCTGTCACCCCCCTGCGGTGCGAGACCCACAGAGGAACAACATCCTCTTAGATAGACGTATCCCAGGTGAACTTGAAATGACCGCGTTCTCACAACGCACTCATTGATCCACACATGTATTCTAATATGTGTGTGTGTTTGTGTGTGTTGATGTGAAAATGAGCCAACATTTTGTTCCCCCAATTGTTTTGCACATACAAAGAATGCGTTGATTGCTCATCAGTATGGCGGATTCCGACATCAGCTAATAGCCCTCCATTCAGTCATCACAATTAGCCGTTCTTATTACTCTCTTTGAGTGTACGCCTATTACATATTTTGCACATTTCCACATAAATGCTATTATCAGAATGAAATAAATGGTGTTGAGGGAGGGGAATTAATAAGCCAAGTCAGTAGTAGTGCCTTAAAGGCTTATGCATGCTTCCGAAAAGGAGAAATAAATGAAACAAAAGCCAAATGAGATTTTTTTTATTTAGCTGCATATTGACTTGAGGTTCAGAATTTGCTGAATGACTTGTCGTCACATCTTCTTATGCCTTTAATGGAAAACCGAGTAAGCTAACGTCCAGATTAACAGCAGTGACAGAGATTCTCAAGTGCTCATTAAACTCTGGTTTTTTGTGGGGGTTTTTTGGTCTCATTTGTCCAGCTTTTTCAAGTATGTCATAAATGACTGCTGGCAGCTTGCGTTGCATGTCATCCATTTCACACACACATACAGCCCAACACTCAACTGACTTTTTGATGGCTCGTTCTTTTTGACTCCACTTTACAACCGATAGTCCTATCAAAAATAACTGCTCCCTATGCTATTACGCTCCTTTGTCTCCTGTCACTATCGCCTGGTAATTGCTATTTTTTATTGTAGCCTCTTACACATGCGAGTGCAAGCTATAGACTGAGCTTAAACACATGGCTGGAAATATTTGTTGGCTCTCACAGCATCTGTCAGAACGCCCATAAACCACAGAAATATAGAATGCCATGACATATTCATAGCTTTTCAGTATTTGCTTATTATTTTTGACATAAATGTTTTAAGATTGGGCAGTAATTCCATATTATGGCTTATAGATTTCAAGTTGAATGACCCCCTCAGTGATATAATCATATTGTATCTTCTTTATTTATATTTCCGTTCACATTACGGGATAATCCTTTCAAGAAAAACAAGGCCATGAATCCTCCTATCAATAAATGCTTAGAGCCACTTATGTTTGCATTTCAAATTACAAAACTCTCTGGCAGCCATAGCAACTATAATTGGGAGGCAATGGAGATGCGGAGACACTGTTGTCAACACATGTCTTTGCTGTTCATTCTGTTTCAAAACTAAAATTAACATCGGTAAAAGTTAGGAAACAATTGCGGTGACTGAACCACAATAGATGTTTCAGGTCAGAAACAGCTTGCAAAATCACTGACAAGTGGATTTTCCCAGCATGCCACAGCCATATGCCATCATTTTCAACTTAATATGCAGAGCTTTGCTCATTGTCATATGTTATTTTTATAGTGATAAAGAAACAGAGCGTATTCTTATTAATTGCCCCCCGTTGAGTCACTTGTTCGTTTTGAAGAGCTGCTGTATTTGCATCTTATGGATTTCTGTATTTCTACATGGATCCGTTACACATTCCCGCTGACAAGCATCGCTATTCAACATTTGGTGAGGCAGCAAGAAACATGAGAAGGTGTCAGAAACTAAAAGGCAGGGAAAGAGGAGGATTTTTACCCAACACAGATGTAAGCAATTTGAGTTTTGTTAAACCTCAGCATGATTTACAATTACTGGAATGTAACAGAACCAAAGTCAGTCTTTGTTAAAATATGATGGCCGTCCTTTAAAGCAGAGGACCACCCACAACAAGTCTTGGATCTGGCCGAGGTTTCTGCTTGTTAAAAGGCAGTTTTTTCATTGCCGCTGTCACCAAGTGCTCTTGGGGGATTGTTGGGAATAAAGAGTCCATCTAGACCTGGTCTTCTTGGAAAGACTTGAAAAATTATGTGATGCTCAAAACCACCCAATTGGTGATCAGGATAATTATGATTGGGTAAAGCAGCGACCTCAAAAGACCCAATCGTTCACAAGCGACAATGGGTTCACCCTGTTTTTGTTCACTGCTGTTTTTATTTAAGCTTTTACACAGCATCCCAAATTTTGGGGAAAGGAGCTTGTAACTTTACAGTGAGCTTTTACGAGAGTATAACACCATAATGTCTAATTCACAACTCGCCATCAAAGTGACCGCGCTGCTGCTACATTATCTATCCGTATTCCCTTCCTTTTAGTTGCTTGTAAAGTATGTTATTGCCAGACCATGTGAGATGCAATGCCACTCGGGTTTTACTATTTAAAGCTTCTCTTTAATATCAGTGGCAGCTCTTACCCGCAAATCTGCCAAATTACCAGTGCACTGAGTGTATTTAAAGAGGTCTACTGGGCCTTGTGTAAGCTGGGTGCATGTGTGTACTACTGGGAAGGGAGTAACAGTTTAACTACTGTATTGATTTCGACAGTGCTAAGGGGTTTAGGCAACAGTCCAAGGAAAATGGGGGGGATAAAATAAAGCAAAGTGGGGTTTCTCCTTGGTTTTAGTGCGCTCCCCATTTCTTCCAGGCTTGAATCAGTGGTAAAGGTCCATGGCTGCCCATTGAAGTTGTACAACTGCTGCATTGAGCGCTGTATGGCTGCGTGCTCTCCGCAGTGCTCTATTGATTGATGTGTGAAGAGGGATTAGCGAATGGGAAGAAGAGAAGGGAGGGAGAGAATGAGATGCTGAACGGGAGGGAGGGAGAGAGAGGGAGAGAGTGGGAGGCTGAGCGACCAGAGGCAAAAAATGTGGATGCAGCATGTGTACAATAAAAGAGGGCAGATGTCACATCTTTGGCGGAGGACAAGACATCCTGGGGTGATGCCCTGCTTTTCTGTAAATGCTTATGGCTTTGGCACATGCGTGAGATGAAGCTGTGTTAGCAGTTCTGTGGCCGTAAGACTTTTAATGACAAGAAGCTGCGGTAAAAACACAACCAATCCTCACAAGTCCAAAAGTTGAGATAAGCACCAGTCAGGTAAACACACTTTTTTTTTTTGTCTTTACATTGCATTTCTCAGTAGGAAAAACATCTTTTTTCACAGGGAGGAAAGGGGGATGACATTATCAGACAGATTCCAGACATAACATTCGCTCTGACTTCTCTGACATTTCTTACATTTCCTGTCAAGTGGAATCCCACTGACTTCCATTTTGCTTCACCGGCAAATTGCGAACAACGGGCAACCTGTGTGTCCATCTAGTTGCGCTGTCTAGGCGAGGCATCCATGTGGTTTCTCACTCCTCGCCCATCACGCTCAACCCGCTCTCCCATTGCTCCGTCCCTGACAGGTGGTGCTGAAGGTGGAAGGAGTCGGGAGGGGAGTTTTCATCAACCGGGGGGCTGAAGGGCTCATGGAGTGAATAAGAAAAGGGAAGAGGGAGGAGGATAGGTAGATTGGGCTTCAGAGAGATGGACCTGAGGTGAAATTCGATGTGTTCAGAGTAAAAAGGTATCAGACGAGGAAGAAAAGGGATATCTGTGCCAGTTTGTGTTGGTGCCCCCACCTCCCCAAAGCCCCCTTGTCTCCTGCCTGAGGCTGTTGGCATCTGATAATCCTTAGACTGCCTTCCTTCATCATCAAGGTGTCGGAGGGAAGTGCCTCTGTAAATATTTAATTGGCTGCAGTATGCCGGTGTTAATTATGCGGGTGTGTCCTTGCCTTGCTTTGCTCCTTGCATCAGCATCACTATTCTCCACTTCCTATTGACACAACTCCATCCATCTTTGTGCCACTATTAACACCACCATCACCACCACTGCTCTTACTACTACAGTTAACTTGACTGTTAGGATTCTACAGCTGCGTCACATCATTTCAGTCCTTATTAGAAGAACAAGTGTTCCTCACCCTTACGTCCCACCCCCCCAGCCTACTTATTCTCTCTCTCCCAACATTGTGTCACACCTTTCTCTTCCTGTATTCAATTTACGAACTCTGCAGCCTCCGTTAAAACTGGATTATTGTTGTGGGTTTCATTATAGTCTCTTCTGTTATCCATCTTGAGACCAATCAGGCTTTCAGAAGCGGCTCTACCCTCCTCTCTGTGTTTGTTTGATCGTCAAGGGCAATGTAAAATAGATGAACGTTTACAAAGACGCTGGCTAAGTTGTGCAGCTCAATGGAGCTCTCATCGCAAAAGTGTCTCGCCTGTAGCAAGTGCAATTACAAACAGGCGCGTGTAAAAGTGTAGAGACCACGTCACATAAAATGTCTCGTGAGTATTGAGCAAGTGGTCTTGCAGTGGACACAATATACTAGAACTCAAAGGGGGACGGAACGCTGGACCACAAGTAGAGGGAATTATCTGAATGTCTTTCATAGGTCAGTAATAAATACAGATTTATTCGCAGATGCCTTTGCGTGGCTGTACCACTGCTGTACCGATGAATTAAGTGTTTACCAGCTTCCGCCTGTCGGTGCGGTCCCTCGGGCATGTCCATAAAATTTTATTCTCTTTAAAAAGGCCATTGACCAGTGGGAAAACACCGAGCAGGGGCAATGGCGTGATATTTAGGCGGCGCACAAGTGTGTACTGCATATGTGTTTCGCATGGAGATGGGGGGGGGGTCCATAGTTGTGCCAGAATTGTAGGTCATATCAAGGACGAGCGATACCAGTGGCCAGAACAGATTGAATCTGGTGCAGACAATGAATTGAGTAATTCAATAGGCTTGTAAGCAAACCATCAACAGCGATCGATGCCGTGCTTTCACCAGTAAGGCTCAGTGTGGTTATTTATCACGCCTCCATTCACGACCAGTTCGGTTGGGTTTTACATACGCTTAGATTTCTTGCACAAACGTCTATTTTATTGAGTAAAGAATGCTTGTGGAGATTCTCTTTCATGGTTTGTTTGGGGTTTTTTTCTTATTTGTATAGAAGCGATAAGGCTTTCATTTGGGATTTACATTGTTTTTTTGCGTTTCCATATTTAGTCTGTAGAGTAGCCGGTGGTTTATTCTTCGCTGTTGGCAGCGACTGTCTCTTCTCGAGTGTCAATGGGCGAGACTCCCGAAACCCTCCCCGGCGGGTGCTGCATTCCGACCGACATTGGGGAGGGGAGTGGGAAAAGCAAAAAGAAATAAACGAATCTGAGATGAAGATCAATAAAAGTAAAAGTAGCTCAGAAATTGCAATTGATGGCTGAAGATGCTGTTTTCTTTTCATTTTTTTTGTTGTTGTTGTTTTTTTGTTCTTTTGGCCATGCAATAGCAGGCTGCCGGTTGCACTCGAGGCTCATTATTGTTCTGTTTGATCATGTGTGTTATGTTTGGTTGGCAACATTTTGAATTAATCGCCTGGACGGGGATAAATAATGTGAATTACATCAAAGGGTGGGGTGGGGGGGGGGGACGCATGCTGTCATTCAGCCAGATGATGTTGACATTTTCTTGTTTTACACCCACCGCTGTCTCATCAATGAGATTCCATGTAAATACAGCATTTTAAGTCATTTGCTTTTTCCCTTTGCACAATGCCAATACATTTTTTTTTTTTTTTTAAAAAAGGCCGGTTGCTCTGGGTTGATGCTGTCAGGCGATGATCAGTTCTGATCAGAGTAGCAGCGTAGCTCTGGAGATGTAAGTCCATCAGGCCAATGATTTCCTCCAAAGTAAGATAGCTCTTTTAGCAATGAAGCTAACCAGGAAGCATGTTGCCTTATAAGGAGCTTCCCTATCATCCTATCACAACCTGTCACATTCTCCTTCATCCAAATATTTGTAAGTCTCTCAGCTGCCATCCAGCTATTAAGTCGGTACGCTCCATTCGCCACCACCACCACCAGTGTCCTCCCTCAAGGTGGACGTTTCCTACATGCTGGATGCTTCGCTTTCAGTACAGCTATACCGTATCTTCGCCCTGGATTTAAATATCTCACATCAAATCTCTCATTCTTATTGTTCTTTTGATTAGTCTCTTCTGATTGAAATGAAATAACGCCACAGATATCCATGACACGCGTAAACAGAAATCAAATCAGTTCCAGGCGTGCAGCCAGTCGCCGTTCCTGAGGCCTCGGGGGCTGCACTCATCGCCTTCTCTGTTAGGATTTCAGATGTTATCAGTGCCAAGACAAAGCAGTCTATCTGTCAAGTAAATAATATAATATATTCTAATACCATGTTTTGCTTGGAAGGTTAACAAAAGGGAGCGTGAGCGTTTTGTTTCAGAACAGAGATGATACTCAGAAACACAGGTAGAGATCCTGTTTGTGTTTTCGTGCAACGCAAACAGCGTATTTCCACAAACTACCTTAACGTGTAGCGATAGGTCAGAGCTGCACATTCACAGTGAAAATAGTTGTGGGTGTTTGCATAAATCAGGGATGGCGATGCGATGCATTTGCAGATGTGTGCGTTCGTCCATGTGCATTTCCACGTGTGTGTGTGGATGAAGTCACTTTTGAATGTGAAGTGAATCTTTATTGTGTTTACCATCACAGAAACTCAGACAAACATTCATCTCTGCCGGTCCTGGCTCTCGGATGAGTGTGTTTGCGTTTGCCATTGATCCTTGCGATTTTGTGTGTGTGTGTGTGTGTGAGGAGAGGTGTGGGCTGAATGTGTTGACCCGGTTATCGTGTTGTGCGGCGCCTGGGAGTGAAGGCAGAGTGATACAGGTTTTAGAATGCAAGGTGCCGACCGAGCTGTGAAAATGGGAATTGAGTAGGGAAATGGGAATAGTTCCCTGCTGGGTTTTTTTTTGTAAACCAGCGCGAGAGGCCCGTTTGGAACATTCAGTGTGTGCATTCATCATTCACTCAATCACAATTTTTTTTTTTTCATCATTACATTATGTGATAGGGAGCATCTTTTTTTTTTTTCCTCTAAGTGTGTGTTTGTAATTGCTGATGTGGAGTGGCGACATGCAGCGTGTCACATGCGTCTCCAAGCTTTTGCCAGCCTTGGAACTGAATTGAATTAGCCTAAATAAAGTCTAGTGGTTGGAGTACAGAGCACTTGAAAGGGAACAGCTGAGGGCTTGAACTGAGGACGGTCTGATTCTTAGACAGGATGTGTGAGCGCAGCGATGCTATGTAGCGTTATTCGGCTAAAAAAAAAAAAAAAAAAAGACAGATGAACGAAAGCTTGTGACAGTCTTTTTGATCACTGGACTCGATGGCTAATGCGTTGCACACCCCCCCCCCCCCACAAAGGCTTTCATGGAGAAAGGAAAGAAATGGAGCCAGTTGTGGGATCCTCGGCCGGCCTAGATAGCACAGCAGCAGCATCCATTAATGCGATTATGGCTTTGAGTGGGAGATTCTCAGGGTCAGCCTTCCTTTTTTTTGAGGCATCATTAGTTTGTCCTCTTTTCTTGTTCTCCACCGGCAGGAAAACAAACGTACACGTTCACACCCATGAGCGACATAGACGTGGATGCTTAAGACACACAACCGCAAGCAGCACATGCAGTAATAATACACATGAATGTATAAACGCGTCAACACGGAACCCGACTCGTGTTTACCCTGGCGCGTCCGCAACGGAAATGCTGAAACGGGGGCCTTACGTTCGCAAACACTCTGGATAAAAGAGAACACACATAATTAGTCTTTATTTAAAAAAGATGATAAATTATGATTTAGAGTAGTTGGCACTTCTCTCTGCTCTTGCAGTTGGGAAATCTTTTGATTAGCATTCCGTGGCGTTCATTATAATTCTAAACCTCATCTCATTATTTTTTGTAATCAAACCATGATTTCACAAAGACTCGTCTTTAATTTAAAAAAACCCTACTTTTTTTTTTTTTCCTGGCACACTTCCTGTCCATTAAGTGGCGCATTGCCTTGACTTTTTCGGGTTTAATCTCTCCGACGATTCCCCCTGAATCGACTTGCTTAACACGTCTTTGACTTTGTGCGGCTATTTAAGAAACCTTGAGGTGCTTCTTAGCCCTCCCCTTCACTGCAGCAGATTCATTTCATAAAGTCACCATTTATTAAACCTCAAGGCTAGACCAGGGGAAAATGCCTATTGAGATATTGAGGTCATCTTGCAGGCAGGGGGAGGAAAGATTTTCAGAGATAGAGAGACGACACGAACGGAGGTATTTGGTGTCTTGCTGTGATTTGGCAGAGATCTGTGGCAGAGCCAGGTGTCTTAGACAGGGATACGCTCTGCCTCGCTTTTTGGTAATATCACTGCCAGCATATCCAGGCTTTCAGCTATTTTAAAGCAAAGTTGGCAAAATGACTTCACGCTCACCTGTGTCTCCAACACATCGCAAAAGTTCATATTTCCTGTTCAGCTAATCTCTATCAGGATGTACTTCTGTTTTCTGGTGTGGGCTTGCGCTTTTCTCACCATGTCCTGTCTCTGTGTGTGTGTGAGTGTGTATATATATATATATATATATATATATATATATATATATATGGAGAGAGAGAGACAGTGTGTGATGGAGGGCGAGTTGAGCATCCCTTCTGTTACAGTTGCTGTCCCTTCATTTCACGCTCTGGCGGCTCCGCGTGAATCCTCTTCCCTCGGCTCATTATCGGTGCTGTTCAATGATTGTGCACACCACCACCAGAATGCAGGGGTAAAATCAAATCATTATTCAAGTATGGTGGTGGTGGTGGTGGTGGGGGGGGTCAGTGCAGACATTATCGCTCTTTTGTTTAGTATATGTATATTACTTTCCTGTCAGAAATGACTAAGGAGTAGGTAGAGCGTGTCCTCCCCTCCCAGCTTTTTTTTTTTGGAGAGGTAATCGATCCTCCCAGCAGCTTGACCCCCCCCCCCCCCCCAGATTGATGAACATCAGCAGAGCTTCTGGTACCAGTATTGGGCGCTCACTGGTGTCCTCTTACATCTTTTCCTTGGCAGGGTTCGGCGTGCAGGGAGCGGATTTCGGACACCAACCGGACAACATTACAGTGCTGGAAGGAGAAAGCGTTGTTTTGAGGTAACACTTGATCCTCCACCTGCACCTACTTAACTGCATGAAAAAACATGCACCCCCCCATCCATGCTGCTTTAATTGCCAATTCTCTGTCATATCACTTCAATTATGCATCCCACATAGAGCCATATTTACCAGCTCTGACTGTCTCATAGCATATTGAATGATAATACTGTCAGATGTCGCTTGAGTCATCCCGACTGTCTGCGATCATTTCCTTTTAGACGTAACAATGAGGTTGCACCGGTCAGTGGGCGGACTCTCATCTGCATCCAAATAACATACCTCTGCACACACACACCCCCAGTCGCGACAGGAATGGAGCCAACTTCATTCCCCCCGTTGAGTAGATGGGATTTCATTTGACAATGTGAAAAAAAAAAAAAATTCACGTCGATATTTCTTTCCTGCTTACATTCGCCCCCCCTCCCCCCTTTTTTCCCTCCCTCGATAGAAGAACTGAAATCAAACATGATACTCCACAGCCACACACAGTTCTGTCAACATTTGTCAACATCAACAAATCTCAGTTCGCTGCTTTTTTTTTTTTTTTTTTTGTGGACATTTTTGCGTTTTATTTGATAGAGCCAGCCGTAGATGTGACAAGAAATGCTGGAGTGGGAGTCAGGGAAAAGACTTGCACCAAACGGCTAAGGGGGAAAATCAAACCCACATCCACTTCCAGAGGACTAATAGCGTTGGTGTTGCGATCTGAGCTCGAACAAATCTCACCTAAAAATTGGAAATCGGGAATGCAGGTTGAAGTCACATGTCCTCCCACGTCTTTCTTGATGTTTCCTGTCGACAAATCTTTGGTTGTCACATCCATTAGAGGCACCAATTTGCCCCTAGAAGTAAATCTAATAATGTAAATAACTAACGCTTCAAACCCTGCCTGCAGTATTCTGAAGGTTTGATTTCCACAGGACAGAACTGCCCTCTTGGCTTCATCAGTAGAGGCATAACAGAAGATTCTGTAATCAGATGTGTGTCTAAGTTTAGTCTGCACTGGATAGCCTACAAACAAAAGAATAAAGACTTTTATAATTGAACTCCATTTTCATGTAAAATCACTTTTGCCCAAGTGGCACAAATAGTTGTGTTGTGCGTGTTGTGCCAGCTTTGATACGGTCCATTAAGATGAGGCACATTTGATGTGTTTTTTTTTTTTTTTTTTGTCTGTGCTCATTTCCTCTGGGCCTGCAGTCCTGTAGCAACATCATCAGTACAGAAGTGATTAATTTTAAAAATAGATTAATAGAGCATTTGTACACAGATAATGAATTTTTATGGTGGGATTTTTCACTCTATTGTCTCCTCGTTTAAACCCATCAGCCACAAAGTGAATCTTAATCAAAATAATTGTTTTGTTCTTCTTTCTTTTCCTTTTATTTTCTAAGCTGTTAAAAGCAGTTTGCCCCCCCCCCCCCCCCCTGAGTCACGCGTCAACCTGAACATCGACCAGGTGCCTCCTGGCCTGTTTTTAAGAGATCCCTAATCTTAGCTGGACTTTATTGTGACATCACAGCGACTGACATGGAAGGTGATTTACCATCCGTCAATACTGACATCAATCCGGGTCGTATCAATTAAACGTAAGGAGGACAGGGGAATGTCCACACTGCTGGTTGAAGCTGGGGAAGGACATCTAGTGGGGGAGGCTAGAACTGAAGTCACACCTTGAAATGTTCCTGTTTTGAAGCCTTTTTATTAGCAACAAGTCTGGATGTTCGCTATTATTTTATTTTGCTTGCTTTTTCCTGTTCTTATTAACACAAATCAAGAGTCTACTGCTGGAATCAAGCAACGACCTCTGGATGTGAATTGTGTTTATTTTGGAGGACATTCATTCACTTAGAGACATAACAAAGTAAGAGAATTCTAAAGCAACAGGCACACAAACAGCAAGGCTAAGAAACCAAAGTGAGAAATGTGCTATAAATGTTCAAATGTTCTGATATTCTGACTACGAAAATTCTTTACGACCTTCCAAAAGCAGTTATAGTAAGCCACCTTCCACAGGACTGTTGCACAGTCATTAGTTCTGTTTTGGGAGAAGTTTAAAGAAAAGAAAATCCTATGCAGACAGAAAATGAATGCACATGCTTCCATATAGCATAAAAGATGTGGTACCTGAATGCTTTGATTAGTTGGAAATGATTTAATCATAAGCTCTGGCCAGATGTCAAATACATCATTAAAGCAACAGTATGTACTGTATACACACTACAGTGGTACCTCTACTTACGAGATTAATTGGTTCCGGAAGAAATTTCGTAAGTAAAAATTACGTAAGTTGAGACGCGTTTTCCATGCAAATGCCCTAATCCGTTCCAAGCCCCCCAAAATTCAGACATAAATGTTTTATAAAGCATAAAAATGCATCAAAACATGTAACAAATACATGTTACTATTAATTAATTACACAATAAATGAGAGTTGTGCTTAATGTAAAAAACAAAGACTAGAGTAAAGAATAATAATGGTGGTCATTTACCTTTTAACAGCTGTCCCCATTGTTTTTTGCCCTCTTTGGTTCATGCGCTCCTATCCCACCATGAACAACAGAGTGAATTCCAGTCCTCCTTCTGAACTTCTCCAACCACCCACACAATGCCTTAAACTCCTTAAACTTCCTTTTGTTTTAATAACGTGTCGATTGTAGATTTTTGGCCATATTCTTTGGTGAGATCAACCAAACGCATCCCTTTTTCATTCTCTTCTATTATCTCTTGCTTTGTTTGTACGGACAAAAAAACTCTTTTCTTGGTCTTTTCTTTTCCTCTTTTCTCCGTCACTTTCTTGGGGTCCATAGTGAATACTCTAAAAGTTAATATATTTACGTAAAAATTATCAGTACACCTTCCTAAGAGGAAGTCCCTCTTAGCCAATGGAATGCCAGGATGCTAGGTAATAGCCAATGGCAGAGCAGCTATGAGAATGTTGCATTCAGGAACCTGTGGGAGCTGCGAGTATCAGCCCATACTGTATTTTTACCTTTCGTAAGTCGACATGTCTTTTGTAACTAGAGGCAATATTTTCCTATTGAGGCGTTCGTAAGTAGAAAATTTCATATGTAGAGACATTCGTAAGTAGAGGTACCACTGTATATTGTTGAAAGTATTTGTTCAGCTACCCAAACTATTCAAATTTAGGTGTTCAAATCCCTTCCATGGCAACAGGTGGACAATATCAAGCAATATCACATGCATGTGAAGGCAGGTGAGTGAATACTTTTGGCAATATAGCGTCTTACCTATTGATCGCTCCCCGTCTCTCCTGCAGGTGTCGGATCGATGAGGAGGTGACCCACAAGGCGTGGCTGAACCGCTCCAACATCCTTTTCACGGGGACGGATAAGTGGTCGCTGGACAAGCGCGTGACGCTGGCCAACAGTAACAACAGGGACTTCTCCATCCACATTGAAAAGGTGCAAGTCACCGACGAGGGGCCCTACTTTTGCACCTTCCAGGCCAATAATGTTCCCCGCATATTTCACGTCTACCTCATTGTCCAAGGTAAGCAGCAGAGGGGAGACGGAATAGGAGTCTGCTGTGTGTGAATATTTATTACTGCATCCAGGATGTGTCCCAGCATCATCAGGATTCTGCAGATTTTTGCCACTGTGGCTGAAAAATGTATATGTATCAACCTGTGGTGCTGCACACAGCTTCGAGTTAAGAGTTTTTATTTTATTTTTATTTTTCTGGGGGGGGGGGGTGCGGAATTTGAAAATAAACACAACAAATAACAAGAATGACAAATAATGTGCCGTGCAGGGAGAGACAGAAAAACCCACTGGACTCATTTGAAGCCTCCGCTATAATAACACTTCAAGACGTATGAGGAACGCAATACACACAGAATACAACTACATAAAGAACGAGCTCATAAAATGTGTATCATAATATCAGCAACAACGCTATCAATAAAAGTATAATTCTAAAAATGAATGAGTGTGTATATACTTATCTAAAGATTGATGAGTTGAGTGAGAATGGACCTAGGTATTTGTTTTGGAAGAGGTCTTGAAATACTCAGGATTATTTCCTTTACTTGAATTCATTTTGTAAATGAAAAGAAATACTTGACAAATATTGATGTCGTAAACAGGAGGAGGCTGCAGTTTGATAAATAAAGAAGCGGATAAGATGTCACCTCCAGTCAGGTTACAGATCTAGTAAAAGAATTTGAAAGAAACAACATTTTTGTATGTTCAAAGATAATTTAATTTAATCTAAACCATGAAGAATTGGTGTTTAAGTAATTGTTGGCATTCTTAGTGAGTTTAGATTTATATGAGAGAAAAGTAGGGCTGTGTCATCTGCAAATATTCTTAATGTAAAGATAAATTATTCAAGTAAATCAGGATTAATAGCAGTCCCGGAACGGGCCCCTGAGGAACTTCATATCTATTATAAATATCTATGACATCATTACGTACATTATTGTCATTGTTATAGCAACCCTAACTACAAATGAAATGTCTCCTTTTATCTTCATACAATAAAGATCTTCTATTGGAGTCTGATGGTTATTTAATCAAAAGTATTTGATAGCCTGTGAAAACACAACTACATTTATTCTTTCTCAGATGCCAAGATAAAATTGATTGAGACACATGTAAGAAGGCTTCTAGAGATTTAATTAGTTTATAGCTCACATCCTCTGAGACATGCCTATTTTCAGAAACAGAAAAGATTCGATGTGAGTGATTCACCAGATTTATAAGAAACTCAGAAATATTGTCACGACCAGCTGAAACCATTTTGTTCACAAATTCAAAAAGTGTAAATCCAGGAATTTATACTTGATTCCATCTCATAAAAAATTGGTTAAAATGTTATTGAAGTTGCCAAAAAATGTTTTAGATATTTGACATGAAGGTGATAAATAATACCAACAATAATCTTATTTCTGCTACAGAAGCTCCATGAATAAACAGTTATATTCTGCCTGCATATTTATTCTTTCTTTTGTAATGAAAAGAAAATTTTATTTTGGAGATTCATAGATTTATTTACTCATCTGTAAATCCATGTTTGTGATGAGTGTTCTGATGTTTGAATATTGATAAATAATGAATGACTTTTTTTCATAATTACTGGGAAAACTTTTTGCATTCAGATAAAAAACAAAAGAATATATTAGGAGACGTAGAAATGCAGAAGTCATTAAGCTGAATATCATTATAAAACCACAGTGGTTAGAGTCATGAAATGATAATAAATAATAAATAAATAGAATTAGGTCTGGATCCGCATTGTTAATGCCAATTAGAGACAGATCAATGGGGTTAAAGATCTGGCTTTCAAAGTCAGATTCATTGATGTCCGCAGTGTTTCTGGTGTTGATGTGAGTTGTGTGTAAATGTGGAAACTAAAGAACTAAATTCTGATTATGGGCCTCCCTTTGGGGTGGATTCTGAGCAGTCGAAGGAACAATAAGTTTTCCATCTCTCAAATATGAATGCCTTCACAGTCTTGAGTCCTCATTGAAGAAACAACCAAGTTATTAAGATTTTTTTTTCTTCTTGTTATTCAAAGTTCTGTAGAATTATTGTGCTGGTGACATGGTGATATATTCCTCAGTGGTGTCTCAACAATCTTTGGGTTTCTAATAAATCACAATAAACCAAGACTCCACAAAATCCAAGTGATGTCCACATTAATACTTTATGTAAAGAGTTGATTGGACTCTTCTCAGATCTTTTCAAACTGGGACCTCCCCATCTGGTTTCATTGGGTAGGAAACCAAGTGGGCGGGTCCCAGGTTGAAACAGGAAGTACAATTATGGCCCAGAAAATAATCGAATCCTTCAATAAATCCATCTGCTAAATTGTTTAATTAAAGTTTAGTGCTGTGTACTGTTGATTTTTAAAGTGAAAGATTTCATTTGAATTTTTCCTCTTCATTTATGTTTTGAATTCACAACTTCTTTTTTTTAAATTTTTTAGTGCAGATTACTTTCCTAGGAGTCGGATTATTTAGGTTATTTGAATCAGAAATAATTATGTCTTGAATGCCCAGTGTGTGCGTGTGCGTTTGCTTCAGGTTGAAGCAAACACAGTTCAGATGACAGATAACCAGAACTCTGAGCCCAAAGCTCATTTGTCATTTCTGTCTCACCAGTTCGGGTTACTTGTCATAATAAGGAGTAAGTTAGGCAGATCAGATAGATGAGGAGGTGTGAGGAGGGTCTGTGACACACAAGTGGGGGCCATCCAGCCGGCTGACTAAATAACTGACAGCACTGGACCGCGACTGAGTGAGAGTCTGACTGATCCTGAGTGACTTGATCCATCACGGCTGGACTGCCTACAGGACAGATCTCAGACTTTCACCTCTGCTGGTGTCAATTTTCCTGTATATTTGGTCCCATATAGAGAAGAATGACTCCATTCATAGCCAGCAGAGTGAAAACAAAAACTTTTAACGGGTTATATTTGATGCATTCTGCTGCAACAGAAAACCCAGAAACCGCTCAGAGGTGGCGGAGACAATGTCAGCCACTTACGAACAGCTTTCACGTTGCATTGCAGCCAAAGCCTTGTCTGCAGGGTCCAAAGCTTGGCAGAGATGACCATACAAACCTAATTCCAAGTTGCCTGCAATTTCAGTCCTAGCTTGATATCACACAAAATAATTACACCCTCAAGTCAGCGTATCAAGCAGGAGCAGCTTCACCGCCACTCCAATCTGCGCTTTATCGCTGCGAGTATTCAACTCAAGCAAGATAGAGAAAAATAGAATTCTCATTATGTGTCTCACCCCCCTCCAAAAAAAAAAAAAAAAAAAAAAAAAGCAATCTCAGGGCCAAGCTCATTAAAAACAATGATAATGGCCCATTTAAATTCAAGCACCATCTTGTTATCAAACTAACGACACACGTAGCACTTTGTGACTTTGGGGCAAAAAAAAAATAAAAAAATGCAGAATTCAAAGGTGGTCCTTCACTTCAAAAGTCGAAACAGAAAAAAGGGGGTGTGGGGGGAAAAAAAGCTTTACTACCTCTTGTACAAATTTGTTTCTTTTTAAGATCAAATCAAATTAGATGTCAGGAGATGGAAAACTTTAATGCCAATTTGGAGTCATTTGGAAATCGGTGCATTTTAAGTAGACGGTCAAGCGTAGTGTTGCACAGTTGAGCGAGCACTCAAGCACAGATCATTAATCAGCTGATTGCCCTGCCTGTCTTTGGCGCGGGGGCGCTCTGAATTATGCTTAACAGGCTGTAAGTCCACACCGTTATCAATAATTTATGAAACCAAAAGGGTGATTGTTGAGGTCATATTTTAATGCGGGCGAATCTTTACGTTGCAGTGCCGGCCAGGATCGTCAACATCTCCAAAAACGTGTTGGTGAACGAAGGCGAGAACGTCAACCTCTACTGCCTGGCGGTGGGTCGGCCCGAGCCCACCGTCACCTGGAAAGACCAGAAGTGTGAGCTCCGTCTTCTTTGTTTGCTTCCCATCACATCCACAGATGCATTCACAGCTTCGCCTTAATCCCACCCCCCCCACACCCCCTCTCCCTTTCACATTCACCTCTCGCCCCGTTCATTTCTTTTCTGTTTTTATATCTCAGAGGCTTAACGCTCGGCTCAAAGCCCTCGTCTTTATCTGCCGTTCCCGTGTCATCATTTGCAAACCACGCTCACATTTTCCAAGCGTCGCAATATTTTTCGTCCCAAATATCCACACATTATGGATAATTATCCCCCAATGCGCTACCTGTAATCATCGGCATCTGTCTTCATCCACCCAATCAACTGGCATTACGATGCCAACGGCCGCTTTTGGCCGCACATCAGCTATTTTTAGCCTCCGTCGCCGCCGCGTGCAATCAGAGCTGGTTCAGGGTGGTCAGGATGGTGAGGGCCTGATAGATGAATTAAAATGCATCATTTTATCAGTGCGGCGTTTATTCCTGTTCTGCTCAATTATATCAACGTTAATGCCAGGAAGGCAATTAATCACGACACGGCCTCTGGAGATTGTGTGATTTCACGTTTAATTTTATTAAAGGATCCCATGTTTTATTTTATTTTATCAGGGACTGGACCCTCCTCAAATTGTCCTTGTCTGTTCATCCATCCACCTACTGACCACCCCCCAACAGGGCATTTATTTACCCAAATAATACAAATTTTGCACGTAGGTACATCCTCGTCTGACATTGTGGAATAAAATCTGAAGTAACTTCAAGTCTTTCTTTAATTTCTAGGACAAACTGAGCAGAACCTGTAGGTACGCTGACCTGCCAGGAAGTCCGTCACTGTTTTTTATTTTCTCAAAAACTGTCAAACTGTTTAAACTCCTTCCACATTTTTTATTTCTTTGTGAGGGCTCTTGATGCCAAACCGTGCTGCTGCACAAAACTGTCCTCTACGAACCATCCAGGCGAGCGTCCTGAATTCTAAAGACGTGTTTAACACTTCATGAAAAAGACTGCAAAAAAAAATTAAACCCGCGCTGCATACTGAGCAGGTAGATGAAGTAGATCATGACTTGCCCTTGGTGTCCAAACGTTATGAGTGCAGCGAGTGCAACTGATTCAAATGGCGTGTCATCGTTCTGTAGAAGCCCTGATAACGACTCATTTGTTTGAAACCGGCGTGTCGGAGCAGGAGCATGGCTTAAAACACGTGAAGTCTGTGGATGAATCCATTTTTTATCTCAAGTCTTGAATTATTTTGGTCCAGCTGCTGGACCCTGACAGACCCTCGTGTATTTGTCATGAGCGTCCGTCTTGGAGGATCTCGATGCGATCACGTGACGCAGTCGACGGAAATAATCGCCATCCTGGGACCCATGAGACTGACATCTTTGCACAACGGTGCATCCTGCTGTGTGGAATTAGATACTAGACTTTAAGGTTTAAATGATCGTTTTGTTCCAGGCGGTTGATGGAACCTCCTTGATTGTCGTTCTCATCATCCATTTTTCATCCACCCCCCCACCCCCTTCTTTTTTTTCTTTCTCAAAATACCCAGTCCCGAGTCAGTGCTCGCGCGGCAGCTATAATTACGACTGTAATGGTGGTGTTGTGTCAACTACAAACCAAGAAAATTGCTAGAAACGGAATAGCCAACTGTGCCGTGACTCAGTATTCCTCAGCGCCTCTTCTTACCGCAGTAATTGTTGGTATTAAAGCAAACAATGCTGGTTTTGTTTTTAGCCGCCACCGTTTTTCTGATAGAATACATGTTATTCTGCCATTTTGGCTTCTTGTCATGAACAGCGCTCCAGGAGCGAAGCGACGATTAAAAGATTGGAACTTCATTAGAGGGACAAACTCTTTCAGAGAACATTCCCGTTATCAAGGAGGTAGTGGATGCAAACAGAGGAAACAGGTGCACCCAGATCTCTAACAGGCCTAATTACCATGGCGATCATCATAATACATGTAATTTATATTTATTCTTGCCTCAGACTGAATTTAATACCGATATAAAATCTGTGACACAGTAATCCCTCGTGACTCGCAAAAAACGAAATTCCACGATAGAGCGACAGACTATTTATTTTGTTATTTACGATAATTTAAACGTTTAGGAACAATATTCATACTGATATTAAACCACTTTATATCTGTATTACCTTTTCCCACACTCTTATAAACTGTTTCAAACATTTTTGTATTAAAGAAAAGTGTTTACTACAGGGAAGTGCGCTGCGTTCCGTGAGTCTCAGAAAGCAGCGCACTTCCGGACTTTTTATTTATTTTATTTTTTTTTTAGGCCATTTTTTTCGTCACTATCACCAAAGTCGGGTCCAAAAACGTTTTTAAAAAACACGTAACCTTTTTTTTTAACCGCTTGAGTTGCATCACGACTTCAGCGGCGACACGGCTGAATGTCGCCCAGACAGCAACAATAAATATCTGTAGTGTGAACAACGACTCAACATGATGTAATTATAGTCTCCAGTCAATAAATACACAGCCTGTACTGTACGTCTGAGCTTCAGGCGTCTTTCTCCTTGTTGCTAGATCTGTTATTTAACCCGCTGTGCATTCATTGTCCTTCTGCCAACGGTTGCCATCGGCGAGCCTTCATTGTGCGTCACCTCAGGCGGCGGGGGTGGGGGTTGTAGGGGGTAAAGAGGAGAAAGGTAAAAGCACGCATGAATGCACACCTGCAGCATAACACACACAACCTTTTGCATCACCAACTCGGCGCAGATATCCTCACTTGCAAGCCCGCAGCATTTTTTTTCCTCCGTCAGCAGTAATCCTTCCCTTCCCCTCTACCCCCGCCACCCCCAGCCTTCTCATAGCAACCCCCCACCACCACCACCCCCCCTCTGTAACCCCTCAGCTTACAGGAAGAGAGATAGGCCCGCATTGCTATTCCGTGAGAGTCTCCTGCAACTGATGGCTCAGTTGCAGGAGACCGGCAACGGTGGAGGGAAAAAAGGGGGTGGGGGGGCGCGGGGGACATCAAGAAGCTACTAACCATCTGTCCCTATTACATCAAGGAAGGGAGTGGGAGGAGAAAGGGATAAGGGGGTGGTTGCGTCCCAAGCTCTTCGTTTCTCGTCCAGAAAGTTACTGGAGTCCTTCAACACAAAGAAGGTGAAGCTGCTTTTGCTTTTCACCTGAGATTCAATCCGTCGCACCTGCCCCCCCCCCTCTTATTGACGGCATGACCACTCAGACACGTACAAGCATTCTGTCTCATTCAGTTAAATACACCAGCGCTCCAGAGCCTTATCATTTGACACACCATCCCTTAAAAGACACAGAGGCACCGAAGCAGCATGAATGAAATAACGCTGGCGGGGGCCCGGGAGTAGCAGTAGAGTGTATTATATATATAAATATACACGCTTATCATATTTGACAGGGAGTTTACGGTTTAGTCTGAGTTGTGGCGGCTGAGTTTGTGTGGCTGGTGTGTGTTATGTGGATCCAAAAAAGCTCCGCTCCACAACAAAAGCAAGTCGGATTCAAAAAGACAAAGGAAAAGGAGAGGTTGGCAACGGGCGAGTCTAAAAACGAGACAGGAAGGAGGGAAAAACAACAACAAAACGACACGAACGAGTAAAAAAAAAAGGACCAGAAGCTGGATGGAGCTGCTGCTAAAGAGACGATCAAACGAAAGGAGCGTTTGTGTGTGTGTGTGTGTGTGTGTGTGTGTGTGTGTGTGTGTGTGTGTGTGTGTGTGTGTGTGTGGAGGGGGAACAGGTGTGGCTGGATGAGAAGATGAATAGCAGGTGCACAGGTTGGTTCAACACAACACATTTGTTTAGCAGCTCCAGAGGCCTGACTAGTTTGTTTTCCAATTATTAAATTTCTTGCATTTTTTAAATTTTTTTATTTTTTTTTAATCGATGAGAAACACACACACATCCGTAAAGATGTCACGGCTTCACATCACTTTGGATCCCGGATGAAGTTTTTATTCTGGAATTGTGGATTGGGAATAAAACGAGCCCCGACCCTAAACCCCCGTTGGGGGGCTTGAGTGAGTGTGACGGACCTGAACGCCCTCCGCTTGACTTGATTATTGTATTTATTACACATCTGCAAACGAATGCAGTAAATGGTGATCCCGCCACCTGATAGCAATGATTAACTGTCGCCTTTAATAAATGTGTCGGGTTTGGTGAAGCTATAATGTTCAGTTTGTCATCGCTGAAGCGATGATGGACGGACAAACCGCCAATTATATATCTCTCGGTCATTTTCATGGTGAGGGACGGCGACGGCGGCGGATGTCAGTCGATCATTTCATCTATTTTTAAATGACTCTTGACGAACGATAAGGAGCCGAGGAGCCAAAGCGATGACTATAATTGAACTTTTTTGTTTTTTTTTTCTGTGCATTTCCAACAAGAATAGCAGCTCTTAAGTGTTTCACAGCCGAGAAATAACACACATCAAGTAGAATAAATGCACAGAAAGAAAATAGAACCGGAGTCTTGGTTCTCGTTAATAATCGAGCTGCAGAAACTTTAAATAAGATGACGTTTGTTCTGTGTTTTGTTGTTGTTGTTTCTAGGAGACCAGAAAACGCAGAGTAATCAAATCAGCTTCATCATATCCGCATTGAAGTATAGATCTGAACGCTGTGACTTTTAAAGCTCAGATTTAATCCAGGGAGTTAATTTCCCGAGATTATCACACCTCATCTCACTCCTATATCTTTGCTGTTGATTGCTAAGGTTTCACATTCACATTAGTGGGGGCCCCAAAAAGTGCTTGCTTGGAGGGGAAATGGACCAGAATCCCTGATCCCTTTACACCCCCCCCCCCCACACCTTTTTATTCACACACCTTCTCTCAGGTGCAGACCGACTATCTGCGGCGGTCAGGAGTCAGACTCCTTTAAATGCCATAAGTGGTTGATGGAGCTGTATTTTACAGGTCATTGTAGGACCGCCGGGGGCCCCGCTCCAGTCAGATATCATCTCCCACCAAAGTGAAGAGAGGTGAGCAACGCCGGTCCAAAGATCCCAAGGGACGGTAGAGAGAGAGGGAGAGAAGGAGGGAGGGAGGGAAAGACCGTCAGAATGAGAACGGTAGCTTTACACTGTCATGTGACATCACACTAAAGGTGCTGGAGGATCAGAAGTCCATGAAAGAAGCAACACACATAAAAGAGATCCTCCTTGACATCTCTCCATTTTCTGCTTGTGTGTTTGCTCTTTCTCCTCTTTTCCTCTGTCTGTGAATCTCTTTCAGGCCTCTTTTTTCTATATCTGTAGAAAAATTATCTCCCAGAGAATCTTCTCTCTCTCTCTCGCGCGCTCTTAGTTGCTCTCATTTTTTTTTCTTTTTTCATTTTTAAAAAAATATTTTCTTGGAAGTCATATAACAGCCCTGGGTGTAATTTCTCCACTGCTACTTGTCTGACTCTATCTATTCCTACCCTTCTCCCACCCACCACCCCCCCCCCCACCCCCACACACACACTTGTGTGCCTTTGTGGCTTCGCTCCTCTGGCATAGCTGGGTGAACTTCCTGTTTGACAGAGATGTCAGCAGAGAGCCGTATTTATTAATCTAATGGAATGAGTGAATAACGTTACACACACACACACACACACACACACACACACACACACACACACACACACACACACACACACACACACACACACACATCCATCCCTTCACCCTGCGTGTGCCGTTTGTCGCTCGCTGCTCAGCCTCTTCTTGCTGCAGCGGCTGCAGAAATAATCGTCTCCAGCTCAGTAGCCGCACTAATAATCCTCCAGTATAATCTTCAATTAGAACCGCCATGCTAATCTCTGACAGGAATAATCACAGCGTTTAGTTCCTTTTTTCGCTTGTCTGTGTGTGTGAGTGTGTGTGTGTGTGTGTGTGTGTGTGTGTGTGTGTGTGTGTGTGTGTGTGTGTTTGCGTTGGTGTCGCCTTGCAAAATGTGCTCAGGAAGCCATTTGGGTGTGTGTTTTCCAGGGGAAGTAAAGGTCCACTGATTGACAGTGGTGGTGTGCATGTTTGGTGTGGTGGGGGGGCTTTGAAAGAGAAAAGTGAGCCGCAATTTAAGAGCTGGATTTCCTTGTTAGTCGGTGAGATTATATATTATGTCGTGTTCCACTGTCTGACTTCTTTAATGGGGTAAAGGGGAGGAGGCCTAATGGTTTCGGAGGCGGTGAGACAGCTGGCTGCTGAGTCCTACAAAGAGGGTGGGGGGGGGTGGGGGGCGCCGCCTCGTTCTTCTTCTCTCCCCTGCTCTTTTTTCTCTCCTTCCTCGCCGTCGTCAATTTAATAACACCTCCAACATCCATTCCCTCACATGAAGGAGCAATAACTTGTAGTCCATCCCTTTCGACTCCCTCCCCCCCCCCCTCTGAAGAGAATCCGTGGCTGTTTGTCGCCCCGAGGAAGAAAAAAAAAAGAAAAAAAAAAGAGTGGAAAGTGTGAGAGCGCCTAATTTGGTTTTAGGGGCACCTGGGATTTTGTCAACATCAAATAACAGGCAAATATTCTCACACTAGGTAATATAGCGAGAAAAGGCGTCGCCCCCGGTGTAACCGCTGCTTTGAAAGGAAAAGTTTGCAATTCCCCCCTGACGCCATAAAAAAAGCGAGTGTCAGTGCCGTTGAATTATGTTTATTTACTTTGCATTTATATTAACTGCTGCGGTAACCAAGCCACAGGCCCCTTAAGGTTATTTAATTTATAAGACAAATATGACAGAAGTATAATCACTAATCTCCTGATTATTACAGATGTCACAGTGTCGTCCTATTTTTAACCGCCTCCATCACATCACAGAGGAGATGATTGATTGTTTTATTTTTATTTTTTTTTAATCTATAATGATTCTTGAAAAAGTCGACGTTGGATTTTAGATCCAATTTTGTGGGCGAGTGGGACTGGAGCCAAGCAGGGATGTATTCTGAGGTGGATCCTGGTATGGATGTTCAGTCTGGATCACTTTGACTTGAATGTAATGAGATATGCCTTCATAGCATATATAATGAGTATGGACAGCTAAATCCTGTTAGTCAAATCTGAAACTTTATCTCCTTGTCTCCTCGCATTTTGATAAATCTGTATATAGGGAGTGACCTTTGACCTTGCCTTATGTTAATAGACGGTTTGGTCAGCGAGGGGGAGTTCCTCGACATCACCGAGATTAAGAGGCAGCAGGCGGAGGACTACGAATGCATCACCAACAACGGAGTGGCTCCGCCCGATCAGCGCAAAGTCACGGTCACGGTCAACTGTAAGTAACCCCCCCCCCCACCCATCTGAGACACGCTGGGTCCCCTGGGGGCCGGTGATTCGACTCGCACCGGACCTTCTGGGTTACAGCACCACGATGCATTAATGATGTGTATGTAAATCACATGGATGCATCATTATTTATGAATTCATACATCTTAATTTTGTTTTCACCTGGGGGGAGGGTTTCAACCTCACCCCCGGGCAGACCTGATTCCGCTCCTCATTGTAAGCAGATGTATGTTAATTGGTGAATTCCCCTTTCGTTCCTTCCGCCATTTATTGTCTCCTCCAGACCCCCCCATGATCACGGATATGAAGAACATGCCAGCGCATTTGGGGAAGACCGCCATCCTGCGCTGTGAAGCCATGGCGGTCCCACCGGCGTCCTTCGAGTGGTTCAGAGACGACCACAGGTGAGACCGCCACAGATTTGGCTCCCCCTTTTTTTTTCCATTCCAGATTTGGAAACAGTCTAGATCAGGGGTGTCAAACTCATTTTCACGAGGGCCACATCAGCATAAACGCCATCCTCAAAGGGCCAGATGTAACTAATAAATGTAACTAAATGTAACTCAATGTAACATAAATGTAACTAATACTTAATGTAATATAACTGTGAAGTTAGTGCTATCCAAGTTTATAAAGTAAAATAACACCAAACACAAGTTAAGACATTAAATTTGTTTTTTGTCAAAGTTAAAATGGGCTTACATAGTGCATTGTGGGAAATGTAGTTTTTGGTCAAAACACGCTTTTCGCCAATTATTAGACACTGACCTTTTATGCTCTTCTGGGCCACATAAAATATAGTGGTGGGCCACATTTGGCCCCCGGGCCTTGAGTTTGACACATGTGGTCTAGGACTATAGTAGTGAATTCAAGATTCATTTTTGTCGCTGATAGTCTATATTCCATGTGCAGCCGTAGCGGTTTGCCTAGTTAGCATGTAGCATTCATAAACCCCAATCAGACACAGCATCCAGCAGATAGATGATTGAAACAAGGTGGGAACAACATGATTTACCCAGATCAGATTCTGCTGAATAACTGCCATTCTTCTTTAGATAATTACCAAACATAAGAAGATGGGAAAAAAACAACAACAGGATTGCTGTTGCAGCTTTTGCATTTCAAAATAGAAAATAAATGATGGAAAAGCCATAAAACATAACATTAACATCAATCTCACTTCGCCAGAATGACGCAATTGTAGCTTTGGTCGCCGCCCACTCACCTGACCTCTGGTCCTCCTATTGGATTCAGATAATCATCTATGTTTTTGCCATCTCCCAAGAAATATTAGCTTGTTGTAAACCACTTTTCTCTCTATTACCTGCACATAAGCTGTCCTTCCAAGTGTGTAAAAGGTCCCCGAGAGCCTGGAAGAGTGAGGGCGATTTGGCATGAGGCAAAGCAAGACACACAAGTACTTAGACAAGCTTTTGCCAGCCAGAGAGAGCTGTTAATAGAGTATAATGGGCCCCAGCAGGAGGTCCCTGTTATTTATGGACTGTTAGGTTTCGCTATTTGTACAAGGGTGAGACAGATTCGATATGTGGAGGGAGGCTGTGTTGCATGCTCATCTCTTGAGAGATGGGTGGGGGCGGGGGGCGGGGGGGCTCTTAGGTGTGATGTTATGCTACGTTATCTCTCCTTTTCTGTCACACTTATTTTCTCTTCTCCTTCCTGCCTCCTTCCTTCACTTTGCCCCCACCGCCGCCGCCACCCAGGCCGGTACAGAGCGACAACAACCTGAGGATCAAAAACGAGAAGACGCGCTCGCTGCTGCTGTTCCACAACGTGACAGAGAAACATTTTGGCAACTACACCTGCTTCGCCACCAACCATCTGGGGGCTTCCAACGCCAGCATGCTGCTGTTTCGTAAGTCGACGCTAAAACAGACACGGGACGCTAAACGCAATATGTCACAGTTTCCTCGCGTTTTGCGAAGCAAAGTTTTCGCAATATACGAAACTGCGCTCACGTGAAACATCCATCGACGTAGAAGAGTTTGACAAAGTACCACAAAACGATGCGTGTCGCCTCCGTCTCATTCTCCTTCCTCACGAAGCATTTTCCTCGCCATCCCCTCCCTACTTTCTCGCCCGTTTTTGTTATTCTCCGCCCCATTAAAGCTTTGCTTGCCTATATTGCCTTCCTCCTCTCTTTCTCTCTTTCCATCCACGCCTTCAACCTCCATCTCTCGTTCAAACACACTCCTCTACACACACACACAGGCTGTCGCTGTCCTCCGTCCCGTTACGCATAGATGTTGTCATTTCACTCCAAGCCCAATTCACATTAACTGTCCCCAATGAGCGATTTCCTACCCGTCCATTTCCCCATCACCCTCCCGTCCTCCCCCTTCAGTGCATACGGCATTACCATCTTAAGTGAGTCCTTCATCTATCCCCCCTTTCTTCTTTCATTCCTTTTACCCATTATCTTGGCCGGTCTCCCTTCAATGACTCACTCCCTCCCCGTCAGACCCATACATCTTCAAGCTCTCTCTCTTTTTTTTTCCCACCGCTGCTGCCTCGTCTGTCAGCCAATCTCTCCATCATCTGTCCCCCTGCCTCCTCGTTGCTTCCTAATCCCTCCTTCGCCATCATTTGAGAACAACAAACTGCTTTTCTGTTCTGGACCACGCACGGAAAAATCGTACCATAATCTGAATACTTTTTTGGACATATCTTATTCACGGGTGTCGTTGACTTTCCCCGATTTTGTATTCCGGGTTGTGTTCTCCTTTTGTTCCACCATTTTTTAAAAAGGTGCCACATGTAGTGTTTTAAGACAACAAAACCCACTATCACATCAAAATTGGCACATTATTGTAATTACCCTCAACCAATGAGGCCATTACTGAGAACATTAGCAGCCCGCACTAGCTTCCACTCTACGCTGTCACATTATAAGATGCAGGGTTAGATTTTTGGAAAATCTACTAAACTGACTAATGGTGCAAATCAGAAAGTGGAATTTTCTTCTTCTTTTTTTTTTTCTCCAAGGTTGTTGCACTTGTTCTTTCAACCATGGTGTAATTTTAGTGTCCCAGATTTCATATTCTTAATGGTATATTGAATAAAATTGTCTTACTCTTGCTTTCTGGAGAACAATCCTCATTTTATCACGATGGCATTTAATGACTTTGTAACTTGTGACTAACGGAATTAGCATACTGATTTATACAATTCAATACTTTCCACCATGAGTATTTAGACTTAAAATCGTCTGAAACAGAAGCGTTAGTGCCTTAGAAACAATTCTTTGAGCTGCCTGATGCTCAATGCAGGTAAAAACTCCTGCATCCTTTGAGGGAGCGTTAGCGTATAGCCGTAGCGCCGCTGTTTATCACCGGGGTCATCGGTCACAAAGAGACAGACGACCGTTTGATGTTTGCTCCGGCAGCCCGCCAAAAGGTCAAACCGAGTCCAAACAGCGAAAATGAAAACCCAACGCAGATCGGCGGCGGTGAAAGTCTTAATCAGCGAGTATTTGATGACTCCGTCTCGGACCACCCGCCTCTGATGAAAGGTGGTTCACATCCTTTAGTCCATTGAATTCCTGTCGTGCTCTGCAATCTTTAAGTCGCTCCCTCACCCGGTGTGCCAGACGGAGGATGATTAGAAACAACAGACGGCGTTTTGAGTCGGTTTCCACCCAGATTTGGTGTGGTTTTTTTATTTCAGCACCATCATATATTAAATGGCAAGGCCATGTTCATATGTTACGGATTTTCATTTCATATATTTTCCACGCCGGCCCAATTCACGACACGCATAAACGTAACAGAGCCGCGGTGAACGTCGTTAGCGTCACGTGTTTGACAGGTCGGGCCTGCAGGTTCCATAACAGGTACGCGCCGGCGCTTAATGGCTTTGCAACTTGAAATTAAGGAGGTTATCTTTAGCGGACCTTTTCCTGCAGTTCTCATTTGGACCTGTCAAACACGGCTACTAATAATAACGTCGCTGGCTGCTCTCCATTCTGCTTCTCCGGTTCCTCTCCGGGCTGTTTGTATAGATTTTTTCTAATTTCGCCTCGTGTCTAGATGGAACGTGGCCATCATCACGGTTAACATGTTGACCACAGGATTTGACGTACGTCACATCCTACAAAAAAAATAGATAAATAAATAAATATATATTATATATATATATATAAAGAATTTTTAAACAAATTTTTGTAGGATTTGACGTACTTATATGTATGTATATACATATATATATACATAAATATGTGTGTGTGTGTGTATATATACTGAATATATATATATACTGTATATATATATACTGTATGTGTATATATATGTGTGTGTGTATGTATGTGTGTATATATATATATATATATATATATATATATATATATATATATATATATATAGACTGTATATATTTTTTTTTAAAAGCCAGGGGTCTCCAAACGTTTTCCTGTAAAGGCCACATGACTTTTGCCTTCTCTGATTGTAACGATAGCAGGGACACCTAATGTGAACATTTATTGTTTTACAGAAAGCCACAATTTCCTGAAGACATTAAAAATGTTATTTATTTCATGGATAACACTATCAATAAAATAAATAACAGTATCTATGAAGTAGATAATTATCAGGGTGTTTTTCTGGTGCTGTTCAGGGGGGCCGTGCCAAATGCGGAGGTGGGCCGCATCCGGCCCGCGGGCCATCGTTTGGGGATCGCTGATTAGTAGTTTTCTTTGTATTTAACTGTACACATTTCTCTCTTCCCCCTTCCTTCTCTTCTTCTCTCGTTGTGTTTTCATCCAGGACCGGGGGCCATACAGGGGCGGGGGACCGGCTTACATGCAGGAACGGGCGTCAGCGTTTGTTTTTGGGTTTCCCTCTTGGCTTTTCTTCTGCTCAAGGTGTAGAGGTGGAGCTCCTCCGCCCTGGAATTCTACCTAAATGTCCCCAAAAAGCCCCGTCTCCCCCCTCCCTTACTCCTCTTCCCATAATGGAACGGAAGAGTGAAATTAAATTCTTTAATTACGAATCCATCACTGTGAAAAAAAAAAAAGAAAAGAATATGCATTAATCCAGGAGCCATTGAGTCATCGCATAAAACACCCAACCCCGTCGCTCCCCTTCTAAAACCTCAGCACCCTCTATTTAATTTGGAGGTCACACCATCTCCTCCTCTCTCCACCACTCAGTATGTCTCTCTTTTTGTTTCCCAGAATGCCTTGCAGATTTCATCTGACTCGGTACTTCCCTCCTCACATCATTCCTCCTCATTATCACCACTCAGCTGGTGTTGATAGAGAGTGTATATTAATGATTATTGTGTCAGTGATCAATGAGAAAATAGATAATCTGACAACCGGACGATAATTTATGTAATATATGACATAGACTAATAACTCACCTGCAATGTTTGCCTTATGGAAATAATACATACAGTCACAATATTATGGTGGATATTTATGGAAATTATAGTCATAATGTGGTTCTTGCGGTCATGTGACCTTTTAAAAATTGTCCAATTGGTGGCCATGTGAAGTGACACCCTATGATAACACACACACACTCACACACACACACACACTCGCACACACACATGTATGGATTTTAACTGTGTAGCAGTGAAGCTGCTATGAATGATGTCAAAATGTATTTTAAAAAAAAAAAGGGTGGGTGTTGACGGCGTCGGTCTTAACTACCCCTTTATGTAATTTTTGGAGGGTGGGGGGCGGGGGGGTGTTCTACCAAGGATTAGCATGTACACGCCCCCACAGCCCAAACCTTCTGACCCCGCCCCTATGTTCGCCGTACTCTTGTCTAGTCTCCCTTCACATCGCTTTAGTGTTCTCTGGTCCGTGTCGACGCCCCACCCCACCTCACACTCCCTCCCTCAGTGTAAATAGATACTGAACTCCATTTCCCATGAGCCTCCACTTCCTGAAGCAGCAAGAGACTGTCCGCTGACACCGACGCCGCCTGTTTCCAAGCTGCCGCTCCATTCTCTTTGTCGCTTGTTGATAGCATGTACCGGTTAGAGATGTACCTGTCGTGAGTCCAGACCCCGCCCCGCCGCCCCCCACCCTCACTCCTCCCCTCCACCCCCTCCGCACTGTGTCTGTTTTACGCTGCAAGGTTACCTGCTTTTACTTTTTCGGTGTTAATAATAGTACAGATGACGATGATGTTAATAAGTATTTGAATAACTATGAATAGTAAATCCATGTGAGAGAAAAAAAAAACAAGAAAAAAAACAGAACATCTGAAGGTAAATGAGCTGTGCGTGGGGGGAGGGAGGGGGGGGGGTAATTTTTGTACTTTGATGAGTCACACACATTGACCGGTGGGAAAAAAACAACAACAACAACAACATAAAACCACAAAAAAAAAAAAAAAAGTAAAGTTTTCGAAGTGATGTGCTCAATTTTGCCATGACAAGCTTTTTAAAAAATCCATTTGAAACAACGTGAGGGGACGATGTCATCCTGAAGTCCTGAAGCAGCGAATGACGATGATGTAATTTATGATTTGTAATGGTTTGTGTACTGGATTCTTATTCTGTTAACTGCATCACACACACACACACACACACACACACACACACACACACACACACACACACACACACACACACACACACACACATCCGCAGCGTATTTGTCAACTTATCATCGTATGTGTGTGTGTGTGTGTGTGTGTGTGTGTGTGTGTGTGTGTGTGTGTGTGTGTGTGTGTGGGTGTGTGTGTGTGTGTGTGTGTGTGTGTGTCTCTTCGACCAGCTAGATGAATGATTCAGATCCATGTCAGTCTCTGGTCGTGTCCGACAGTCGGTTCATGTTCAGCCGGTCCGCAGAGAGATAAAGATGTAATTAGCCGTTACCTGCGGCTGGCTAAGTGCAGGAGCCCCCCCACCCCCGGAGCCCCACCTGTCCCTCCAGCCAGCCGCTGATGCCCCCCCCCCCCCATAAATCAAGCTCAATCCTGCCACTGTCAAGAATCCTCTTCAAGGACAACCTCGTCTTGGTGCAACAGGAAGTCCCTTCTGTGTGGCGTCCCTGTGACATGCAGGCATGAGGACTACAACAACAACAACAACAACAAAAAACACCCCCCATGGCACAATAATCCATCCGGTCCCCCTGCACAGCACAAACAGTGGGACGTCTGCCTGTATTTCCAGATGGTGGTACTTGTTTCTCTGCAGAAAACACTTTCACTTACATGCAGTGACTATATGCAAATATGCCATAAACAAGCCTGCAAGGAGAGACGAGTTTTACCTCGGCCGGAAACCCTCCCCTCCCGACAACCACGACCTTTTAAAAGAGGGTGGGTGGCTGGGGGGGGGGGGGATAACTCAGTAGTGAATCAATTGTTCTGAATGTGTCGTTTGATTTTTATTTCAAACCAGCAATAACCCCCTAACTCTACTGTGCAAGAGGTATCAGATATGGTTAAAGCTGTGGTGTGATATCTGAAAAAAAAATCCATAACAAGCTGTATCGAATAAGTCTGTTGTTGTACTTTTACTTGTGTACAGTACTATGAAATGATTGTGAAGCTCTGTTTAAATGGCCCTTAATCTAAAACACTATGTTGTACTCAAGAAGTCTTTTGCCCTCTGCAATGTAAGTCGGGTGTGTGTGTGTGTCCACACAGAACACACACTGTTTGTGCATGCATCGTGTTGCTCCAAGAATACGGATCCCATTCCAAGCACAAGAACAGTTTGTGTGGTCGGTCCTTCTTTGTTTGGTCTCAGTCACTTCTAACCCCCAACCCCCCCCATTTCTTTTCCGTATCGCCATCATTCATCCTGTTTTGATTTCTCACCACCCCCACCCCCATACTGTACCTGCCGGATCTGTCCATGACGTATAACATCTGTGTGTGCATAACCTGTCCTCAATGAAGAAAAAAAAAAAAAAAGAACCAAGAAAACTTTAAAAAAAAACAAACAAACAAACAAACAAACAAACACAGTCATGATTTTTAATGTCAGTTTGTTAAAAAAAAAAAAAAAAAGAAAGCACGTCAATATCTGTGTATGAGTGGAATTTGAAAAAGAGAGAAAAAACAAACCCCAAGCAAACATTGTATATTGTGTGGAGGATTATGGGTAATGGGTGCAGACGATGGAGGATTCAGACCATGTGACATCAAATCATAGAGTGGTGGTGAAGAAAATGTGCACATTTGTACATAAAAAACAGTAAAATAACATGTTTTCCTGAGTCGTGATGTGCAGGTAAATGAAAGAGAGTGTGTGAGAGAGAGAGAGAGGGATTGTGGGTAAATAGGCAGCAGATCCCCCCCCCCCCTCCTGGGTGAACAGTTTGGAGGGTCGATGAGGATGTGATGTCGAGAAAGAGAACCCGGTCTGACGGGCCTGAGGGAGGATAATCTGACAATGCAAATCCAAAAACTGAGAGCTGGAGGGAGACGTGTTGGGGGGGTGGGGGTAGGTGGGGGGGTGGGGAGATGGGGTGACACTAACCAGACTGTGAACTCTCCATTTAGGGGATAGGAAAGACAGACAGGCGCTCATATTGCATTTTCAAATATGCTGGTCCCCGGGGCGGGGGGGAGGTGTTCGGCGCATTTATTTACGGCTGCAGCGTGTAACGCGAACAGCATTAACATAGCCTTGATCGCAAAACACGTAGCAGCTCACATCAAATATATAAATAACACCCCGACTGAGTTTACAGTGACACAAACAAGATATTTTCTCTGCCCCCTAATTACCCTCGGCGCACCCTGATGAGAAAGTGCTGATTGGCTTCTGCTGCTGAAGGTTATGATGATGTCTTTACAGATTCTCTGTTTGTACCACACAGAGGGGTTTGTGGTTAAAGCTCACTAAACTATCGCACGCATTTACAGTCTCGCACTTAATGCGTGTTACCAGGAGAAACGGGTGGATTACGCCGCTCTTTTTTTTTTTTTTTTAATTATTTTTATTGTTGTTACCACATCAAGAAAATGTGTGAAATACTTTGAAATGCATCAAACGGTTTTTGGGGACCGCCGCGCCTTTGCCGGGGGAGAGAGATGGGTAATTAAGCTCCGCGGGTTGTCGGGACGGATAACGCACGTGGTTTCAGAAGCAGATTTCATGATTTACGTTGCTTTTAAAGCCGGGGGGACTGAAGCCATCAGGAGTGTAGGGCTTAAGGTTGGAGTGTGTTGCCCACTTTGTTTAACATGTGACTCCTGCTTCCCGCCTCCCTTTCCTCCCACCCTCCCTTCCGCACAGATCCCAGACAGAATTTCAATCCTGCATGCAACGACCGATCAATACGCTCGATTGAACGGTTTGAGAATAGAGCAATTGCTCCTCGGCCTGCCGTAGCGGGTCCCAGAAGCCGGATTGATCAGGTGTCTATAGACCGGCCTTAGAACAGAGAGCATAATTCATCATGCCTGATACAAGACACCCCTAATTGTGCATCGATTTTAAAGCCCTTCTCCGAAACTATTTGGGCAGGCCGTAACGTCAGCTCGGTAAACTATGTGTTCAGCGCCGTGCTGCAGATCCAACCGATGCAGAATTAATCAATTGATTTTCTTTTCTTTTTTTTTATCGAGTCAGTCCAGGTTGGTATTCGCCGTTTGCTTTGCTGCAGAGTCATGAACCACGTCCAACGCTCCTGGGGAGGAGGAGAAGAAGGAGGACTCGGAGGGAGCTGCTGGCTTTTTTTTTTTTATTATGTTTTATTGGTATTGGCGGAGATGTAATCTGCATCATTTTTACAGGTGCCATTGTCAGCAGATAGTGACACGGTGTGTTTAGAGGCTTATATCTGCTAAAACACACACAGATAAGGTGTGAGCGTTCGGTATCACACGGTGTTTCATGTCAAAGATTAAAGTTTAAATGGTGGGAGACACAGACGTGTGGCTGCAGAGTCAGAATCAGGGAAGCAGTCAGAGACACAATTATATATGAATTATTTTCTTTGCTGCCCTGTCCGTGTCCTTCATTGAGGAGCACCACTAATTCCCATATATTATCCTAATTATCCATTGTTTACCAACTATCCACAGGCTTATTCAGTTCTCTTGGGCAAAGTCAAGTCTATTAAAGCCCAGTATTTTTCCATTACAGCAGCTAATGAGTGCATTAGTATAAAGAGAGATGCACGGAATCGGTCTCCGTAACACCACGACCACACTTCACACTTCAGAGGGTAGGATGGGGTATAGCAGGGGTGTCAAACCGTACCAGCATTCTCTTGGCTGACGGCATCCGGAAGTGCGCTCCGTTCCGTGAGTCTCGGACTTACCAGAGACGCAAAAGTGCTTTAAACAGTCGGTAAGAGTGTGGGGAAAGGTAATAGAGATAGAAAGTGGTTAAATATCAGTATGGGGAGGGTTCATAAACGTTTAAATTACAGTAAATATTAAGATAAATAGTTTGTTGCTCTGTCACGGAATTCATTAATCGGGTGTTCCTCCTGGAACACATTAAGAGCAAAGAACCTTTATTTATTCTAAGACACTCTGACCTCTTATTCTCTCGTGGGCCACATACAATGATATGGAGGGCCACTTTTGGCCCCCGGGCCTTGAGTTTGACGCATGTGGTGCATAGTGTTGTTTAGTATGAGGATAGATAGATAGATAGATAGATAGATAGATAGATAGATAGATAGATAGATAGATAGATAGATAGATAGATAGATAGATAGATAGATAGATAGATAGATCATTTAAGTGTGCTCTACAGCAGTGATGTAGGCCCACAAAGCCTCTCTCTCACACACACACACACACACACCATGACCACAGATGGCATCGACACAATGGAGGCATCTCACCCACCACATCTCTTCTCCAGTCATTTAGTCGCCCACCTTACATCTCCGACATGAAGCCCACCCTCCTGTGAATCACCAGCCTACACCAAGCCTGTCAATCAACCCAGGAGGGTAAAAATCGGTCGCGGTTTAGAGAAATGACAGAACTCAAGATTTTTTTTTTTGATAAACGGCAGCGCCGGCTGACGTCTTTGTGCCAATTTATGTCTCGGTTATGAGGTACCGGGGCGCCGCTATAGCCACCGATGTGGGATACGCGTGTGTGTGTGTGTGTGTGTGTGTGTGTGTGTTATTACGGCGTGCGGCGCACCAGAGGCCTGGGATGTATGACAGGATGTTTGATAGGGGCTGGTCACGTGACGTCTGCCTCAAGAGGGCAATAAGAGTGAACAGACTGCATGAGCCATCGCTGCAGAGAGATGGAAAATTTCTCATTTGGAAACTAATAACCAATCTCACCAGAAGAGAACCGGCTATGTATAATTGAGGGAATGAGTTGGCTGGGCCCGGTGTTCGACGTGGAACCCGTCTCTCTCTCTCTTACTCTCTCTCTCTATTTTCTCTGTATTCATCCTGTCTTCTGTTACCAACCTGTAAAAAGAACCTGCCCACCCCCCCCCCCCCCACCACCACCACCACCACCCCAGGCTTGCCCACTCCGCCGTGTAAATGGCGTGTTCTGCATGCGTGTGCGAATGTCTGTGTGATTGGGGTCTGTACGTGCTGGTGTGTAATGAGCAAGAGCGATGGAAGGGATGCATGTAACGGTGTGTGTGTGTGTGTGTGTGTGTGTGTGTGTGTGTGTGAGATAGTTGTGAATGCCAGTCAACTGTTAGTTTTCTCCAGATCTAATCGATGTAACAAAACACGTGACAGGAAAACGACAGGAACGAAACGTTGGCCTCCCACCCTGACAGACATTCGGTGCTGCGAAACGACGATTGTACTACTTATTTTGAGTTGTTCAGTTGCTGAACTTGTCCTATTTTTCTAGTTTTGCGTGTGTGTGTGTGTGTGTGTCATTTTTTTTTTTTTTATTCCATGAAATGGAGTTAAAAGTCACATCAAGTGGAGAGAGAGACAAAAATAAAAATCAGTTTTGTTTTTAACGGAAGCGTCTGTGTGTGGTTTTTTTTTTTTTTTTGTCGCCCTCTCTGTTGACCCCTGCGGTTGGAAAAAGAGGCGAGGTCGGGGCGAGTCGCTTCAGCTCGCGTTTCGCTTTCGCTTCCTGCTGAGTAAGAGAGGCTTCGCTTTTGTTCGCGTTTGCAGGTTTTTAAAAAAGACAAATTTTTATGAAAACGTCTGGTCTGATGAGAAGCTGCCAGAATAAATCGCTTGCCTGTAATCGCTCGCCAACAAAGGCTGTAATTTTTTATTAGCGGAAGATAAGTCCATAAATTATTGGTCATTAACAACCAAAATGAGTCACTTTAATTGATTTCTAGCAGGCTTGTAGTAAATTAAAGCACAAACTCTTCACTCGTCCTCCTCATGTTAATGACCAACATCTGTGTCTCCTCATCCTCGACTTCTATGCAGCGCCACGCGCGTTTAGCCATTTGTTGTCAAAGTGATGATTTTAGGAGCATATGTGCTTAAAAAAAAGCTGCAATCAGTTATTTAAAAAAAAAAAAACATGCATGAAAATATTTCATTTTGCACAAAATGACATAAAAATAACCACTTCCTACAAAGTAGTTTTGTGCAACACAAACTACAAACAGCATCAACAGCATTTTCTCAGGATTCATTATCTCTAGAGTTTGCAGAGGCCCCAGCAGGTAAAGTTATGTAATGATGCTAATATACAGCGCAAACACAGAATACAGTCATTGCATCGTTTAAAAGGTACACAGAGATTACTCGACTTTTTAATTAAAAGACAGTATGAAAAGTGATGATTTGCTGTGCTGATGATGTCATCCAGGTTTTGACCTCACTAGAATAAATATGACTCCATTCCTTACGTTGAGTCCATTCAGGGAATATGTTTGGTATCAGTTCTTTAAATCATCGATGGTTTTTACAGATTAAATCCTGATTTATGACAGAATTTATCCCTCAAGTTGTTTTTCCAACTCATGTCTCTTTGAGTTTTCATGTCATTACTTCACATGAATATTCTCTTGCCTTCGTTCTAAATACAATTACAATTAAAACCAATTGCAGTGATTTAACCATCATTTTCACGACTATAGTAAAAGTAATAGCAGCTTATTTTCGCAGACTGTCGCTGTGGTTTCATAGCGTCTGTCGTTTTTCTCTCCCCGACCCTCTGATTGTCACGTTTCTGTAGAACAATGACCTATTAACCAAACATCAGCTCCAACCATAGGCTGCAACGACACCAAAAAGCCCTGACATCATCACATTTTTTGACGCATGGCAAGCTTTACGTTAGATTCTGAGAATTGATTTCACCTTTCAGGCTTCGGACAGGAGATCAGCAGCAACATGGCGAAGCTGCTGCCGCCGCTGTGTTTGCTTCTGCTGTTTGCATGCCGTGAACCAGGTCAGTCCCAGTCAGTCAGGCTTTATGTAAACTGTCAGCCAGGTTCATTTACCACCGCTTTATGATCTCTATGATGGCGTGGATCCATTTCAAATGCCTGGCGTGTCATTTTTAGAGTTTAAATTCATTTCTATATATGATGCATCCTTTTAAAAATCACCATATCTGATCACCAATATCGATGCGACGGCGCTGATAATCAACATTTTGCTTCTAAGGGTGAAAAAAAACATTAAAACCCTTCCTTTATGTTCGACAGACGCGACCGTCGTTTTCTCCGTTTGCCGCTTTTCTTTTGTTATCTGCGCTCCAATTGTGAGAGATTGAGTGTTTTGCTTATCTTATCCGCAAGTATTTCATCATCACACTTAATAATCGCTTCATCACACTTTGCCAGACAGGCCCGTTGCAACAATGGCACAGATATTCCACAGGCTTTTTGAAGCATCGGCGCTTGAATGCATCGGTGTTTACTTGAAGCAGCCTTCGCCGCTTTATCCCATTGGAAGTCGTTCAATAAAGTTTAGGTTCTTTGTAACATCATGAGGAATTGACTTCCAATTTTGTTCGCCTGGTTGTTTCAATTTCCTGTCTGAGCGTCTTTGTCTGGTGAAATCCCAGCGGACGCCCAGGCATACTAAACACACATTTAAAAGTATTTGTAGTTGACCCCGTAGGTCAGCGTTTCACTTTCTAAAAGTATTGTATGACACTTTGTATTAATGGTTCTCTCTTTAGTCCTGACAGCCACCCCAGAGGGACTGAGGGTTAGACAGTATCCTCCCTCTCTCAGTGTGATGCGGGGTGAAACGGCAACCCTGTCCTGTCATTTCAAAGTCGAATCCCTCAAGTACGGGGTTCAGTGGTTCAAAATGAAGCCGGAGAAGCAGCTCATCGCAAATTCATCCAAGCAGATCGTTGTGAAGAAGAATCAAACCTCCTCCCTGGTGATCGCCGAGGTAACGCGGGAGGATTCTGGGTGGTATTACTGCGAGGTGAACGTCCTGCAGAAAGATCCCGAGTGGGGAAACGGCACCGAGCTGGTCGTCCTGGGTGAGAAATTGATCGTCTCAGACAATCGCGTGTCCTGGCTTGACGTTGCCGTGCCGATAATTACGCCTCATTTTTCTAATCTTTCGTGCACCGGACGAACGCAGCTCGTGCATCACAGATTTAAAAGAAGAAGAAAAAAAAAAAAAAAAGGCCCGGATCGATGTATAAAAAATTCCAGTCATGTGAAATTCCCCGAGTTCATCTTTTTGCCTGAACAGTTTCATGACAGATCAAGAAATAATCACCCCGGCACCGCGCGCACTGCCTGGTATTGATCTTGCCCAGGGAATTGAAACTCACCAAGAAAACAAGGCAGGGAGGGATGGTCGGATTATTATGTGGAAATCCTTCATGTGGAAGAAAAGCTTCCTTGTGATTTTTCTCTGGATGCAAAGTTCCCTTTTTAACAAATAATGATTAATAAGTCACGTTCCTACCTACCTTCTTTATTCATTTTATAGCTGAATATTTGTAGGAAAGGTATTTTTTTACAGCCGTTGTCATAAATGATATACGGTGCAGATGATAATAGACATTAGTTATAGTCACACACGCATGAGCTGACAGAATAGCGATTTAGAGAGAGGCTACGTTTTTATTAATGTTTCAGTAGTTGTACTTTTTTTTTTTTTTTTTACAATCTCTTTTTTATTCATATCATATCATTCGTTTCATATTTCCCGTCTGATTTTCTGTCACACATTTAAAGACCAAATATACCCAATAAAAGTAACTTTAAAAAAAAAAGAAAAAAAAAAGGAATAGATAATTCATCTTTATGTTTTCATTTGAAAACAAAGCTTTAGAATCAACGTTTTGTTTCTTCCTCTTCTGAAAATCTTTGGTGGTTAAATCTCAGCTGAACCTTGTTTTTTTTTTTTTTAATTCCTTTCATTTTTCTCCCCTACAGTATTTCCCTTGCTGTATTCTGTTATTCTTCTCTGCTGCAGTCATAAATCATCCCATCTGATGGCTTAACTTTCTTTCTCCTTACTTCTTCCAGTACCTCCTTCCACTCCCAAAATGTACCTTCAAATTCCGGGGGACCCCCAGAACGGTCAGTGGGTTCTCCTCTGCCTCACCTGGGGGTTCCACCCCAGCAAACTGACCCTCACCTGGACCTACCGGAGCGCGGCAGTGACGGCCGCCATCGATCACCCGCCAGGCGCCAGTTGCATCCTCCCTGCCGTCAACCTCTCCGCCCGCACGGTCGACGGAGTCCTGCTGACCTCTGATTGGTTGGTGAACGCCACGACGCGACGGCAACCGAGGTGTTTCCAATTGGTCGACGAGGAAACCCAGGATGTGTACCTCCTCAACGCGCTCCCCCTCCCTCTGAAACCGTCTGTGGACGCGGGAATCACCTTCACCTGTGAGGTGCTGGACCACCCCGCCATGAGCACGCCTCTGAACGCCACCTTCGTTTGGGGTAAATAAAACCAAAATTTTGCACGAAATATAAAAATCCCTTCTGGAATTAGAATCAAGCACGCACTTCCTCTAATTTTCTGCAATCTGAAAACCCTTCTATGCGGATCGGCTTTAGAATTTCATTGGGTGGTCTGACCCGAGACGCGTTTTTAGCTTATTTGGCAGTCGTGTAACTCTTTGACGCGATGATTCCATCGGGATATTTTCATATTTCTTGAAAATCTGCTTTGCTTTTGCTCATTTCTTGGTAACAACACCGTTCACACCAACATCAGGTCCGCGGACAACCGGGCCTCGCAAACCACAAGTCGTTTACTCCCCCCTCCCACCCCCCAATCTGGCCTCTTAATGCGGGTCAGACATCGATCATTCCGAGGCAGCGGATTTGCCTGCGAATGCTGCATATTTGAACAAATTAATGATTTTCCTAATCAATGTTTAAACACCTCTCCTCCCAGGGAGGAGGCGAATGTCCGTCAACCAAAGCCAGTTCAACCTTCCTGATTTAATTATGTCGTGCTCAATAACGTGCGAAGTCGGCGCTAATCAGTGTTCGCCTCTTTTTCCAGATGCCTCCCCGAACGAGCTGATTGTACACTTGAATATTCTAAAGATGTGTTTCCTCTCCGCTGTAAGTGTTGTGTTTTTAATGGAAGGTGAGTGGAGTGAGTAAACCCTCTCAGCCAGAATTACAGGAAGTTGTTGGGGAAACGATATTTTAATTCATGCAATCTTGCTCTCCTCAGCGGTCAAACGTTTCTGCCTACAGGGAAAATCATGTGAGTATACACTCCTCTACCTTTAGCAAACACACACACACACACACACACACACACACACACACACACATACACGCACATACACACATGCAACAGGGCTGTTTTTCTTATTGCCTTATCCTTGTAACCTATCGCAAAAAGTCAACACTGACGCAACCGATTCTTGTCTTCCAGGAAACGTGAAATAAAATAGGAGAGGAAAACAAAAAGAACGGCCGACTGGGCGCTCAACTCGGAAGACCAACCTTTGACAAACAGTGTCGCACAAATGGGAGCGATTAAAAATTAAAAAAGAGATTTAAAAAAACAAAAAAAAAATAATGTTACGATTAATCCTGGACTGTCGGTGGATGAGATCTCATCTGTCATTTGTTATCCAAAAGTTGCTTGGTAAAAATCCTCGCTCTCTCTATTCTGCTTTCACGCAAAAACAAAACAAAAAACCCTCCAAACATCAATACGATGCAGATTTCTTTTCTCTTCATCTCTAGAACTCGTTATCACCGCGGCGATGCTGACTAGCATTTTTTTTTTTTTGTCAGATTTGGGCTGACTTGGCTGGTCGGCAACATCTTCCGACATTCACTCCAGTCTTTGTGTCAGAATGAATGCTTCACGCATGATCCACCTGTCAAACACGTGGTGATCAGCTCCACCTCCACACAGGTCTAATCCTAACCAAACAGGATTAGGGTCGATGCCAGCGCTCGCTTGTGAGCGTTGTTTCGGTGTGTGTGTGTGTGTGGGGGGGGGGTGTGAGATCTTGATTCGCATGTTGGAGGAAGTGAATTTTAAATTTAGGCCTACCCACACTGCCAACAAGCGTCAAATTGTGTCGGTGACAATGACGGATCATAGACGAACAAACCAGATTAGTCCGATCAAAACGGGCTATTCTCCCTCAAAAATAAACCCGCTGCAGCTTAATCCTTATTTTCATGTTAAACTACTCTTATGAACGTGATTATGGATGAAAAGAGGAACACATTTCTGATCCGAGCCATGTGTTTGAAAACGTTTCATCTAGATCAGAGGTTCCCATGTTTGATATCCAAACGTGGAATTTCAATTTTAAGGATTTTTTTTTTTTTAAATCTGTTTTTGAAATATCTTTAAATCTGCCCCCGTTTCTAGATCCCTTTACATTAACAAGGTTTAGGTACCGTGAATGTACAACGTCCACACACACACACACACACACACACACGCACACACACACACACACACACACACACACACACACATACACACACCTTTTACCTGATTGGAGCCCATGCAAAATGAAATAATTAATATAAATGTAACATTTTATGGTTTATTTATGAAAAAAAAAAAAAAAGTACCTACAGTATTTGTATTTGTCTGACTGTTACATTTACCGGTTGACAAATGTAGAAATAAATAATTCAATTTATGTTTTTGTTTTTTTTAAGTAATAAAACTGCATTTGCAGCCATAAACATATTCTTACACTGAAGATAATTCAGTAACGTATACCTGCTTGAAATCATGTTACCTGTAGTAATGTGCCTCTAATGACTTGTTAGAATAAAAACACAACAGTGTAAGCTAAAATCTGCATGGGGGGAGGGGGTGCAGAGATAAACACTCTATAAGCTAGAAAATATACACAACGCCCATCTCGCGGTCATTTTTAACCCTCCGCTCCTCTTTGCCTCCTCGCATTTCACATTTCTATGTATTTATCTAGTCTGTCCTTTTATTCGCCCCGATATCTGACAACTATTGAGCGTGGCTGTTGCATATCCTGTTCAGCGTCAAAGCCGAGTGGAGAGCTTTATCTCTCATTGCTCAGGGATGACGTCCGAAGCTGTTGCTCAGATATTCGTTTAGATTGCGTCTCTGTAGCTTGGGCTGAATAAATGGAGACCTCATGAAATCCCTCTGTTATGTAAGAAACGTGTTTTCTTCGACTCAACGATTCATTTTCTCATTGAGTTTCCTCATCTTGTCTCGTTTCCAAAGAGGAAATCCATCCCAGAGTCAAACAGAGTACAGTCAGTCAGTCTTCTTCTGCGTGAAAACATAAACATGTCATTAATTTCCTGCTTCTAGGGATGAAGAAATAACAAATTAGCCGAGGCAGCTGCTCACAGTTTCCTTTCAGCCAGGTTAGATAGCATTGATCTCCTCTTGTTTGTGTTCCTTATCTTTTGCAGTCTTGTTAATCCCCCCCCACAAAGCCTGGAGCACGTGACAGGACATGCACCTGTTTAGGCGAGTCTTAACCCCTTCCATCATGCTACCCACCATTCCTCTCACGGCAGCGGACGACAGGTAGAAAATCAGAGGGTCCAGACAGGCGTTGAAGGTGCTGCAGAGCAGAGCCTTGTCTCTCCAGTCGGGGCTTCTCCACCTGATGAAACCCACGATGTGCGAGACGTTGTAGGGGCCGAAGCATAAAGCAAACACCAGGAGCGTTCCCAAAGCCATGCCGATGGCTCTCAGGCGACGGCGACGGTCGATGTGCTGCAGCTTGGACAGAATCCGGATGAAGTTGATGTAGCAGAAGCTGCAGATCAAGAAAGGGATGCAGAAAAGCACCAAACAGAGCTCCAGGCGCACCGGCAGGAGGATGTTCAGCTGGGCCTGGGTGAAGTTCTCATAGCAGACCTCTTCGCTTTTATCCCCAGCGGGAGGGCTGACTGAGGCGTTGTGGTTCTCAGTGCCGACGAACGGCATGATGAACACGATGCTCAGGTTGGTGAAGGAGAAGATCCAGAAGAAGACGCTGGCGGCGACGGCGTACAGAGGTCGGCGCTTCAGGGAGTGTTGGATGGGGAACGCCACGCCCAGGTAGCGCTCCACGCTGACGGCGGTGAGGAAGAAGGTGCTGTTGTAGATGGTCATGTAGAAGATGAAGCCAGAGAGTGGGCAGAGGGGGTAGGGCATGTCCCACACCATGTCGTTCACCACTTCCTGCATCTTGAAGGGCAGGAAGAGGAGGAAGAGGAGGTCGGAGATGGTCAGGTTGAGGAGCAGGATGTCGATGGGGGTCGGCTTCTGCCTCACTTTCTTGCAGAAGGTGTAGAAGGCCAGGACGTTGGCCGGGAACCCCAAGATGAAGGTGATGACGTAGACGGACAGACACAGCCCGGTGTGGCAGTCCTGCATGGTGGTGGCCTTCGGCGCGAGTCGGTCAGTCAGGGATGGCGATGTGTCTCATTATGTCCTCGACCCCGGGGGGAGTTGAATACACCGCAGCGCAACGGAGGCTCGATCCGTCAGAGGCGATGGCTCCTCGTTGGGTCAGCAGTCCGGAACAAACCCGTGGAGACGGCGTGGTTTTCCTGTCCCCGCCGATAAACCAGCGCTCATCGTTTCCTCGAGAGCTTTGAGCTCTGCTGATAAGAGTGAATGGAAAGAGATTAGCTCGCCGCACAGCACAGTGTTTCCACCTAAAGCGCACACTCCTGTCCCTTTTATACGCAAAACTCCTGCCTGCAAAGAGGACAGAATTAGATAAACTCAGCATCCTCTTAATTTCATTCTATAAATCTGGTTCTTAATTTGTGTAGGGATTATCTGGTAATGAGGAGCTGCTGTTTGGGTCCGACACATGGACTTGTGTACAAAAATTGCCGTAGAGCGTTACTACTTCCCCCTTTATGTCCGCAAATACTGGACATGTTGTGAAAAATGATGACCCGCATAAACATAATGACTTAACAACAGCATGGAGAGGACTGTCCCGTAAAACCACACGGCTTAGCAGAACGATGTTTTATCGTCAGGATCCGATCTTCATATTTTAGAATCACAGAAATGACAAATAATGATGAGAATTCAACCAAATAAATACATTTGTAAGGTTTTTATGAAATAATAATTTTAAAAAAACAAAAATGTTCTTACCTTTTAGCAACTGATCTGCACTGAAATGACAAAAACTCTTGTCTCTTATAGTCTGTCGACAAACAGGGAAGTTTTTTCCACCCTGCAGAGGAATGTGTACAAACCAAAGGAGCGGCATTAATTGAAGCAACTTGAAAACTTCCCTCACGTCTGTAGCAACGGTTACCCCATTCACCAGCTTCCCTTTTGTTAAAAAAAAAATATTTCAGTCAAAAAAAATACCCCATAATGAGGATTGATGGTGGCTTACCTTATTCTACTGCGTATTTCTGGGCTGGCACGTGGCGATTGCTCAACTGTTTTATTTGATCTCCTCTATTCACCAGCCTTCAGCTCCTGCCTGCTGTCGCCCAGCACGTCCCCTTATTTACATGATAATCTAAACATCCTGTGCAGATAATAGAAATTATTATTACGGAGATACTGCAGCAATTTATCTCCCCACATTCGCCAAACATGGTTTCCGTGGCAACTGCTGGCCTTCTTTTTTTTTTTTTTTTTTTTTCTAGCAATCCTTCGTGATGTGGACGTTCCCTGCAAAACCCGGTCTGATCAGCGTGTGATTAAATCATATTTAATCATCCACTCCTGCTGCTTGGGAGGTCAACGTCTCCTTATAATGAGGAGGAGAGAAAAGGTATTCGACACAAAGAGGTGGCCCCCGGGGGGGTGGGGTGTGACGGCAGCAGCGGGGCGAGCTATATGCTATTCAAACAAAGTCTGCTTGTTTGGACATGTTATGTTCCATAGAGAATAATAAACATGAGGGGACAGGGAACAGGCTGACCCACAGCCCCACTTAATATCAAAGTCATGGTTCCTCAGGTTGGGTCAATGGCCGCTATTCTGCGTTAGCGTGTCTCAAAAAGTTCAGAATGGATTCGGATGAGAATTTGTGGATGGATGGAACCAAAAGAGAATAAAAATCCTTTACGTCTCCTGAACTTGTTTTACCAGAGGAGGCATACGCTCTATATTCGTCCCCTTTAAGATGTTATTCGCTTCCTACCCCTGTTGAAAACCTGTCTTTTAACTTCCTCCACGCTTCTGCTGCCCCCCCCCCCCCCCCTCCGAGAGAAGCCAGAGAGAAAACGTTTCATGTGCGTCGCAAATCAACACATTTATATTTTTGAGGCTCACATTGTGTTACGCACACGCGAGTGTGTTCCGTCGTGGCAGCTGGTTTTACAAAATGACATCAGGGATTTTCTCAGATGTTGTTTGAGCACAAACTTTACTGTAACGCTCGGCGCTGTTTCATCACCGCAGGCTAACCGGCTCCAGTAATTAGCCTGAGACAATCCACCCTCTCTGCAAAAGACAAGGGAGCAAATCAGAAGAGAAATGTGGGGAAGGCCTCGTTTTACACTTTCATACGCCATATTTTATCTCCCAAATTATATCAGAGGCAAAATGGTCGTTTTCTGAATAGTCTATTAACAGCTGAATGAATTAAGAAGGACGTGGAAGGAACGCTGAGTCTGTCTTCATGCATTAGTAGGTCCTAGAAAGGGAAAGGAAGAAAGGAAGGAAAGAAGGAAGGAAGGAAGGAAGGAAGGAAGGAAGGAAGGAAGGAAGGAAGGGAGGGAGGGAGGGAGGGAGGGAGGGAGGGAGGGAGGGAGGGAAGGAAGGAAGGATTGGTAGGAAGAAAGGTTTTGAAAAAAGGAAAGTTAGGATGGAAGGAAGGAAGGAAAGTTTGGAAAGAAGGAAAGAAGGTTAGGAAAGTAGGAAGGAAGGAAGGAAGGAAGGAAGGAAGGAAGGAAGGAAGGAAGGAAGGAAGGAAGGAAAGTTAGGATGTAAGGAAGGAAGGGAGGAAGGAAGGAGGGAGGGAGGGAGGGAGGGAGGGATGGAAGGAAGGAAGGAAGGAAGGAAAGTTAGGAAGGAAAGAAAGTTAGGATGAAAGTTAGGATGAAAGGAAGGAAGGGAGGAAGGAAGGAAGGAAGGAGGGAGGGAGGGAGGGAGGGAGGGAGGGAAGGAAGGAAGGAAGGAAGGAGGGAAGGAGGGAGGGAGGGAGGGAGGGAGGGAGGTTTGGTAGGAAGAAAGGTATGGAAAAAAGGAAAGTTAGGATGGAAGGAAGGAAGGAAAGTTTGGAAAGAAGGAAAGAAGGTTAGGAAAGTAGGAAGGAAAGAAGGAGGGTTAGGAAGGAAGGAAGGAAGGAAGGAAGGAAGGAAAGTTAGGAAGGAAAGAAAGTTAGGATGAAAGGAAGGAAGGAAGGAAAGTTAGGATGTAAGGAAGGAAGGGAGGAAGGAAGGAGGGAGGGAGGGAGGGAGGGAGGGAGGGAGGGATGGAAGGAAGGAAGGAAGGAAAGTTAGGAAGGAAAGAAAGTTAGGATGAAAGTTAGGATGAAAGGAAGGAAGGGAGGAAGGAAGGAAGGAAGGAGGGAGGGAGGGAGGGAGGGAAGGAAGGAAGGAAGGAAGGAGGGAAGGAGGGAGGGAGGGAGGGAGGGAGGGAGGGAGGGAGGGAGGGAGGGAGGGAAGGAAGGAAGGTTTGGTAGGAAGAAAGGTATGGAAAAAAGGAAAGTTAGGATGGAAGGAAGGAAGGAAAGTTTGGAAAGAAGGAAAGAAGGTTAGGAAAGTAGGAAGGAAAGAAGGAGGGTTAGGAAGGAAGGAAGGAAGGAAGGAAGGAAGGAAGGAAAGTTAGGAAGGAAAGAAAGTTAGGATGAAAGGAAGGAAGGAAGGAAAGTTAGGATGTAAGGAAGGAAGGGAGGAAGGAAGGAGGGAGGGAGGGAGGGAGGGAGGGTGGAAGGGAGGGAGGGAGGGAGGGAGGGAGGGAAGGAAGGAAGGAAGGAAGGGAGGGAGGAAGGAAGGAGGGAGGGAGGGACGGAGGGAGGGAAGGAAGGAAGGAAGGAAGGAAGGAAGGAAGGAAGGAAGGAAGGAAGGAAGGAAGGAAGGAAAGTTAGGAAGGAAAGAAAGTTAGGATGAAAGGAAGGAAGGAAAGTTAGGATGAAAGGAAGGAAGGGAGGGAGGGAGGGAGGAAGGAAGGAAGGAAGGAAGGAAGGTCATCAGGTCACAGACAGACCACCTTCCAAACTCAGACCGACTTCAGACGTGAGCTCCTGTCCAGAGAGCTGACAGCTTGTTAGTTAACGCTGAATAAATCAACACGAAGCAGCAGGATCAAATCATCTCTGACAGTAGAAACAATACGGCCGTGAAACACTCAACTTGTTATTTTCTTTGAGGATGCGAGAGACAAATCTGATGCAACAGGGTGATATTTGTGACGGGAGCGCAGAAGAATAAAGCCAGGACACGGATGGGATGCAGCGCTGAAGTACAGAGCATCCTGCAGAGCGGCAGCGTGTGTGGTTACTGAAGCAGCAGGAGTAGCATCATGCATTATACAAACCAGTAGCAGCAAGATTTATTGCTGTGCCGATGGCCCCCAAAAACAGAAACAAAATTATTGAGGTTCCTTTCTCCACATCTAAACCATCCAGAGAAGCCCTGACGATTCATTCCTGCTTCAATCCTGCGTCTTTACAATTGAATACTTAGCATTTAGCAGGATGGATGTGGTTTATTGGCCTCACTCATTCTCTTTAAGTATGACACTAGTGGAAATTTAAAGCGGGTTTTTATTGTTCTGTGGAAACCGTAGGGATTTCTACAAGAGGAGAATATGTGAGGAAGATCTAATTATGCCCATAATAATTAACAACAAACTTATCAATTAGAAAATAGAGGGTCAGGACTGAGAGGACTGCTTTAGGTCTAATATGAGCTTCTATAATGCGGTGTGATATTAGTCCTAAATAATAAAGCCGGCCCGTTTCCCGGCAGGACAGGCGGCTCTGAAGTCCAATTGACACGGCTGTTAGGAACAAAGTGTCAGGCTGATTGTGTTGTTAGCCAGAGCAAACATGGCCGACGTCGACAAGAGGTGATGTCGACGGCCTTTTGAAGAGAGAGGAAGAGGCTGGAGATGATGATGATGATGATGGAGGAGAGGACGTGTTTAATAAAGAGACGTCCGTCTGCCGGGCCTCTTGTTTCCTACAATGAATGATGTAAATACAAATAAACCCTGCGGCAAGAAAAGAGGAAGGAAATTACTTTTTGCGCCACATGCGGCTCCACACGTATTTGTTTTCTAAAGGATCTGATGCTTAACTTTAAAATTTCCCATCAGTTTTTATTTATTTATTTATTTATTATTTAAAACGTCCACAGCTTTTTGATTTAGTTTTTCTCAGGATGTGTTTAATCTTGACTGGAAATAAGTACATCATACCTTTTATGTGTTCATTTATATTTGTACCAAATATATTCAATCAATCAATCGATCAATAGGAAGAGATTTACCTCTCCTGTGTGTGTTTTAGTTAGGAGGAACTAACTCTCTTTCCTGGAACGGCAAATTAATCACAAACTTCTGAGTCATCAGCATATAGCGCCTGAAATTAAAAGGAGGATTGGAGCTCTTTATTCTCAGCTCTGATCCCATATAATTTATAAGATAGCTGTGTGTTTTTTAATGTTAACTCTTAATTAGAAAATATTTTAATTTGTTGAATGAGCTGCTGTAAGGCCGTTTAAAGCGCATAGAATGAAACAGTTGTTTACAGTAACGGCGCGTCGGTAATTGTTCTGGTTAAAGAGAATATTTTTGCTTCTTGTTAAGACGCTGTATTGTATTGATCCAAAGCCTAATGGGCTGCGCCAATTACCGTAAGACGTCGACAATCAATTCTACACCAGCTGAAAACAAAAAGGAAAAAAGAAAGTTTCAATTAGTTGAACACAACAGTAAACGGCGCGGCTCGCTATCCAAAAAGGGCTATTTCTATCCGGTCGCATGGATCGCGTTGGTGGGAATCTGATGGGGGGGGGGGAGGTGGTTTCGCGCCATCCCGAAATCCAATCATCGATCGGGGGAGCGATATCTGAAACTGAAATGAATTCCATCACCCCGACGACGTTTGAAATAAAACACGTAATCGTGTTACATCCAGTAAACATCTCGTCAATGAAGAGATCGCGGCGCCGCGCTTCAGAGACCGTGGCGTCCAGAAGCGGCGCCGCTAATCCCCCCCCCCTGCTAATACCCACAGCGTGAACCTATAAGCTTACTTGTATTTTCTGATAGTGAAAAAAATAAATAAATAAACAACATAATTCCCCCCTCCTACCCATCGCCAACACCTCCCACCAGAAGAGTTTAGCGGCTGCTAATCCACCGTTTTGCTCTTTGAAGAGTGACTTTTTGCTTTTGGGACTCATTTTACTCCCTGTGACAGATTCGTGAAATAAAGCCGGCTATGTTGAGGAGATAATCTTGTACATTTAGCTGGATGTCTTATCAAGTGCGACCCGAGCACCAAAAGAACAACCAACAACCCGCTGGAGGACACAAATCTTCGACGACAGTCTGAGAGCACAGAGGCTAAATAGATTTTAAGCAACCGGCTCTCCGCCCCAACCGCAAATCAGTTTAACACCGATCGCATCAGTTCTTATTTTATCGAGGCCTTCCAAAAATGAACCCCCCACCCCCCCATGTCTCGTTCTTCACGGACAAAAACATGTTAGATGTGAAAACATCAATGCTTATGTCGAAGGTCTTTCCAACGCGGACACGACGAGTCATTTTCCCAGCAAACCTGTGATCAACATATTTTTCAAACTTCTCCCACCTCTGGGATCGAGGCCAAGACACACACCTGTACCAATGAATTCCGGCCCGTGGGCGTTTTTATTGTGTTGCCTGCTGTTGCTAGGAGATCACAGGGTGGTTGTAAAAAAAAAAAAAAAAGCAGGGCTGATAGGAAAGACGGCTGGATGTATGGATGTGTTTAGAAAGCGGTCAGAGATCACATTCAACATTAATGTTTGAGGTTCCTAAGCAATAACAGTCCCGCGTCACCCGCCTTTTATTATGAGCCTGAAAAAAATGATGAATGTGCACAACAGGAAGTGGCTTGTTGATTGTTTACTGTGCTGACTGCAGCTCTGCTCGCCTTCAACCCCGTCCGTTGTGTCGCCTTTCTTTATTATGTGTCTGCCCTTTTTTTATTTGCAGAATTAGATTCACATTGACCGGCGCTTACGCACTATGCCTGTCTCAATTAGTCGGCTGCGTAATGCAAAAAAAAAAAAAAAAAAACTTTGGGGAGTTCAGAGACAATAAGAAGTTCAGATTTCATTGTTTATCAGTAAAAGAGCAAAGGGAGGTGAGAAGCTGCTAATCCTGAGACTAAAAGCTCAGATAAAGGGGATACAAAAAAAGGCTTCTTCTAAAAATGCATCTCATTAAAGGCAGAGTTTAAATCAATAGTTTCGTCAAACGGCGGGTGATTGGCGATAAAAGGAGATTAAAGGAGACCGAGGTGTCACGCTCGGCTCGGTGTGTGATGAAACTTGAAAGTGTGTTGCCTCCTAATTAGAGTGTAAAATTGCTTAATATATGTACAAAACACACCTCTTTAATATCTTAGCAGTGTAATAGGAAAGACAGCGGGGAAGCAACCGGGCCTCCGTGTTCAGGTGAGATGAAATTTTAATGATCGCCGTGGGAAACATTTGCCGAAATATGGAAGCGTGCAGACGAGAAGGTCGGATGCTGACGCGCTCAAACCGTCGGCCTTCTGTCGACGACGGATTGAAAACGGGTTTTCAATCGTGTCGGTGGAGCGGCGACGTTCGGGGGTGTTTTTTTTTCTCTTTTGCTTTCATTTGGAACAAAATTTTACACACAAATATTGCGAATCAAATCAGAATTAAAAAATGATATGTTTTTTATTTGTTGGATATTTGAAATTTGTTTGCTTTCTGTGGTATTCATCAACTTCTGGAGGAGGTGTGATGCTTTGATGGTGATATATAACATGTGTTATAAGAAGATGAAGAAGCAGAGCTAGCGTTTGTTGCTGTTATGTCTGCAAACAAAAGGAGGCGTAGGAAACACCTGTTAACATCTGAGCTCTATCCTTCTGAACATGACACAGATGAGAATCATATCATTAAGAAAAAGTGTTTTTAAGGCCTTTAGTGTAAAATCCTAGATCAGAGCAGCTTTGTATGATCAGCTCGACATCAGATGAATAACTCCATTGGTTCTGGTCCACAGTGAAGATTTGGGTCCGTTGAGGTCAGAGCATTAAAAAAAAAAGAAAAAAAAAAGGGTGTCCTCTGCAGAATATAGAGATGAAAATAAAATGCGTATTGCAGTGTTTCGGGGCTTTGAACTGCTTTGCTGACTCAGCAGATTTCCGTGAGGGTTCATTAAAAGGCTGATAGGACAAACAGAAACCTTTTTTTTTTTTTTAAGTCAGCAAAAAATGTAATTTCCTAATGACCTTCAGCGTCCCTCAGAAGGTATTGTCCTTATCAAAAGCTGTTAAAAACATATAGATGATAGCGAGCAATTTTTTAAACGACTGAACCCTGCCAGAAAAAAAAAATTAAAAAATAAATTTAAATGTCACTGTTAAATCCCAGAGGCGTGCTTTAATATGAGGTCGCACGGACACCGCGGTGGCATTTTGAGAGGAGGATTCTTTCTAGGTGGGGGGGGGGTTCTGCATTCTGCAACATGAAGTAGAATTAAGCGAGAGCACGGCGGTGCTGAAGAGGCCGGCGAGTTGTTATCATGATGAGTTCATGACTGCGGCCTGGAGTGATGTTTGGAAATGAGTGGTTCTCTTTTAAATAAACTTCTAATTAATTATTGGACAAATGAAAATTAAAACCAACATCGCAGCTTTAGCAACGAGCAGATCCCCCCAACCATCCTTTAACTCGGAACACATTTAAAGGCAGATGAAACTGGGTGTAGGTGTCCATTTAGCAGATGTCCTGGTGTCTTTAATGGAAGCCACTGGAGCGTCTGCGGCCGCAGGATTGAACTCGTGTTCTGATGTTGTTCCTGTTGTGTTTCCTGATCGTCATTAAAAATCCTCCACTCTCTCTGTTCCAGGCAGATTCTGAGCAATCACAACCAATCAGTGCAACCTTCTAGGAAGAGGAATGACATCACTGGCTGAGGAGGGAGGAGATGTGATGTCACCACCTCCAGGCGGAGGCGAGTTTATCTCCCGGAAGGCGGTTATTTTAATTGCTCTCCATTCACATTAACTTTATAGCATGATAGAATGTGTGAAAGTAATTCTTATTGTGTGTGATGAAGAATTATTTCACAGGTGGGTTTAGGGCTGTTAGTTATAAGTGATGTGAAAATGAGGTGATTATTTGTTCTCAGTCCACACACAGGGTGAGTAATTCAACATATATTCAATTTAAATCACAGGCATATGTGTTGATTCTCTCTTTAGTGTTCACACGCTGCCTGTAAACACTAAATAATGTGATAAAAAAGATAATGTCACCTTTATAATTTATTATTTATTATTTATTATTTATTATTTATTATTTATTATTTATTATTTATTATTTATTATTTATTATTTATTATTTATTATTTATTATTTATTATTTATTATTTATTTTTCGATGCTGCAATCAGAAAGGTGTCAAGTTGCTAAAACCGAGGTTGGAAAACGTGTCAATCAAGTCAATCTTAGAGGCGTCTGAGACGCATTTCCAGTTTAAAAATAGTCAGGCTGAACTTGTGAGCCCCCAATAAGTAGGGCAAACACATCCATATCAAATAAACACACGTTCACACACACACACACACACACACACACACACAAGGTTGTGTTTAATAGACGTACACAAGAGGCCCAGCAGTCGTATCGACTTGATAACGGGATATTAATAAATGCTTTTTTCGCGTGGATGATGGCTGTGAATGCATAAAGATTGCACGGCCGCAGGAGAGAACCTGGGGGTCATTCAGAAACAGAGGCGTCGTTAGCTTTTTAGCGTACTCAATATTTTATAGCGCCATTGCTGCACGTGAGCCGACCAGAGCGGCGTATCAGCAGCTGCAGCTGTGCAGATATCAGTTATACAGTTGTTGAGCTGTAAAACACCCTGACTTCAACACAAACACTGCATCTTTTTTGCTGTCGTGACTCTTTATTAAGGAGCTCTGATGGATTTCAGGGTTTTTGGCTTCAACAAATGCCTTCATAGTCAGAGGGATTCCAAAAGTATCTCCGATGGTGCATCGGGATCAGGAGGATATTTTTTTTTGATTGTGTGTCAAAGGAGGTGAATGAAATCCATCCAGCGTGTCAAATAGAAGTTGTGTAGAGTATTTAAAGAAGCGTTGACAGCTTTTATGGTTGAAGGTAAAAGCAGGGATCTGACATGCAGGATAGGAGGAACGCCTTTGCCTGTTAATCAGGTTTCCTCTTTCTGCATTCACCACCACAGTCCAACCCCGACGCGGTGGAAGGAACCGGCGCCGGGCCGAGCTGATAAATAAAGCAATCTCCACTCTTTTTGTTTTAGCCGCCTGGACAATTACCTGCACGACTAACTGCAGTCCAGACTCAACCCCGGGCCACTGGTCCTGCTGGTTTGCTGCCACCGCTCACCTCTGGTCGGTACGTTTCTCTCTTTTTCTACTTGAAGATGTGCAGCTGGTTCTCTGGCCTGCAGGGATGTTGGATGCGGCGCCGGGTTCTATGCAGATGTGATGGGAACTGAATGCATGCAGAGTCACTGGAAGATGTAACCTTGCTTCATCTTCATTATTTTTTTTGTCCTGTAATTCACATTACAATCCTGCTTGCAATTCTGATTTGATTACATTTTCACAAATTGGATGTGACTCAAATTTGATTTGAATATAATCGATTTTTAAATTCACCCATTCATTCCTGAAAAAGTTCTAATGGTGGCAGCGGCCACTGCAAACCATCACTTGTAGCACCATGGCAACGAGAATGCAGCTTCCATCGGCCTGTTTTTGCATTCATCTATAAGACGTGTTGAATACACAACTTAATCCTTCATAAGAGTCAGAATAGAAGTAAAAATAAATCCACCCGTCCCGTTTTGGAAAGAGTCACTCCTCTGACTCTTTTCTATTATTGGCTCAGAATATTTTTAAGTCCTGATACATCTGCTCTGTTTTGTACCATCGTCTTTATTTTTTCTGCTGACTTTGGATGGGTTTTTTTATTTTTTTTTTATTTTTTATTTCCTGTACCACATGGCTTCATTATCAGAAGAACTGTCAGTGCCGCGTTTTGTAGAAACAGCTTTTCTTTGAGCTCCAAACTGCAGACATATGTGCGTGTCTTCTGGCCACTTCTTGTCTGTGGTTTCAGTTTGTGAACTCCGAGCCTCCGACTGCTCCAAAACACTTTGTAGATGTGAAATTCAGTGTCTTTAAAGGTGTTCTGATGTTTATTTTTGGAGCTGTTTCGTATTCATCTCTTCTTTCCCAGCAGCTCACGGTGCCGCACGACAGTGTGACAAATTGATTTGTGTCATTGTCGCATTTTAATGCCACAGGATATCAAATATTTCTCAGAAAAAAAGAAGCAAAAAAAAAAAAGCTCTGAAATGTGGAATTTCTACAAGGGGCCTGTCATTTTATTCTGATTTCTCTGACTGAGGGGAATATCAGCAAAAGAGCCAGTTGTTCATTTGAAAGAGAAAACACAGCGGTAAAGTGAAACACCGCATGACACTCGACTGAATCAACAAGATTACAACGAAACACACTCTTTGATATGTTTCCTTGAGGGCAACAGTTCACCTTTAAGCACACAAACAAATCTGAGGATTTTTCTGTTGCTGCGGCGCCTACATTTTATTTTATTGTATTTTTTGAAGTGCTTTTTGATTGCTGGACCATACACATGAATAATGTTGCCTGTGATCTGCTTTTTTCATTTCTGCCTTTACCATGAAAGCTAAACAGGTAGCGAAGCCCTGGAGGAGAAATATCTTGCCCTCCCCAAAAAAAAAAAAAAAATCCTCCCTTATAGCTCCCCCTAGAGGCAGGACAAGGCATTGTGAACCCACAGCAGCCACAGAAAAAGGTTTTTGGGCATATAATTTACATTTTCCACTCTCTCCCATGTGGAGCGATTTTATCATTACTGAGCTGTTGGGATTCGCTGTCCTGCTCAAGGACGTTGTGACTGGACGGAGTGGCTGCAGCACAGATCCAAACCATAAATTCAGGGGCATGCTGCCACACTCTAAAGTAGTTTTTGCAGCTCCCATGGTGTACACAGTTTGATCATAAATTTGTTTCATTTCACATCTCTCGGAGACTCGTATTCGAGTGACATTTCACTACGGGGGGGTGTCAGCGTTAAGAGAAGTTGAGCCGTGTCTTGCTCAAGGACACTTGATGGACAGCAATGGACACATAGATCTCCAAGGACTAAACATTTCATTCCAGTGATGATATAGACTACCCAACCTGACCTTTTTCTTTCGCCTGTGGGTGGATTTTAAAATTTGTTAAAAAAAAAAAAAAAAGAAGTGGCCATCAAGATTTTTTATTTGCTTGGAGACGCGAGATAATTAGACTGAACCTGACGGCACCTCCTGTCATATTTCAAACTCTAAATACCATCAGATCTGAAAAAAAAAAAGTATGCATGCTGAGTTAGACCAAATCTAAATTAAAATTGGATTAGGCTTATATTGGCCATCTTGTGGTATTAAGTTCTCCTGTGCAAAACTGCTGCCGTCTCCGGAGTAAAATCAAACAAGCATTCTCCACACACTTCACTTCAGTCAGGATTCATGAAAGCTCTCTGCTGCAGTTTAACACACACCAAAACAGGCATTCTTCAGTGTGAAGAAATGCCCCCATTTGCACACACTGCACTTGAGTTACGTTTGTCTTTAATTTATGCCTCCAAAGGGATCCGTAAACAATTACAATTACTTGCAGCAGTCACAGTAAATCAGGATAAATCAGTGTGCTAAAACACCACCAGCAAGATTTCCATACAAATTGGCCGAGGAAGATGGCCACAGTGTCTGAGCGCGCCGCCGCCTCGCCTGTTAGACTGCAGAGTGTTGTAATTTCACTTGTTTACGCCATAAAGCGCACACTTAACTCATAACACAGCAGGAACGGAGTAATATACAAAGTACTGCGTTTATAAAAACCGCTCCAAACTTTTCATAAATCAAAAACTTTCGTGTGGAAAATGGTAAGTAAATGTTGTAACCTTTTCTAACGCCGGCTACTCCAATGCACTCCATCTCCACTCATTACGGTGCTAGACTAGCGTGAAGTGTCTCTGATAGTGAGCAGCAGGCCCGTTGATCAGAGGTGACGCACACGTGGGAGCAGGGGGATTGGGAGACTGATGAAGCTGTGATCCAAACACAAAGCTCTGCTCCTCCACAACAAAAACCCAAGAAGGAACACATTCGTCCGAGAGAATCAACAACTCGAAACACAGGCGAGCGCGCATAATTAGCACTATAGACGCAGCCAGCAGAAATATGCTCAGGGCCCGAGAAACAGCTCTGCAAATTCAGAGGAACGTCGGGATAGACGAACGCCTTTGTGTTCAGACTGTCAGCAGGCAGATCGGATCCTTTTTTTTTCTGAAAATCAGAAGATTCTCGTTGCGGGAGGAACAGATTCCATCTGAAAATAGAAGCAGAATGAAATCCTGACAAGATGAGTGACATCCGTTGGGGTGGAAATAAAACAAAGAGGAGAATTTGGAATTATTTTTGTTTGGTTGGATAGAAGACTGGACCAGCATGAATGCAAAATAACAGAAAAAAAACTTTAATTAAATAATCAGAACAGCTCATAAAACCCAAACTATGTTCAAGTCCTGCCAGAGGATGTAAGATAAATACTGAACGTGTGGCTTCTCTTGAGCTTATTTCTATTATTTACAAAAAATAGTGTCAGCTACTCAAGGCAGTAAAGTTATATAACGGTCCACAGTCAGAACACGTTCCACGTGTTGGTTCACATCGCGTTTTTAAATTTGCATTTTGAGATTTAAAAGGTTGGGATTATTTGCTATATAAAACGATGAACATCAAGTGTGAATCAGTCGTTTCCTTCTCAATAGGAATCTACCGTTGATGTAAATATATTATCAAGATTACTTAAATTGTTTGGATAATGACCTCCATCACCAGCCTTATTCTTAATATATGATTGTGAACAGATTCTACCTTATCATCAGTAAGTTTGACCTAAATAATCACATAAACTCCCTTAGATTAAAGGAGCAGGTCACCCAAAAAAAAAAAAATTACTCAATTTAATCACCTCTTATGCTGATGGGAAGTTTTGGTCAAGTTTCTTTGTCCACAAAAGATTTCTGGAGTTTCACAAAAAAACATTCCTTAACACCTACTGAATACAATGATTTAATATTAAGAACTAGAAATAGCTAGTCTAGCTACAGGTGTGATCTTGCACATGGTGCTACATAACAATTAAGTGTAATTTTCACAATTATGTTCATTTATCTCTGCCATTAAATTCCATAAATAAACACCGTTTTTGCTTTCCACCAGAAATATGTGAAATAAGAAACTTCACCCAACTTTCAGTCGACGTACAGAAAAGCAGGCAATGACAGATTTATATTTTTGGCTGAGCTGTTACAAAAAAAAACAAAAAAAAACACACAACACAAATATTGTGAATGAATAAATACATAATAATCTGTAAAAGTTATGACTGCATGGTTTTGTTTTTTAATAGGCTGTCCATAAACCCGGCTCACACAATGGATTGTTTCACTCTGCTGTGTCAGCAGAAAGTGTGTGAGCTCAGGTCTTTATGCTGACATCACTCATACACAGGTGAGTAAAAACCTCCAAGTTGATCAGGTCACATAAGAGCCTTTAATTATCGGTGCCCATCCATTCGTGGGATCCCCTTCATAGTCAGCTGAGCGTTACTTCTGAGCGCCGCCGAGGCAAATCCCCTTAATGGAGAAGTGTCATGAGAGGAAGGTGTAAACAGAACGTAATAAATAAATGTGGACCACCCCGATGGCTAATTTCTTCATTAATGCTCACCGACGTTCCCTTGGGGGGCGGGAGGTGGGGTTTGCCATGAAGAGTCGCGTTTCATTTATCGTCGCTATTAGATCTTGTGAAGTGTCAGATACACACAGGTAGTCATGCAAGTGCCTGGGATGCATTTGTCAAGGTAGTGTTGTTTAGTTTTCATGATGAATGGATGAAGGGATGCGAGCTCGGTCAAGAGCCATGGATCACTGAACCTGTCTGCACCGAGCAGGCTCCTGGCAAAGTTTGATGCATGGCCGGTGCTTCACAAGTCAAAATGGTAGCATACAGGTATCGGTGTGTGTGTGTGTGTGTGTGTGTTTAGAGATATGGAGACGAAAAAACCTGCAGTATCGTGTCGTAAATTAAATTTTTAAGCCTCCCGTGTGTATTCAGAAAAGATCAATCTGATCACACGTGTGGGAAATAGGTCGGTTAATCGACTATGACTTGAAGACGGAGATTCCAGGGGCGTGACAGCTCCCATGAGCAGCAGAACCTTGTGCAGTCAAGTCTTGCATTGATGGTATGTTGGATGGCGCCTGTCAGTAGTTTTTTGTTTGTGTCGGTGTACATTCTGTAGAGCAGTCAGCCCACATCCGCCATCATCTCGGTCTCCCTCTGTGAGCCTGTTGCTGAAAAGACATAACAGGTCCTTTATTGCCAAAAATGTCACGCCAAAGAAAAAGGCAGATCTTCTTTTTTAAAGATCCGCCACAGTGTCAGAAACACTCATACTAAATACGTTTTTGTTGCTCTGGGAAAACTGTCAATTTTGAAAAAACAACAACAAAAAAAACCCCCCAAAACTGCTGTTGAGTATTGTTGAAAGAAACACACGCTTCAGACAAAAGATCAAATTGTTTGTGAGACAAGGCAGGTAGACGTAGGTCTATAGACATCCTCCAACGGGAATGAATGGGAAGCCTGACACCTGATGTGCTAAGTGTTCATCTGGGACAGAACCATGATGGAGATCAGTAACACAGTAATCCCTAGCTTGTACGCACTTCAAGATGCACGGCTTCACTACATCACGGATTTTTAGTAGGTAGTACTTTGAACAGTCTATCAGAGTGTGGGAAAAGGTAATACGGATAGAAGGTGGTTTAATATCAGTATGGGGAGGGTTCATAAACATTGAAATTACCGTAAATAATAGAATGAATAGTTCCTCGAAATTTCGTTTTTCGAGAGTAATGAGCGATTAATGTGTTAAAAATAAAACATCAGGCATCTATTGGCTGCAACTTGAAAACATTGCCGTCTCACTCACCTGTCTGGGGTGGGTGAAATGGGTGGGGTGCCCCTGGGTGTGCCTGTGTGCATTGACATTTCCATGATGATGATGAGGATGGTGGTGATTGGGGGGTAAGGTGGCGTGGTGGTGCTGCGCGTTGGGTTGCTGACGTACTGGATGGGGTCGCTGAGCCACCGGCATGTTGACCGGCGGTCTGGGGGGTTGATGACCTCTGTTTGGGGACCTGTGCTGGATGCTCTTCTTGGGGAGTGCCTGAAACTGAGCCAGGGGGATGACGGGAGGAGGTGGCGGCGGGTGCTTTTCAGCGGGGGCTTGCGCCTGTGTCCCGGGGTGCTGCAGCGCCGCCTGCGTCTGTTGTCTCCGGTTCTGGAACACTTGAGCCCGTTGGGCGTGGGCTCTGACTGCGTCCTGGGTTAGGTTACTGGCGACGGGCTGGGCGGCAGGCTGCGTGACTGGAGCGGCGCCTGCTTGGCGAGGTTGACTGGTATCCACGGCGACAGGCCGCGTTTGCGTGCCTGGGCCTTGAGGTGGTCTTTGGATCGGTACTGCTTGGAGTTGCTGGTTCATGAATGCCTGGGGAAGATGATTGGGGTCAACCAAAGCTCTAGTGTCCGTCATCTGCAGTGGAATCTGTCCCTGTTGGGTCAGGGGTCCTTCAGGCACAGCGGAGACACCTACAGACACCTGCTGGCTGGTGACAGACCTCGCCCGGGAGTTGCTGTGTGTGACTTCCTGTCTGGCGGCGGTCTGGCTACCAGATAAACTTCTACTGTCCGGTTGGGCAGTCCTCTTTCTTGTGGGAGGGGTTCTCTGATTTTGATGCGCAGCCTCAAGCAGCTTCACGCCGCGGATGTTCAGGATTCGATGACCGATGGAAGGAGTTTCCGTCCGATTGTCCACCGACGATTCATCCTTTCTGGGGGGCGTTCTCCTCCTGTCCTCGGTTTGGCTGTGAGCTCGAGACTGAGCTCTAGAGTTTGGTGTTCTGTCCTCCCTTGGGGGAGGCTGGGCGGTGTAATCCGTAGCGTCAGAGGTGATCTCAGCCGTATTCTCTCGTCTCTGAAACGTCCCGCTGGGGAACGACGGCGTCGCCCTGACCCGATCCCACGGCATCTGCCGGCGGGCGGAGCTCCCCCCGGTGTCGCGTCTGTCCGGGCGTCTGATGGAGCTCCTGCGAGGTTCCGCCTCCTGCTGGTACGTCTGCGTTCTGGCGTTTCGGTGAGAGACGTTATTGCCGTTCACGTGCGTGAACCCAGTTGGGATGAGATCCGGCTGACCTTGGTGGAGCGTTTCTATCTGACCATTCCACCGGGGGTCACCCTGATAGGGCGGCACCTGTTGCATTATGGGATTTAACTGCCCTGCATGTGCCAAATTTTGTTGGGTTTCCAAAATGTTGTTATTGGTAACAGGAAATGAGCTGTCTTGCTGCGCCCGCTGCCCGTTGTTCGAGTATGAGTTCAGATTGAAATGAATGGTGGGCATTTGCGCGTTACCGTTTTGTTGGGCGCTTTGCGGTAGCGTGTTCAGGCTAACGTGGACCGCCTGTGGCTGAGCGCCGCCTTCGGGAGCGCCGGTCTGTATGACTATGTTAGGATTTTGCTGCGTTTGCGCGTTAACATTCCGAACGTCGGCGTGTGTGAAGGCAGGGTTGTCGACGCCGTTGTGTGGTGGTGAATTGGCGTTCTGAACAGACCCGTGCAGGAACCCGTTCACTATCGCTGCTCCGTTGGGCTGATTTGTGTTGGAATTATGCAATCCGTCCAGTTGTAGCATCTGTGGGCTGCCGCGGTTTTCACGAGGGGCCGTGTAGAAACGGGCAGGTTGATGTATGTTTGTGTTGTGTTGATAAAGGGGGGGATTTGGAGCTGGGTCCAAATCCCTTGCACCATTAGGCCGTGGATCTGGAGGCTTAATGGGAACAGATGAAAAATGAGGGGGAGGGGGAAAGAAGCAATATGGGGGTTTATTTGTGAGCGACCCTTTAGCTCCATCACATGGCAAACATTGAACTAAAATCAATCAGATGTATCTTTACTGTGACTCACCATGATCCTGGGATTTTCTTTGACTCTCTGCACTAACGGTGGATCCTCTCTCGTTCCTGCAGCGACAACAGCAAAAAAAAATTATATATATATATATATATATATATATATATATATATATAGAAAAAAAGTATTTGTTATCATAGTGGAAGACATAAAAAGTGTCAAAAAAGATGCTCATATTCACACACACACACTCACCCCTCCTCCTTCGCACTAGAAAGACGACCAGCCAGATGATGAGAGCGATGATTAAGAGCAGCAGCAGCACGGAGCCAATAACGATCCCCGCCACCTCGCCTCCACTCAGACAGACGTCTGAAATTAAAAGAATAGCAAGAAAAAAAGAGGGAGAATTCATCAAGATACGAAGTTGGGAGAGATAAGAGGATGAGAAGGGAGGTGACAGTCCCTGAATGTCTGACTACACTATCCAAATCACTCTCCCAGGATGCTTTGCTGCCCCTGTCCTGTCGAGAAGACGGATTCAAGGAGGTCGTCCAAAACCAACTGTCGTCATTACCGGTCCCAGAGTTCACCTCCATCGTAACTCACCTACGATGGTCAAGGCTGTCTCCTGTTCCGACGTGCCGGTGGTGACGGCGTTCCTGGCCGTGCAGACGTACCGCCCACTCTCGTCGGTGGAGAACGTCTGAACGCTCAGCACGCCGCTGTCCGGCTGGGCGGTCGACACCGGCAGTCCGTCAAACGTCCAGGAGAAGAGCGCGGGAGGAAGGGAGTCAGACAAGCAAGTCAAACGCACCATCTGTCCCACCATCACGTCCCCTTCCCCCACACAGTCTTTGGGGGCTTCTATGGTCAGCACGGGGGTGTCGGGACCATCTGCATCGGAGGACGTCGGAGTTAGCATAAAGAAAAACATGTGATTCCAAAGAAGTAGACTCAAAATCACAGGAAATGTATTCTGATGAGATGCTGACATTTTTGTTAATTTGGGGTCATAACTTTCTAGACCTCTTGAACCGTTGGGGTTCCTGCTTTTTTTTTTTTTTTTCAGAAAGCAGGAAACGGGTTTCTGGCACAACTTGACCTACGACCATTCTGGATGATGCGTTTTGGCTTGTGGCCTTTATGATGAACCCTACGACCTTTTGAGATCAATTTTTGACAAAGCCTGGCCAAAGATTTCCTCTGCCTCCAGTGTTTACCGATAGTTCACTAGCTCTGGATTTAGCAGATGAATTATGAAAGTCATTAACGTCTCGTCTAAATTTAACTCTCTGCCTCCGAAATGAAACGATCTGCAGTATCTTCTTTTATGCAGTCAATCCAGTGTCACTGGGTTCTGGACTATAGATCATCCTAAAGATTCCAGATCAAAATCTCAACATAGTTTTTAAAGAATGAGGGGTAATTTCCTCTGTGTTCTGACAATTCATAGTCTGATCGATCCATTTTTATTTTATCTAAGAAAATCACGAGTTGCACCTCCAACTTTATGAACTTTAATCAGAAAAAAGGACGGGATCATCGGTCTAAAATTTATACAATATGCTCTGAATGTGATAAAATATGCTCACAATTAAAATGATATACATCTAATTATTGCCAATGCATATTTATGGACCACTCACACAAATTAAATCCTGATGTGGAACAACAAATCAAATATTAGTAGGGGCAAGGAATTTAACCTGAAAGATTAAGAGATTAAAATTATTCTAAAACTCCTTGTGCAAAACGGACAGATTTATTACAATTTAGAGATGATGACAAGGGAAGACTGTCTTTTTTATGATTGGTCACATCATTCCCTGATGCCTGATTTACAGCTTATGTAAACTCTGGCCAGCTGGAGGACATCCGAGTCAAACCATAAAATACTTCTCTGTAAAATTTGCTTGTGTTGAACTTGATAGCAATAATATTATTTTCCTTACTTCAGTTGTAATTGGGTAAAAAAAGGAAGGATGCATAGCCCAGACATGGGATACTATTATGGCATCAGAAATAAGGTACGCTGCAGTGCATTATGGGTGCCAGAAAAAGCGATTGGTTCTTGTGTTGATCGGTGCAAACTCACAGAAGATGGTGAGTCTCTGTGTGTCCGTTTGGGCGCTGACGGGGTTGCTGACGGTACATGAGTACTCCCCGGTGTCGCTCCGTCTGGCTGGATTGATGACCAGCGACCCCCCAATGATGGTGATCCGAGAGTCGTTACCGATGGTGACGCCTCCTCTGCCCCATTGGTAAGAAACGCCTGTGCCACCGGTCAGCGAACACATCAGAGACACATTACCTCCTTCTACTGCTACCGAGGGAACGACCAGCGTCACCCCGGCAACCGCATCTGCAACGAAAGTTTAAGAAAGAAATTAAATCACACGTGTGTGTATGTGTGTGTGTGTGTGTGTGTGAGAGAGAGAGAAAAACTCTCCAGGAAAGGTTCCTATATAGGTGCTACGATTGTACGTATAAGGGCATAAAAAAAAGCTAACGAGAAAAGTTGGGAGTGAGAGAACAATTGAGGGCAGTTTTATGTTTCTGTTGAGGATAATTTGCTGTTATCAAAGCAAGTGAGAGTGGAGAAGAGACAGGATTCAGCGAGAGGCACAGATGGTGAATAAGGGGCAGACGGTATGAGTGGTAGCCTAGATGCCTCTTGGCAGGCAGCCTGAGTTAAATAATTGGAGAGGGAGACGAGGGGGCGTGCAGACCGAAGGAGGCCGTAACTAAGAGAGAACCACGTCGCTATAACAGCAAACAAACAAAAACATTTGAGAAAGTACCAAATAGCTCTAATCACTCGCATTTTTTTTGTTTGTTTTTTTTACACTCTTTCCTGCTTGGCCTGCTTCTCAGCGAACGCTAATCGTATGCAGGGGTGTCGCAGACGAGTAAGCGGGAAGTTGTGCTTTTTTTTTTTTAAGGATGCAACTTTTCCAGCGACGATCATCTGGTGCTTTCGACGATTCGGTCACCACCACCACCACCACCACCCCCACCCCACCACCCGATACCCCATTAGAGACTGTGGTAAGAGGGATGGGGGAGGTAAACCGTACTCATCCTTCCGGCGTGGGCCGCCAACCGAATGCAGACGCTCCTGCAGGCGGGTTCTGAATATAAATGAATGCTGAACTGTTTTGCGTCCGCGATGCTGCGTTTATCCTGCTACAGTATCAAACATCTAAGAGCACGAGCAACGCATATCAAATGAGTTTTAATTAGCATAAATCCCTGAGCCGTTTGCTTCAACCCCCTCCTCTTTTTTCATTAATTTCTACCTCTCCTACTACGGGTCACTAATTTCATTATACCTCCCAGACTAATTCTCTCACTCCCCAAATCCTCCCTTTCTTCTCTTTACACCCTTCTGTTCCTCCCTAAAATTATTGCTTCCCATGAAACCTCCCTCCTCCCCCTGCACACTCCAATAAACCCCAGCCCCCCCAGTCTTCCCTCGTAACTGAAGTTACAGACACTCTTCTTTATCTCTTACCAAACACACTCAGCTCAATCGATCTGGAGTTGGATCCCAGGCCGGTGGTAGCGCTGGGGGTCACCTCCACCGTGTAGGTCCCGGCGTCACCGAGCTGGGCGCCTCCGATGCGGAGCTGGTTGGCAGAGATGGTGACCCTGCCCAGGAACTGGGGCACGGCGTTCACTGTCGGCTGTCCCCCAGCAAACAGACCCAACGTGACCTGTTCGTACTCCCATGTCATGGACAGGACGTCCGGCACCGTCAGGACCGTGAACACGATCTCAGAACCGGTCTGAACCAGCAACGGGTCGGTCTGGAACTGGATCTGGACCGGATCCTGAGTCAGCACATTGGCAGGGAGGAGGACTGAACAGGAAATCAAGGATTGATTGGTTAGAAACGATGTTTTATCAAGTGAAACACCAAAGCAGACTGATGTTGCTTTATTTTTATTTTTTTTAAAAATCACATTTTAAAAAGGAAGTATTTTTACTCTTCTTCAACGAATTTGAATATTAATATCTTCTTGATCATCAAATATAAGATAACTAATCAGCACAAATGTTATCTTTACACCAGTGTTGCTATGAGTTCAAGAGTCACTGTTCATTTATATAAATACACCATTTGTAGCAGAAGACACATTTATATTTAGACTCTAGGTTCTTGGTAGATAACAGTAAAATTCACCCAGTTGTGTCTGCACCCATCTGTCCAAGATCAGCAAATTATGTGGGGCTTTTGATGCAGACAAGATGGTTTTTTTTGGGGGGGGGGATTTAAGCGGATTTGCCTGCTATTCTTTCTTTCCAACTTCAAGTTCCACAAATCTTACAAATTTATCACTTTTTGACTTTTTTTTAAAAAACCAAATCAGAACTAAGCGTCAGTCTGGCCTTTGGCTTTGTCACGTGATCCTCGATGTCCACACAGTCCTCTAAGTCCTGGACTGGGGGACCGGAAGTCAAAATATTTGTGTTTGTGAACTGGCAGTGGGAGGGGGCAAGTTCACCTCCTGAGCACTGCCGAAGTGTCCTTCAGCAAGGCACCGTCTCCTTATCAGCTGCTTGTGGTGCGCCCATTCTACCTCAGCTTACCTACAGGCCGTGTGTGTGTGTGTGTGTGTGTGTGTGTGTGTGTGTGTGTGTGTGTGCGTGTGCGTGTGTGTGTGTGTGTGAGACTGTACAATATATACATAGGTGTGCGAATATTTGGAGTGGAAAAAAAAAAGTAATTTCCCTACGGGGCTCATTAAAGTATTTATTTATTTATTTATTCAATAGTTGCTTGTCAGACCAGCTCTATATGTAAAGTGCCATGAGATGATTTCGGTAATGCTTTATAAATAAACTTTGATTTGATTTGAATAACAAAGTTAAATCTTGAGAGAAACAGGCGGTGAAGCTAGCAGCTAACTTTATATCCACTCATAGACGAACAAGAACAACAAGATGAGACACGAAGGAAAACCAGTTAAATGATGTGGAAATAATCATTAGTAATCAGAAATGATATTAAATATGACACTTCTACGTCATGTGGCTGTTTTTAGATGGGCACATGGAATGTGAATGTTGATTATTAGAGAACAGGCTTGAATATAAGGAGTGTTCAGTCTGGCCCGTTTCTCAGCGTGGCATCGAGTGGCTCTTTCAGCTTTTCACCAAAAATAGCTGCAACATTCTTTTAAAAGGCAATGATAAAATTACATGCTAACATCTGATTGCTGAAAGTGGCAGATGTGTTGAGTATTAAACTCATAGGTTCAAAGTTCACGTATTATTGATGTGATTAGAAAGTCACCACGAAAGGCTAAAGACCAAAGGAGGAAATAAACCAAAAAAAAAACCCAACAAGTTTTCATTTAAAGATTTGTTCAAATTGATCACATTTTCCAGTCTTTCATCATCTCAACCAGTTGTGTTTAAAATGTCTGCAGATCGACAACATTTAAGTGCACTCTTACATGAAGTAGAACACTTTTAAAATCGATGTTTGAGTAGCATATTGAATTAAAGAGAATTAAAGAGATTCTTTCTTTTCTGCAGAGAATAAAATCCATGAAAACCCAGACGGGCCTCAGAGGGTAAAGAAACATTCGTCCGGTCACCCTTTCCTCCCGCGGCGATTTCACAACAGATTACATAACACGCTAAACACCTATTCACTGTTTTCCTTTGCCTGCCTTAACATAAGCTGTCAAACTTTTACTACATGTTGTGTTTCATCTCAAGAATCAGCGGCGCATAGGCGGTTTTTCAAAAACAATATCGTACAGAATCATTGATTTGACACATTCTGGCATTTAGCCCTTGTATGCTGGTTCTCCATTTGTGAGTAAAGACGGTAAAAAAAATAATCCACTTTTGTTCAGCTGCCAGTCCTGTCTGAATTTACAACACACACACGCAAGAGGGAGAGAAAAAAACCTTCAGTTTTACAGAGCTGCCATATAAATGGAACACTCTGGCCAATGAATTATGGTGAATCAAATCAATACAGTCTTGATCGGTCTCGCCGGACTGTCTTTACACGGTTTTCACAGAGTGGAACACGTCGACAGCCAAGGGCAACGTGGATTCCAGGTTCCCACACCGACTCGTTCAAGGCAACAAAAGCGTTCAGCGTCTTCAGAAGGCTTGTTATTGTTTCAACACAGACAGAAAAATAAAGAGTCATGAGTCAGAGGTGAGGAACGCCCGTGTGTGACGAAGCACGGTATCGATGCAGGATTTATTTATTTTTAACAAGGTCTGAATAATTCAAGTAGTTTTTTATGATTGCACAGCGAGCATCGTATTTACAAGTCTAACTAGTTTCAAACTATGCCATTATTAAACGCGTTTAGTTGTTGAAGTGTAGCTTGAATAAATGATTGCAGACGTCATGCATCATACTGTGGTTACTGAACTGAACTAAAACTGGAAATAGCACAGATTAAATAGCAACTAAGAAGGCTTTTACTTCCTGTCAATGAACTTGAGGTTTCAATAATTGATCTAAAGGATGTAGCTGTTCAGTCTAAACAATGTACTTCTATTTATTCCAGAATATCCACAGAAAGACAGAGACGTAACCACAAAACTGCAGGCGTCGAAGTAAACAGCTTGAATTTCCACTTGAATCAATCATTCCTGACATTAGTTGCAGATAAATATCTGGGAAATTAATATTTGATAGGGATGAAAATCACTTGTTAAATTATACTTCATGCGCAAATAACTTTTATGAAAAAAATGTAGGTTTTAACTTTAATGCATGTCGCTGCAATAGAAAGAACAGCACATCCCAAGCAAATCACTTCTGCTTTTTAACTTTAATGGAACCAAAGTCCAACATCAATACCGACGAATGGATCTGTGAGTCTGGAGAAAATTGATTGGACAAGTAAATCACACATTTGGTACCAATTATGCAATCAAAGGATTTTTTTTCTATAACTTTGCTAATCATCAAATCCATTTAAAGATGAGAAATATATTTTCATGTCTTAGTGGTGGTGGTATTAGTGGTATTTTAATCAAAAAGCATCCATGCTTATTTTTCTTTTCTCAAAGGGTTGGAACATTTCAAACAGCTAGTAATTGTACTTTTTAGCAAATGTTTGTGAAGAGCAAAAAATATAGCATTTGTCGCTGTTGTGGGTATTTATAGTTGTATGGCTGCACATGTCGAACTCATCCATAGTCAACTGTGGTTCAGTATTAAGTGTTTACTCAAAACTAAGACAAACAATTGGTAATAATCCCTCTTAATTTCCAGAACTATTAGTCAGGTGTGTTGGTTGTTTATCAATGATTAACATCTATTTAGTTAAGCATTGCTGTACTAAACCCACCCATGTCAACAAACACCAAAAGGCAGAGCAGTGGAAACAAGAACTTCCTGTTATGTTCTGAATAAGTCTGAGCGTTCATATGTCTGAGCCTGAGAGGGGGCCTTGAACGCATCATGTCACTTTCGTATTCGGCGCACAGACGGGAATGCCGCCGCGCAGGTTTGCGGCCGATCGGGATAAGAAATCTTCCTGAAATACTGTATAATTGTTTTTAAACGTGTTGGGAATAACGCAGCTTCTCCTCCGTGACCCGATTGTTTCCGAACAGAACCGAGTCCACAAACAGTCACCTCCAGGGGTCTGAGACCCGCTCGGACGTTTCTGTTTTAAAGGAGAAGGAACGTTTTACCTGCCAGTGACAGACTGATAAGAAGCAGAGGTCGTCTCATGTCGTCAGTCAGGCCGTTCTGTGGAGAGATCAAACTTTTTTTTTTAAAGTATTCAAATCTGCTTTTATAAAGTTTATTTTAGCAATCTGGATCATTTTTAAGCGGCTACTGTTGTGATTTCTTTCCCTGATAAAGAAAAACTGTCTCCTTTAAGGATAGTGTAATAAATATGGAATTAAATGTGTGCGTACCCGAGTATTTTCCCCCTGCCGTCATGTTGATTTTTGTGCTGTTAGAAAGTTCCGTTTCGTTTTGTGTGCGCTTCTTTTCGACGCTACTTCCTGTTTCCTCATGATCTGCCTTACCTGTGGAGGACGCACCTGGACTCTTAAAGCGACAGAACGTCATTTCTGTGCCGCAGAGGAGCCGATGACGTCATCTTTCTCCGCTACCGGCAGAGAAAGACGTCAGAGTTTGAGTTTTAAGAGCAGGAAGCCGAAATATATTACAGGGAAAATGTAATTTTACAAGGAATCATAATAAGTCCGAATTTCATTAAAATATAAGAATAATGTTAGTTTTACAACAAGAAGTTAAAATATTACAAGAATAAAGTCCTAGTGTAATGGGAAAATCCTCATATATTACAAAATAAAGCAAGAATTGAGTCAAAGATAAAATCACAGGAATAAGTCATAATATTACAAGAAAAAGGTTAGGTTGTGATGAAAGTAATTTTCTGAGAATTTGTAATATTGCTTAAAATTACATTGTAAAACACTGTATTCAGTAATGAATGCTTTTTTGATTTTTGATTTCTTTTTTGGTGGCGGGGGGGTGTGCGTCCCTCGATATGACCCAAATAGTCCATTGTAATTCAACACAAGTCCTGTATAATAATTCAAATTAAGATGTAATTTTAACAACATTAATTATTAACTCTATGAAGTGTCCTTAAACTGAGTGTAGAAAAATGAAAGTCCACATTTCCACCAGACTCAATCCGAAGACCGATCTGTAGCTGTGACTGACAAACGTCTGAACTGACATCACTCTCTAGGGGAAGCGCCGGTCCTTTGGTGTTTCCAGGAGAACTCTGAACCGTTTGAACCGACTCTGGTTTACGCTGAAGGAGTTTGGGGAAACTGTCAAATCTGTTGAAACCCATAAAGGATTGACAAACTACCATCGAAGACACGGCTCGGTCGTCAGGGGCAGCCTGGTTCCCTGTCCAGACCGCTGGTGGACCATCCCTCTCATGCTCGTATATGTATTTCTATCTCCTGTTTTAAACGTCATGGTCACTTTACAAAGTCTCCTTAATGATGACAAGTCACATTATTTCCTTTTGGACACATCTCTGTAGACTTGTGCTACGCAACTGATTTTTAAAAAAAAGTAAAGCCAAAGATATTAAATCATTGCACATTTGCAGCCCTCTGCATGAACATGAACGTTTCAAACAAAACAATCATCATATTGTGTCTTCATCACAATCTGCCATCTGTTGTGTGAGGCTTTGGTAGCTCGTCCCGAGGTGACGCTCAGCAGTCCTCTTACTCCCACGTTTTGATGCTCATAGACTCTTAGAGCCTCTCGACTGGAGGGACGTGGCTGTGGATGAACCTTCTGTGTGAACCTGTATTCATAGTCGTTGTTGATTTGTTTCTATTATCTACTAATGGAGCGTTGAGTTGGAGGTTGTGTTGTAATGAGACGATGCTCATTCGTGGAGTTTTGGGTGGTTCCTCCATCGACCAGTACCTGGTTGGTTGATCTCCTGCTCCAGGGTTGTTCTGCTCTGTGTTATCCAGTCGGGATGAGCGCCTTTCTTTTCCATGTCAACCATTTCCGTTTGGTGCCTTGAGCTCCATGTGAGAGCTGGACTTCTTCTTCCTAATAGAAATAAAACTTTTCTTCGTTTGGCTTGGATACTTGAAATACGTTTAACGATAATACCTCCATCTCAATCCGGGTTGTCGTGCTTGACCTTTACTGTTAATTGAGCATGTATACTGATTCAATTATTGATCCCACATAGATGCTAATTTACATATCTTTTGAATTCTCATTAGTGAAAGTGAATCATGTCAGAAGGTGATTTATTGATTATAGGAGAGGTAGAAAAAAATAACAGCCAATAACTACAAATCCATTTTTGTTCCTTTTTGCTCCACAGTCTCAGATGACGGTTATGACACGATGGAGCAAATTGAGTATTGATTCTTCATTTGATTATCTGTAAAACCAAACATACGTTTGTCACATGGATCCAGAAACATATGACAATTTTTTAAAAAAAACAACTCACACACACACACACAAAAAAATACAAAAATAAGGCCTAAAGTGAGGGTTGTGCCGGTATCTTTCGGCTGATGTTCCAGTGCCACCCACTGGTTGATTCCAGCTGAGAGCGCTCCTTTGAACTCAGCGGGAGCCACAGCTGTGATTTCTATGATTATTCATAAATCCCCTGCAAAGACAAATGGATTTCTAATCAGCTTAAAATCACTTGTTACATCTGTGCCCCGGGATGCACGTTTCATAAAGCGAGAGACTGAAGAGCTAACCCTTGAATGAGTGCTATCATTATGTTTCACTGCTTTAGTGGTCTGAAAGACACGAGGAGCTTACAATACAATCTCATCTCATGGTTTATTTAATAGCTGATCTGCTGCTTTTAATCACATCTCCCTGTTTGGTTGGATGGGAGTTTGCAGAGTTTCCTGCATCCAGCTGAGGTATTTACATGTGTTCCAAAAGGCCAGAATGTGAACTTAACCTTAATGTGACTTCATTAAATCAGAAGCCCATTCGCAGTGTGTGTGTGTGTGTGTGTGTGTGTGTGTCTATGTGTGTGTGAAGTTTGCATTTAAGGTGTTTTTCTCCAATTTCACAGAAACTAATCAACTTCCTCGGGTAAAACGAGCATAAATGCATTTCCCTTCGCGTTAGTAGAGCTATTGCTCTGTTGCACACAAAAAACAATTATTGAAAAGGAAAAAAAGAGTGGAGTAATTCATGTATTACCTCCTCTTTACAATCCAGAGCCAACACAATGTATTATGTCTGCAGGGCAAAGAGTGTTCGTGCTGGATAAGAAGCCTGCATTACAAAGCTTATTTCATAAGACTGAGGTTCCAAAAATGGTTACTGATTTTCCCATCACTTTTTATCTGTGTTTAAAAACGGCGGTGTGAAAATCTGAATCAAAGACGGCATATTGTTGTGCAAGCACGTCTTTGGATGCAGGCCAAAGGGGGTGTGGGGTGTTGGTGGGGGGGGGGGGGTTGGGAATAAGACATTTACATTGGACTTTAGAACAGAAAGTTCACAATGAAGAAAATATTCTCTAGTGTACAGGAAAAGAGGGGGAGTCGGAGGGAGGAAACTGCTTTTAAAGCAGGCGACGCCTACACTAAGGGACCAGGCCTGACAAGCAGACAAAAAGAGAGAAGAAAACCCCCTTAAACATTTAGTTTTACTTCACTCTTCTATCGTTTTGCACTTGTAGGTTTGGGGAACTGACATCTTTGATCAAGATTATTTCTCACGATGAAATGGCAACTGCTTTGAAGATTTTATATCGGGCTGTAAATCTGCTCACAGAGTGAATAACGCTGCACCTTAACCTCTGAGAAAGAGATCAAAAGAGAGGAAGACTTCTGGCTCCAATATATATTGTTTCGTCTCAACTTTGGAGAGGTAGGTGAATCCCATCCCATGGGGCGTGAAGGGGGGGGGGGGGTTTGCTGTGGATAAAACTTCAAGACAAACAATAAATGGGAAATCCAGGATACATTCAACACAAGCAAGGCAAGGCAGGGTTGCGTTCTTGCACTGTTGTCAAATATTTTTTCCTGTCGGTGTGTTTGTGTGGTGGGAGCTGTGCTTGAGGGGTTTCATTTTAGTTTTTGGCAGACGAGTCGCTCCAACTTTGTTCCAAGTCCTGATTCTACTGCTGTCTGCCAATGCTGTTGTTGTTGTTTTGGATACTTCACAAACAAATTGAAAAAAAAAAAAAACCCTAAACAGTTAGATTGCTTTTTTTTTTTTAATAAAGGGACGTGCTTTTTTTTTTTTTTTTTTAATTGTTTTTGCTCATTTTTTGTCTCTGGAGGTGGTGTCATTATTCCTGCTGTGGTGGCACCCCCTGCTGCAGAGGAAATGGTGTGTTGTTGTTGTTGTTGTTGGGGTCATGGATAAATTCACAATCTGTGTTCTCTGTCTACATCTGCAGGTGTTATGGAACTACGGTGTTTCCGGTGCTGGAGCGTTGTCCTGCTGCTTCTCTTTAGTAAGGCTGTTTGGTCATAATAATGGCTATAATTTCTGTTTGAAAAGGCATGAATAGAAGAGAATCCTTTCTTATATTCTATACACATCTTTATGCCTACTGGTGTGGAAGGTCGGGCAATATTTTGAAATAGTTTGAGAACACAAAGAAGGATCACAGCAGCAATACCGCATTGACTTTTCCATTAATGCCCACATTTGCATTATTTGAATGTCCGTCTGCTCCCGTAAGTTTTGGATGCTGATTTGATTTGATGATCATCACGATGGGCCATTTGTGTGTTTGTGAAGTATATTCTCAGGATAAAATAAGAGCTTTATCTGCCTAAAAAAATCTACCCCTCCAAAAGTTATAGCGGGAGTGTAAAACTCATTTTCACCGGGGATCACTTCAGCATCATGGCTATCCTCAAAGGGCCAGATGGAACTTATAAATGTAACTAAATGTAACTCAATGTAATGTAAAAAAAAAAAGATGTAACTACTCCTTCAGGTTAAACAACTCTGAATTTATTATTTATTCGAGTTATAACATTCCAGATCAAACTATCCCAGTGAAAAAAGAAAAATAACATCAAGTTAGGACATTGACTATTTTCAAAACACTTTTTGTCAATATTAAAATTGGCTGAATTACTGCATTGTGGGAAATGTAGTTTTTTGGTCAAAGCACACTTTTGACCTTTTTATTTTTAGACACTGACCTTTTACGCTCTCGTGGGCCACATAAAATGATGTAGAGGGCCAAATTTGGCCCCCGGGCCCTGAGTTCGACACTTGTGGGTTAGGGGGTCATCATTGATAACATTCTGTTACGTAACATTTGGTCCAATCTTTTCCTCAGTACCATGTGGATGTCAGTGCATATCAGTGCACATCCTCAACAAGCAGCCTGTGCACGCCGTCCCCGGCTCCAACCTGGTTCTGAGGGCTCAGATCCAGCATGGACCGCTGGACGACATCGCCATGGTAACCTGGGAACGGGAGCCCGAAACGGGTGTGGCCCCTGAGACGGTGACTCTGGCCACTTGCCCCAGCAGAAGCTTTAAGTGCACCAGCACACGGACCAACGTCCACGCAAACTGGGGGCAGCAGGAGACGACACTCCAGATTAACGGCTACGGCGACGAGGACGGCGGCGTGTACGCTGTCACTTTGACGGATCACAAGGGGACCAAGACCACCGCCCACTGCATCGTCAGGATATACGGTACGGTGTGATACCAGGGAATTCATTGCATATTCTCGAGTTAACATTGTAGATTTTTTTTTTTTTTGCTGAAACAGCTCGTCTATTGCAAGAAAATATATTACGCTTTCAATTGATCCAGGTTTCATTCTGTCACGACAATAGAAATCACATTACCTTTACGGCCATTCTATCCTCTAGACTTTAATAAAAAATCTGTTATACAAAAAAAAAAAAAAAAATCTGACAATCTGTCACATCCTCTGGTATAAAAGGCTGCTGATGTATGAAGACACTTGACCTTGAATGGACTCATTGAATTTGACAGCGGGGCGTGTTCAAAGTGATGTTGATCTGTATCCATACTTTATTTCAATCAGAAGAGACTATAATAGGAACAATGGAGCTAATTGATGTTAAATTTCTTGTGAACGCAGCATTGAGGCCAACAGGAAGTGTATTTGTAGGAAGTATAGGAAAATACAGGAAGTATATCCCCAACGGATGTTGTCTGACAATTTAGGGACTTCCAGTACGAAGGGGAGCTCCTGGGGGGGTAGGAGGCGACCAGGTGTCCCACTTGTAATTGGATAAAAGGACAGTGGGGGCGTTTGAGCCTAAAATAGCGGGAAAAAAGCTAGAGCACGTGTGCAGATGTTGTCATCCTGACTGAATATCAGCTTCAAAATAATAATGGCGAAGATGGGAAAGTTCCATCTCACGGCCGTTACATCTGTTTTTGACATTAGAAACAATCATCTAAAGGTTAGCAGCCCTCCTCCCTGCAGAAAGATTACCAGTAATTTACCTGAAAGACTTGGTCTGAGGAACTGAAATGTGCTTTTTGTTCTATTGTCTGTCTGATTAAGCAATCAAATAATTGCAAAAATAAGTCTCTGTGGTAATAAAAATGATCACGCTTGATGTGTAATTGTAGATAATTATGTCATCCCTGCAAGAAAAAGGTCAGGTCGGGATCGGATCGGCTGCTGCTGGTGCCGCTAGAAAGTCTTAACAAGCCAACAGCTACGGGGCGCAGATGTGAACATAAATATTGCGGCTGTTAATTTAAAGGCAATTTAGAAATGTAGTGTTCTTGTTAAGGCTGGTGGATAACCCGAGAAGCCAGAGAATAAATAAACTCGCTCAGATGAGGGGAATGGCTTTACAGTGGAGACAGAGGAAGGGTAGGGGCTAGAGGAGACCTGATCTGGGCCTGGATGGGTTCTGGTTTAGGAGACGGGCGACTGAGGAAGAGCTGAGGTCGGGTCAAATGACTGAGGAAGAGGAGAACAGTGATTACAATGAGATGATGATGCTAATGGTGAGGGTGATGGTGATGGTGATGGTGATGATGATGATGATGATGATGATGATGATGATGATGATGATGATGATGATGATGATGATGATGATGATGCTGATGATTTTCATGCTGATGATGCTGATGCTGATGATGATAGCTGGTAGCTGCTGTACTGATTCCTCTGCACTTGATTCCCCACACAGAAGGAGTTTAGCAGAAGCAGTGACTCTTTTTTTTTTTTTTTTAATAAATAAATCTGAATTAAACGCCGTGGAGGCAGACGGATTTCTTCCTCTGCCCTGGCCTTTCTAGTGTTAACTCCAGTAATTACCAACAGCATAATGAGTGTGTTTTAATTTCACGCCAGCGTGCATTGTTTCTCTGCGATGGTGGATGTTTCATTTAATAATAAACCACTTTAAATTAAAATTTGCCTATAGGCTCTGGGTCTCTTCCCTTTTTCTTTTATGCTTTAAGATGATTCCGGTCTCGTCTTTCGTCTCATCCATCGGCTGTAATAGCGGCGACTCATCAGCTCCGCTCTTCTCTTCATCTCTCGCAGCTTCCAGGCTTTTTCCCATCATCCCATTCTCTGACATTAAACCTGCCTCTCTGCTCTCATTATTGTCATCATTATTGAAAGTGATCCAGTTGTCTCCCGACAGCGTCAAACATCTCTCATGGTTCTTTAAGCTGGAGCATTTTAAGCTTCTTTTTTTCTTTTTTTTGGGATGCAGATCACCTTCCTCCTCCTCACGCCGTTTCATTCTTCATCTGTCTGTCTCCACAGAGGCGGTGCATCACGTCTCGGTCAGCATCAACGTGACCCATTCCACGCTGATCTGCGGCGAGGCCTGGGGGACGGACCCCAATTTCAGTTGGCTCTACGAGAGAGTAGCAATAACCAACACGGTGGGAAAAGTCTCCAAAGACGGGTCCGTTCTGTACGTGACAAAGACTCCGTTCTGCGGCCACTTCACCTGCATGGTCAGCAACAAGCTGGGCTACAGCTCGGCCACCTACACCGCAGGTACCTGCTGACATCCGACTTCTCCCTGTGTTGTTTTCCAGCAGGACGCAGATTTTATTTACCTCACTGCAACCATCTCTCATCATTGTTTTCACGAATCTTGTTTTGATTTTACAGCTCACACCTTTACGGTTTCCTTTCACCCACACAGTTTCCCCTTTAGCGTTGTTTGTGGCAGGAAAGCAGCTGGATTCAGTCAAAAAAAAAACAAAAAGCACTACCGGCAAAACACCAAATGAGAGGCGCGAAAAGTTAGCGAGTGGGTGGTGAACATAATGGTACAGTCAGCGGCTAAAGAGGAAGATAGATCCCTCGGGAGATGGAGGAGACCAAAACAGATAAACACAGGGAAGGATGGATTTTCCATTTGCCAGATGGTAAAAAAAAAGTAGACTCTAAATTAATTCTTACGTTGTTTCCTGTGGATGGGAAGTAGTTGAACACGTCATCCAATCCTGGATTGGAGTATTTCCGTTCAAGCTCAGGTATTAAAGTTCAAGATGGAAGATGTTATTGTGCACCAAACTAAAAAACCTCGGAGTCAAGCATCACAATCTATTTATTTAGACCAGTTTGAAAATTACAAATGTACCACTCACCTCAAGACATTAGTAACATGACACAATTATATAAACTGCTCCAATACAAAACTGCGAAAGGTTACCTCATATTATGACTGCATGTGTCAAACTCAAGGCCCCGGGGCCAAATGTGGCCCGCCACATCATTTTATGTGGCACAGAAGAGCTTAAAAGGTCAGGGTGTCAAAAAATAGGTCAAAAGAGGGTTTTGACCAGAAACTACATTTCCCACAATGCAGTAATTCAGCCCAAATTAACTCTGACAAAAACGTTTTGAACAAAGTCAATGTCATAACGTATGGTTGATGTTATTTTTCTTCATTCACTTGGATAGTTTAGTCCTTCATTGATGGATTTCTGTGGGTTTAATAACCTGACAAATTAACGAAATGAACAAGTAAACGTATTTTTCGATGTAACTGTAACGTTTGTAACTTGAATAAGTAATAAATTCAGAGTTATTTAACATTAAGGAAAAATTACATTTATTTTATGTTACATTTAGTTACATTTATTAGTTACATCTGGCCCTTTGAGGACAGAAATTATGCTGATGTGGCCCTCGTGAAAATGAGTTTGACACCCCTGCTATATACGGTACCACTAGTGGTGCTTCAGGTATAAGGGATGTATCAGTAACTGCATAACGACACCACTGCTCTGATAGACCCAACACATGCAGCTCGCGTCTGCTGAGATGAACCGGTCAGGGTTATTTCAGGATTCCACTGTTATCGCTCGCAGCTTCTAGCCCAGCACGGAAATATTGCAGGGGACCTCTCCGGCTTTATTGTGCAGCCGTGTCACATGACCTGTGTTTTTCTTCCTCCCCTCTTTGGGCGTATTTTTCCTGGCTGACAGCACCTTGTGAGGCAGAGGGCAGAGGGACAACAGCTGCTGTGGTGTGTCTGGTCCTCCTTCTGCTCCTGTTTGGAGGAGCGCTGGCGTTTCTTCTGTGGAGGTACCGTAATGCAAACACACACACACACACACACACACACACACACACACACACACACACACACACACACACACACACACACAGCAGTGGGCACACAGAAACATTGCATTTCAGGCTATGCTCTGGTGAACAAGAAAAAAAACAACTGCTTTTTATTTTAAAAAAATGACCAAAAAACAAAGGGTACAAATGGAAAGAAAGCTAAATTCTACACAATTAATCTCACATTAAAAGTGACATACATTTGGCGTGAGAGGCCGGGGCGTGTACTGACTGACAAAACACGGTTCAGTATACAGCGTATCGGCGGATATTTCATCTAAATGGGACACTTCCTTTTCAGGAGGCACAGGCAGAGCAACCGAGGACAGAGGCTGCAGGACCATTTGGATGACGCCATCTAAAGCGAAGGAGTGCACACACACACACACACACACACACACATTGCACGTCTGTTACACACACCTTTCAGAGAGGAGGATAAAGATGGACTGTCCTGTGAGCGGTATGAACTTACACTACAGAGGAACGAAGAGCAGACATGTTGCTGGCAAATGAAACTGATTAACACCAAGTCTTTACCCCCACCGAGCCTTTATTGCACTGCAGTCGACACTGTATATTCAACCAATCAACTTTTATATGTTTATTTGTATATTCAGTAAAGCTATAATTTTGTATTAGGTATGTATTGTCTTCATAATAAAACAGCTTTTAAAGATTTTGAAATGTGACAAAATGATTTCGAACACATGTTTAAAAATGAGTTTTCATAATAAATCAGTCGTAACATTTCGGCCGTGACCTTTAACCTCCTGCAGAGTTATTTGCTCATGCTAAATAAAGCGACTCGGAAAATGCATTAAGAAAAAAAAAAATCCAGAATGCCAGAGGCCAAATGCAGGACAAATCATACTGGGCGTGGGAGGAAAAGCAAATTGAATATCTGTTCTGAAAGTTTAGGTGCGCCTCTGGGAGTTTTAGTCAAAGATCATTTCGGCTTCAAAATAAAAGGATGCTTCGTCTGCAACTACAAAAGTTCTCAATACTTCCAGACCTTAAAACCGATACAAGATGCGGCTTAGCGCTCCCTGAGGCTTTGTCCCAAGGTGGGATAGACAATAATAAAATATTATGAGAAATGGAATGAGAACTGTGGGCTGATATGGGTGGAATACAAATCGTTCTGCTAAAGTCACACTTTTTCTAATGCAAAAAAAAATCTCTCTCGGCTTTGTGTGGCCAGACTGCAAATGGAGACGATACATAAAACACACAACAACCTTTGCGCATTATCCCTCTGAAGAGCATGTTTCACAGCACAAAGAAGGAGGGCAGACCTTTTCTCTAATGGCTCCCTCGCTCAGATTTGTGCCAAAAAAATCCTTCTTGTCACAAGCCCATTAACACCGGTCCAAATGTATTGTTAGCTTGCTCCATGCTCCGATATGTATTCATGTGCCTCCCATCAGACCCGCCAAGAGGAGGGAGGTGCGGGAGAGGCGCATCCATCATGTGGAGCTAAACCTGCGAGCGACGGAGGCTTCTGCTGAATCTGGTGCATGGTGGAGCCCCCACCCCCGATGTGTCCTCTGCACATCCATGCGTAGGTAATGGGTCTGAAGATGCAAGTGCATCTCTATACGCATAGCAGGCCATCGAGGTTATATGCAAATGATAGCAAAACAAAAAAAAGTACCTTCATAGAGGACGATCTGAATTATATTACCTGGAGTGATTTGTCAGGAGCTGAAATAATAGCGTGTGCCCCCCCCACCCCGCAACCCCCACCCGCCGTTTGTGTCGTTTAGTTTTTTATCAAATGTTAAAATCTCTGAGCTAATGCTAATTAATGCTCAGTGCTACACAGTATAAAGGTCACGCTCAGTCCATTGTACAGCCAAAATGTTTGTTTGGGGGCGCAGCAGCTCTCCCTCATAAATCCAGGCACACGTCAGGCTGCAGAGAAATATTCCTCGCATGCGAGACTAAATCTGAGGAAGGTGAGGGAGGTGGGTGGATATAAATGAACGTGCAGATCCATGTATCACTATTGTGTATGCTTTGTGAGACAAGCCAATGTGGAGCATCTGGTGTCCCTATTAAAGAGCAGGAAAAACATTACATCATTGACTTTATGCCAGGTATTTGTCGGTTAATGGTGCGAGTCGTATTCTGCTGTTTTAAGATAGCAATGTGCCAACAATATGCCGGGACACAAATCATTTTTTACCCAACATTCCCATCAGCTTTTTACCAAAATATTTCCTGCAACTTTGCAAAGTCGATGCAAATGACACACAATCTGACTAAAAAACAAGGCTTGATGATGCTGCGTCGCTAAAGCCTTCATCCATACATCAGTAGGGTGATGTAGGACAAGCTTATTGTAGCTGGATGTGGATACTGGACACCTTGTGACAACAACAACAACAACAACAAATGCAAAGCTGTGTATTTGTGTAAACTGTGTTCATGTCATGGTTGTTGTTGGAAGATTGTAACGATGCTGGTGTAGTTTTCGCTTCCCCTGGCTTGTTGCTCCTGTCAAGATGAGAAGGAAATGGGGTCGTTCCACAACAAGCTACAAAGCAAAGAGGCACGAACAATGGAGTACACAAGCATTAATAGCATCTCTGCACCTGGAGTGGGCTGTCATGCTCGCCTTTCCCATGAGATTTTATGTTTCGGGATGTTTGTCGGATCTGATCTCTGTCTGGGTCGGTTCTGCTTGTAGTTTCTTTCGCCAGATTCCCAGATAGGATTCGGTCCAGATGTGGAGGTGGAACGGGTCTGAAGTGATAATGGTTAACTCCTTTTTAAGGTGCAAAAAAGCAACACCAAAGGGTATAGGTATTCATCTTTCAATGTGAATAAAATCACCCAACAATGATGGATGATGTTCACATAGGGAAAGCCTTGGGTAAACACACGCACACACACACACACACACACACACACACACACACACACACACACACACACACACACACACATACACAATGTGGGCGCTGAGGTTTCTGCCACGAGTGAGTCAGATTCCAGCGCCTCAGTTTCAGAGGACCGTAATGCTAACAAGCGTTAACATTACAAGCATGTTCCTGCTGGCTAACACGCTAACATTAACATGTGATTCTGATCATGTTCCCCATCTTGGTTTAACATGATAGCATGCTAAAATTTTCATCTTGGTAGGAGACACAAATGAAATCTGCCGCTGCCATCAGAGTGAGTTGTAATCAGATTACTTGATACACTGACATGCAGTCACATCTACTTGTACAATAACAGAAGAAAGATGATGTGGGATAAGTCTGTCATATATCATGTGGTCCACAGAAACAAATACCCACTGATCTCTGACATCTCAATATGATGTTATCACCATGCACTGCTTTCAGAAGTAAACACACTCATGCACACACACACACACACACGCACACGCACACACAAACTCAATCCAAGGTTTAGATTATTGTTTGTGGGCTGCATTGTCCTCTGGAGCACTGATCCATGAGAAACATCAGCGGCCAGTCTTCCCACTGTTGACCCCCAATGATTCAATGTCTGTGTGCATTCCAGCCACGCTACTGTACTCTTATCACAGCTGGATTTCCTTTCCAGAACTGTATGTGTTCATGTTGGATGAGGACAAGTGAACAGCTAACAAAAGGAGAATGGGCGTTCTGGAATCGGGAGTTTGAACTCACCGGTACTTTGTAGTCAGGGGCCTCGGATGCAGCCACAGCCTCAATATGTTCCGAACTTCTTGGCGACTTAATAAATATTGCTTTTTTGACACCTGGAGAAACTTTCTTATTTGCTTTTGTTTACCAATGGAGAGATCTGAAGATTGATCTCAGTCCCGTTTGCACGATAAAGAAAGAACGAGCAAGCGACAATTAGCTGAGCGTAGCTACCGTAAATTGCGGGAGAGGGGTGCTAACTTTCTTTAAAATGACAACTTTATTTTCTTTTTGTCTAATGTGTACCGTGTCCAGTAAGAAGCCTTTGAGATGCTGCAAAAAGATGCTACAAAAAAAAAAAAAAAAAAAGCAGCCATCTATTTCCATACTTTGTGCTCAGATAATCTACAGTTAACCAGCTGCTAAATCAGTTCCTAGGCTTGTATGGCTCATATATATTTATTATGTTGGTAATGTTCTTACGTACATAATTTCTCTTAAATATTAATAGAATCAATCTCTAACATTGTATATGTCACATTAATAATTTAAATACAAAGGTTTTGTTATAAGAGTGCTGCAAGTGTAGAAACATGAGCATAGCTCTCAGGGTTTTTTTTGTTTTTTTCTGGTAATACTGATATCTTTTCCTTTCTCAGCAAGAAAACCAGTCAGTGCATTCCAGAAAATGCTCCACAAATTATTGTTTGTAAAAATAGTTCTATGAAGTTTAATCAAAATGCACTACAATGTCTTGGTCACTTAATCATTTTCCAGAAACCTTTACCACGAGCAAATATTTACTCAGCAGATAGTCAATCACAAACTATGCTTACACACACAAAGATTTTGGTGTTATTAATTCCTTATTTGCTGCTGACTGTGCTCAGCAGACGCCAAGACTTGTGCTGGAATGGCCTTCTGGAGCAGGTGGATCCACTTTTGCAGGCTGGCATCAGCAATAACTCCCAATTGCTATCCAGTCATTTCTCATCTGTGGGACGGAAGAGATTGTGGTGTGTAGCCGGCGAATCGGTCTGTTTTCCCTGCGTCACCATCCGCCAGAGCGACGACAGAGGTTAGAGGAGGAATAAAAACATCACACTCCAGATAGATCGCTGAAATATAGACGAAAGCATCCTGAGATGTAAAAGGACAAAGTGCATGTTTTGGGATTGTGCTGTCAGGGATGTTCTCCACTGTGAGCATCCACCTCTGACCGCCTGGGACTTTCACGCTTCCTGTTCAGCTCTGCTTTTACCTGACCTTTAACTTCATATCCCAAAAACACAGATACACCCGTCGCATCCTGTTTTACATATGACACTGCTGCACCTCAGTCCTTCCCTAATTAGACTAGTATCTCTGTGGGTAAACTGCTCCCCCTGCTGGTAGAAGATGAAACTGCAGATGATGATTTAATACAGGGGATCATTTGTTGCAGAAACCAGACCAACAGAATCCTTTGAAAGATAGCAGTTATAATTTATTGTAAACACAGTCGTCCTTAAAAATAATATGTGTCACGTGATCTTAAAGAAGTTTGTATATTTTCCATTACAGATGGATAAATTGTAATTATATACTATTTGTGATTTCTTTTAAGCTGAAAAGTGAAATTAACTTGGGTTATAAATGCAGTGTACTGAAAGGAATCCTTTAGAATGTAAAGCAGAATATGTTGAAGGTCTTATTAAAAGTAAATACTAACCATCAGAACAAAATAATAAAAGTGAAGCCCAACCTTTTTCCTCAGAAATTGAAAATATGAAAAAAGATTTTTTTTTCAGATGCCGCGTAAAAATAATAATGAAAGAAAAAAAACAGCAAGAGACTATCCTAAAAAATTCTGCTGATAATCATTCAATCAAGGACGCCAGCAGCAGCGATGACAGCCAGAAGCATCAGAGAAATAGAAAACAGCCAGGAAATGAGGGCAGAGAAGAGATGTTTCTAGGCAAAAGAGCCTTCATTGAGAAGAAAGATAGCAACATTCACCTGATCAGCTAGAAAAGAGAAAGTTATTATCTGACATTTTTTGCTCATATCATTCAGGAACTCAATATAAAACTGACTGATTCAGAGCTGAATTAAATCTGACATTATTTCCGTCGGTATTTATGTTAATTGCAACCATTTATGAAGCTGCTCTGGTGATTATGAAGTGCTGACTGCCCCAATTGCTGATGCCACAATAGTTGTTTATGCAAAATCTTTAATGCCAAAGGAAAAAAAAAAGATCTTCCAGGAAATGAAATACCTGTAGAAATAAAGACTTCTTACTTTAAGTGTTAGCCTCTGGAATTATTCACTAACAACCTGAAAATGTGTCACAAAGTGGTTTTGACACACAAACACTCACCAACATCTCAAAATATAACACAAATTATACACAAAGGTCCTGTACCTAATGTAATCCATTTCTGATGCTGTTGAAGAGTTTGCTTCTTTAAAGCGTCCTACAACATGACTGGGAACCTTTCAAGGGGAGGGTCGCAGAGGATTTATAGCGACGGGGGGGGGGGGGTCATCCACTACCACAGCGGTCCCCAGCTGGTTTTGCGCCACGGATCGGTTTCATCCAGGGCTTTGAACCGGTTCATGGAACGAAAACCAGAAACAGAATGGGAACAGAAAATAATTGTAAATTGGTTAATACCGGGTATTTTTGTGCTCGTCAAAAATATCTGACCTCTTGTTCCCCTTCCTGTCACATGCAAAAACTTTGTAGCAACATCAGATGCCGCAACTTCTCTGTCTCCCTCTGATTCTCCATCCTCTGTTCCGTAACAGTTCTGTTTACTGTAGGGACGAGATCTACAGTATGTCAACTAATTGCTTTAATTGCCAAAATTAATTGCCTGAAGCTACCCACCTATTTATATTTACATAGAACGTTATTAACGAGTTCGAGAGCTGATTTTTTTTTTTTTTGTTCTAACCGGTTCAGGAACATCAATTCTTGGGTGGAACGTAAAACCGGAAAAGTTATAATCAGTGACGTGCGGTCAGGGGAGGCAGGTGAGGCACGGCGGTCACCTGCCATCATAAAAAAAAAAAAAGGAAAATAAAATTTAAAAAAAACAACAACTTATATTTATCCAGTGATGTGTATCATAAAGTTATTTTCCGTATAACGTCACCAATTTTAGGTTATTTTTACTATTAAAATGTTCAAACACTCTTTGTTAACAACCGCATGTGTGTAACGTCTTTCTTGAGTTGAACGAGCCAATAGGCACGAAGTGAAGCACGCAGTTCTACTACCTCATGGTAGGGGGCGCTGGTGATCCCAATCATTGATCGAGGATTCTTCTTCCTCGGCCGTAGAAGAAGTATCAGTAAACTACAATCTAGTTAAGTGCAGCCATTCATTTGGTTTCCGCTCGCCTTTCCTTATAATAAAAGCGGAGGATTACATATCTCAACTCACAATCTTTTCGATGCTTTTGTTCAGAAGGAGCTGCGCATGGACTTCATTTATAAGTAAACATAACATATAAAAAACGTATAGTTTTTTAATCAAATATGCTTATTTGTGTGTTACAGTTTGTAAGTGTAAATAATTCCGCTATGAGACTTTAAAAAGAACCCACTCGCCGCTGCTTATTAAATGGTGAATAAGCTACACTGTAGGTTAGTATGTAGGTTAGTATGTTGATTATGATAAAGTCAGTGACTTCATCGTAATCAGATGTCATTAGTTATAATACTGTTTCTGTTCAGAATGAACCGATTGCCAAAAAAAATTCTGGTTCAAAGTCCTGGTTTCATTTAAGACAATATTTTCACGGACAGGCCTGCGTTTGCTCGATAATCATCAATGACGCCAGGACGGGTGTAATCCAATAATAAATCATCCGCAGTGGGTTTTATGTAAAATGTATATCAACAGACAATAAACAACTTTTTTTTTTTCATAAATTGTTTTATCAACATCTGTGTACTCGAAATAATTATAAGAAATAATTATAATAAAAAAACTTGATTCAAGTGACTGCACTGATGAGGTCTGTTTTGAAATATACACTAGCGACTTACAAATTGTGCATTCAACGTAGGACAAATACTGATTTTTCCAAAATAAGGGTGAACAAGTCAATCAAACAATAATAATAATAATAATAATGAGAATTAGTGGTTGGGGACCGCTGATCTAGGGTCAATTGCAGACAATAACACCGGAAGTGTGTTCCGTACGTCGGGTCTAGCCCGTAGTTTGGTTTTGTTTGCGATCACTGTAGAAAATCCCGCTTCACAAAGACAGGAGGTTGGAAATGGAAGCGGAAGGCGATCTCTGGTTATTCTGCTTCGACTTTAATCCAGAACACTGGTGCAGTTAATTTAGGGGGTAAAGGCTGGTGACCTGTCACGTGACTGGCACCTGCAGGAGCGACGCAGACGCGTTCGTTCGTCTGTGCGTCACTGCGCGCAGACGTCACTTTTCAAAATAAAACATCTTTAGACTGACAGTCAATAAAAAAAATGTTAAAAAAAAACAACGAAAAATTCAAATGTTCTATGCCGTTAAGTTGGGGCACCGCTGCTATCAGATCATCGCCAGGTTGTAGAGGGAGGAAGAGGAAGAGGAAGAGGAAGTAACCCAGACGATGACGTCATCACGCTTGTTTTCCCACTTGCCCTTTTCCATGTTATGTCTAGTAATTGGGGCAATCAGTGATTAATTCATTATTGAGGACCGTGCTTGTCGTTATCATGATGCTGCTCATCACATCTTCAAGCAGCTTCTTGACAGCGTGCAGCTTCAGCTGGAGTCTAACTGAATCAGATGGTTGTGATTGTGTGACCACTATCTATTGGACGGAACAATCTGATGCTGCGTCTCTAATTGGCGGGAAGTTCCTCTGATTATAGATAGCAAAATGCATTTTTGCGTGCTGAGTGATTGAATGTTGATTTAGCTTTTCAATAGAGGGTTTGGTCCTGATGCTGCCACGTCATCACAAATCAGAAACTGCAACAGCTGCGTTTAGGCCCGTGGGGAGGGGGGGGGTCTGTTTCACTAAACAGCTCTGTCTTATTTAAATGATGTACAGAAATTAAGACCATCATTTTGTCTGCTGGATGTGGCTGGGTGCGGGGGGTGGGGGTGGGGTTGTTTATGACAGGATGCGAACATAATCAGCATTGAGTCCCTTCCTGCAGAGCATCTGGTTTCTCGCACAGCATCAAGGTCTCTGTGATTTTTAATGATGCGACTATTTTGACGCTCACAAACGATCGTTTTCTGCTGGTTAAGACCCCCCCCCCCAGAAAAAAACACAAAAAAAAACCAAGCCTAAAAGAGCTTCAATGGAGATGAGCATGAAGCCTTTTTACAAAGGATTTGCTCCCAGCGTCCACTACCTGAGGTCATTTGTAGGCAGCTGGGTGTGTGAGGGAATATATAATAATGAACATAGTGGGTTTACAAAACGTGTTAAAGCATTAATAAGTACAGCAGAGATCCTTCCTCTGAGTGTGAAGTTCAGAACCAGCGTGGCATGAGGTGTATTCGTCCATTTTAATGGGAAACCCACTGCGAAATGAGGGAAGGGATGTTTTTACAGCCTTCATGATAACACATGAGAGACGCTGCTTTCTCAAGCTGCACATATTAAAATTTATTTAAACTTTACCCTTATTCTAGCTTTCTCTCAAGGCCAGTGTAGGAAATAGAAGTTATAAGATATAATTTATAAGTCATGATTCATTGAATCCAAATTAAAGTCACGGCCGCTACGCCTCAGAGGAACAGTAATCATTTATTTTGTGGGGTTTTTCTCTGTAAATAATTTCCTGCTTGCTAATATTTTTTTCACTGACAATCACACAGTTGACTCCAGCTGACTTTGTGACTTCTGATGATTTTCCTCGACACATCCCTTCAGCATTTTTACATTAAAAAAAAACCACACAGCCAGTTTAAAGCAAAGCATTTTATTGCAAGTATTAGTCAAAGATGCACTTCAAACTGAAGCAAAAGCAACACTATAAGGCCAACGATCTAAAAGAGAGTTACAAAAGAGACATTTAAAACTGAAAGGAATAGAGCTGTTGGTACAACAGAGCCTTTTGCGACACACAGAGAGACGGAGACATGGATCATCTGCTAGTGAAGGTTCACTGTTCATTTGCGTTCGTCTGTTTGCTGGTGGCCTCCCTCAGAGGTATCAGAGCCCAAGTTCTTTAGTTTAAATAAAAACTGACACAAGAGTGAGACGCTACATCGGGAAAAAAAAAGAAAAGAATGACAATCGGAACAATCGGCATACAAAGAAAGCCTAATCTCTTGTGCAATATTTGGTTCAAAGTCATTATTGGAATGCAAATGGGTTGAAATCAGGTTAAAACATCTGATGGCCATAGGAGTAAACATTACAGTAAACTTTTTTTTTAAAAACCAAACTTATTTGGTTTAATGAACAGAGGGCCGATTTTCTTTGGAACAGTATTGACAACACTCATAATCTCCATGTCTCTGATCCTCCAATGGGGTTAAGGACAACTAAAAGTATCAAACAAAAAGAGAAGAAGAACAGCAATTCATCACAACTCATCCTTGGTTCATTTACACAGGCACAGGTCTCCATCATCCACCACTCCAGTGAACCTCCTGGCTCCTGACAAGTCCGAAAATACCCTTCTTTGGATTATCCATCAATGACGATGCAACGATAACCAGGAAGTTAACACAAAGACAGTGACGTTTTTTTAAAAAAAAGGCAATTAAGTAAATATGATTTCATGTCATTCAGAATTTATATCCCATGAGTGTTCAGAACATACACTGGATGGATGGATGACAGGATGAATGGATGGGCCTTCTGAATGGTCCTGAGGCAGAAAACTGCTCGTCTACATTGAAATAAAAGCCAAAAACTGCCCGAACCGGACTGGGTTTCTGTTCGGACTCTGGAAACGCGTCCGACTCGACAGAAGCGTTGGCCGGGTTCCGCAGCAGGTTAGTGGTTCACACAAGATAAAGAGAACAGACGAGGGGGAATCGGGTCAAGTACATAGGCTTGTTTGTAGTAGGCCACCCGACACAGGGGTCGCAAGGTCACATAAAAATCTAACACACCTGTAAGAACGCACTTAAGGCCTAGGCATGTCTTTATTTTTATTTTTTTGTGGAATGAGACCTGTTGCTGCTGTAAAATGTTCTGGCACGGAGAAAAAAAAAACAAGAGACGACTTAGAAAGACGCGACACCGACACGAAAAGTTTTCACTGTACTTTAAAGAACTCCATCTTTCCAAGCTTTCCTTCCTTCACCCCGCCTGCCGCCTTTACTTTTTTTTTTTTTTTTACTGCTTTCACGCCTTTTCCATCTTCTTTTACTGGCTCTGGGAGTTTTTACGTGACTAACGTACCAAGTAGCAGCTTGGGATGAAGAAAAGTCAGCTATTCGACACAAGTCAGTGTGGTTCACAAATGGTTCCCTTCATCAGAGATGAGCTGCAACATGTGGGGGTGGGGATTTTGGCCTTTTCAGGTGGTACAAGAAGAGTGGAGGGTAAAGGATATTTAGAACGGGAGGAGGAAGGAGTTGACCCCACCCCACCCCATCAGAACCCCAACCTACGGTTCCGTGAGGCTACGTCAACCCACCTTCCTCCCTTTCCTCCACCTCGCGCCCCCCCTCCATATTGTTGTGCTTGCATTTCGAGGAGAATAAGGCGTCAACGTGGAGGGGGAGGGGCTAAAGGCCTCATCCTCCTGGCTCCGCCCCCACCATGCTGCAATATGATGCGGAGACTCCAGCCGCTTGAACACACCCCTCAATAAATACACCATAAAATAGTCCGCGCATATATATATTTCATATATAAATTTAAAGAACGACATTTAAATAGGACAACAAAATAAAATTCGGCTCAAGAACAATTTCTCAAAATCGGATAAGTGTTAAGACAAAAAAACAAAACAAAAAAAAACAAAGAATATTTGTACAGTTATACTTATTTAACTCTAAAATAGTTACTTTATAAGAATATCGCAATCAGGCATTACTCAAGCATTATTATATGTCATAATAAAAGCAATTTGCAGTTTTTCTTTCATGTAGTACAACATATGCAGCATACCAAGGTAAGTGAGGTGCAGTGTTTTTAGAGATCTCTTGTAATTGAAAGATTTCACCCCCCCCCCTCTATCACCACCACCCCCCCACCCTCGGTTTTCAGTCGACACTGTACCGGCTCAAGACAGATACCGTTGGGCACACGTTTCCTCCATGGCAGGGCATTGAACTACGATGAACCAATGCCATTGGCTGCTACCAGGGCTGGGCGTCACGACAGACGCTTCAATACTGACACTGGTTCTGTTGGTTTCAGCCCAACGCTTGAAACGACGGCATTCTGTGTTTCAGGACCCTTTATGCGGACTTACGTCCAAAAAATGCCCTTCAAGGGGTAAAGAAAAGAAAAAAAACCTTAATATCTCAGTGCAATCTGCTGCTGGGAAACCGTTTTTTGGGGGGGATGCTTTGAGGTTGTGTAATCCAGGAGGTTCTGGTACTGGTGCCACGCCTGGACGCCCAGCCCTAGTTGCAGCGTAGTGTCGAGTGGAGATTCCACGACCCGAGAGCGGGCGGACTCAACCGAGAGTCACGAGAACTTGAGGCACACTTTAACTGGTGGACTGCTTTTGTTTGGTAACACACATCCCTTCGACTCCTCCCCCCACCCTACGCCGAGGTCTGACTCCTCCTCCCCCTACAGGAAACAGAAGGGGACTGGAGTGGGGGGGACAGGTCCAAACCTATTGGCTATGTATCTGAGAGCGGCAGTCTCTAAAGTGCTGTGCTATGTTTGTCATTCACGGGCTGGGCTGTGTCGCACCATGAAAGTGTCAGCTAGGACCCCCCCCTGTACGCCCCCCCCCCCCCATTGTACCAACGACACCATTGGTCCAAGACGCTAAATGCACTAGGAAGCGACTGCTCAACCAAGACTGTATACTTGGCATATATTCTTTTTTTTTCTAGGCAGGTAATATCTAAAAACATGGAGCAGGAGTTTGCATCGCCGTCGCTAGAAAACAAAAGTTGTAGCGAATGTGTGTGAAGGAAGTCACTCCCGGCACAACGTGTTCATGAAAAGGAGACTATTGGTTTGATTTTTTTTTTTTTTTTTTACATGCTAACTTTCAGATTGACAGCACCATCAAAGAGGAAAGGCACTTCCTGTGGACTTCTTCACACTCCATTGCAAACCTTCCACGGCAAATAAAGAGCAACCAAAAGCCAGGGGAAAGTGATTGATTGTGCGAATTCCAATATATGTTTTACTTACTTTTACAAAAAAAAGGGAGTTACTGAGTTACGGGATTGTTTTTTTTTAGTTGATTGGCTATTTTTTCCTCTCCAGACAGTCGTGACTGCATTGGGTAATGTGTTCCTTCAGCTTCTCGTCTGTGTTGTTAGCAATCCTAATTTCTAGCCAAAGGCCACGACTAGCTGCGAGCTGCGAGCCGAGTATGCCCTTTAATTTCAGTCAAGTCAAACCATTTATTTCGATAAAATTGGAAGGACAATAAGCCAATTTCCCTGCTGTGCGACACGGACTTCCGTCGAAGGAAACACTGACCAAATAAATAAACGTCTTCACATCCCTCCGAGCACTTCACCCGCCTCCCGCAAGTAAGCCCCCAAAATTGTCTCGCTCGTGTTCGGCTGCCCTCTCTTACAAGCTAATATTTGCAAATCAGAGCTGATTTGAGAGCGAAGAAAACACATCTGCTATGTAAACATGTGTTCGACTGCCCTCAAGAGAGTTATTCATATACTGAAAATCCATTATAGACAGCAGAGACAGTGAATTAAATAAGGTTTCTCCACATTATGTTCGACTTCCAACATCACCTTTAGCCTCGTCCAAACCAAGCATACCTAAATAAATCACAGAACCGACCCTGCCTTACTGACCAGACCTCACTGCGGTCTTGTTTTTCACAAGCCTCCAAATGGGGGGGTTGGGGGATGGAATTGCACAGATGTGGAATGTCGTCCTCACGCACAGTGGAGAAAAGACCAACAATAAGCTTACAGGCTTTGTCACAAACCCCCCAGGTTTAGAGGCTGGATCTTTGTCTTTTGTGAGCCCATGAAGTGGCTCAGGTAAAGGGAGATGTCAGCAGAGTTCTGCGATTTGTGGTAACCCCCCCCCCCCGGAGGCTTTAGCATGAAGGGACGAGAAGGGCTGCTCACACTCATCACAACACCATTTGATCCCAACGCGCCCTTGAAACGGATCAGCAATACTTTTCAAAACCACTTGCCCATTTCTTTACTTCGCTGTCTGTCTCCATAAGCAGCAGGCGTTAGCACCAGTTGAAAACAACAACAACAACAACATCAACACACCCTGCCTCCATCGTTAGAATAAGGATGCGCCGTCTAAAAATACGATTCCTCCCTCAAGACTCTCCCTCTGACTGTACCGATGTCTTCACACAAAAAAAAAGAAATGGAGGAGAAGAAGAAGCGTTCGACATCTTGCAGCTTTTCAAAACATCAACGCGAGAGGCGGTAAGTGCACATCCTTATCGATAACAGTACGACAGTCCAAACACGTGTCACTAGTGTCTACCACCTCACCACTGCTCACACATATATTGTACATTATAGAGATACGAGTCAACAGTCTATTGCGATAATAAAACTTTGTTGTTATATCTTTTCACCGTTACTTATCATGATACATTTATCACTAAAGGTTAATAATTATACTACACTGGTTTTTTTTCTTTTCTTCTTCTGTTAGCAAAAATAAGTGGTGTGCATTACATAATTTAAAATGTACAAATATACTTTCGATCTGGCTTTTTTTTAAAAAGGCTTTTAGATACGAGTGAATTCAGAGGCTCCATCCCAACTGGGTTCCACTCTGCTGTGCTAAATCTCTCCGCTGTCCAAAGGAACGTCTGCCTGCTTATCAATAATCATCAGTGAGGTTCATCTTATTTTTTTTTTGTTTGTTGTTGTCTTGTTTCTACCCTAACACACCTGCCCGTCTACAGTCTCACAAAGAGGTTAATTCAGACTAATTCAGAGTAGCACCATGCTTGTGTTCGGCCCTCAAACACAGCTTCTTTTAGTGCAGATAACTTTAAAACACAACAAAACAACACAACCTAGACAACCTTCAGGTCATTGACGGCACAGAGGAGCAAAGTGGCGACTAAAATCCAGATACACGTTTCATATCAACAGTCAGTATTACTTAAGCTGCAAGCGTTGGTCACAAACTTAACTCCTCAAACTGTTGTTTCTTTTTTGGAGTTTGCTGTAACTTTGGACCAGAATTACACCTGATCCTGGACTTGGGACTGCTACTGAGTGAGAGTTAAATTTAGAAATTAACCAACAATGGCACGCCACAAACATGGCCTAAACGTTATCGGATAGGAAAGAGCAATAAACATATTGATCGACGGATGATTTGAATGAGACGTATAGAAAAGTCAGTACACAGTTGTTGAGAAGAATAAGAGGCATCAAGTGAAATGTTCTTGCTTTAAACCATCTTATGCTGTCTGTGCTGGAATATAATTTTAGGACTTTACCCCCAATGAAACAGGACGACTAAAATATAACTTCTCTTCAGCCAGGCACTTGAATATTTTTACTTTATGGCCTTTATACTCAACCTTGCTCCAGTCGGGCGGAAAAAAACAAAAATCCTTAATGAATAATGAAAATGAGCCTCATTTACTAACTGACTTTCGGAACTTCTAAAATGATGCCAGCTGATGATTAAGTACTCACTACAGTCGCACCAATGCTGAGGGCAAACTACTGAAACACGCTGATGGATCGTCTCCCAGCGGAGCGGTGCATCAAAGTCCCCAGCGAGAGGCAAACATTTCTCATTTCCAAGAAATGAGAGAAAAAAAAAAAGAAGTCCTCCTCCCTTCATTCTACCGATTATTGCAGAAGAGGAAACCATCAACATGATCTGGAACGCAACTCTCTCTCATTCAAGATGAGGAAATATGAGATAAAGCACTGGAGGAAATGGATGTATGACAATTACTAATATTAAATACACGAGCTTTGAACGATTTAAGTTACGGAAAAAGTCATAGTTGCAAAATGTTTCACGTAATATTTGAGAGAAATATTCAGAACTAACTTGTAGCGTTTTGTACTTTAAATCAGCCAATAAACAGCCCCTGCTGTTCTTGTTTGTTTTTAAAGGTGACAGCAGACTGACCAAAGCTAAACTCTTTATACCGTTTTGCCAGCAGGTGGCAGTGTGCTCAAAAAGAACAAATGAAAAAGATCAATAAAAACGACTAGTTGTTTCATACCCAGGTAGTAAAAACAGAAGAAACGACAGGAAAAAGACAAATATAAGAGCATCGGGGAGGGCCTCTGGTTCCATTAAATAACTGCTTTTCAAATAAAAACAAGAGACTCCAGACCCTTTCTTTTTCAGTTACCTCGTTTCTGACACATGAAAAAAGGGGTGGGGGGGTGTAAAAGTTCTACTCAAACTGACTTTAGGTAACTTGTGAAGGAGTAGATTGGAAAGACTGCAGTAAAAAAAATAAAGGGGGAAAGCAAAAAAAAGAAGAATGACAACCACTGGGCCACAAACAGAAAAACAGAGAGGGGCGATGAAGATGGGGGGGGGGCTGATAAGGGCGAACATAAACTAGTTGGCTGGTTTAATATTGCATAATAGTGCTGAGTTTCTCTTTTGTTTGATTTTAAAGCAGCGTTTGCGTTCTCAGTCCAGTGTGGGGGGGGTGCCTTCTCCCCTTCTTCCTTTCCTCTGCACAGTGTCAGGTCCGGATTAACTAGGCGTGTGTGTGTGTGTGTGTGTGTGTGTGTGTGTGTGTGTGTGTGTGTGTTGGAGAGGGGCTTCTTGCACATATGAGGACTCCTTGACTGGCGAGCTAAGTGCGTGTGGTTGTGTCTGTGTGTGGTTTTCTGTGAGTGTTGAGGGTGGCAACGTTTGAGGAGGGCGGGTGCGGCTCAGGCGAAGTACATGGTCCTCAGGGTGTCGTGGTGGATCTGAACCGCTTTGGCCAGCGCCTGGGGGTCCCGGCCGTTACTCTGACCGGACACATGGCTGCCCTCAGCACTGTGGGGGACAGAGGACTAGTTATCATGGACGGAAAAGCAACGAAAAAACAACCACGACTCCTATTTTGGGTCTCCCGCCCTCACCTGTCGTGTTCTTTGTCCACCAGGTGGTAGCGGGCGCGGAAGGCCACCAGGTGGGCGTAGTAGGCTGGCGCGGGGATGGAGACGGAGCGGGTACAGCGCACGTAGGTGTGGCACAACTGGTAGGTGAGCAGCTGGAACTCGTCAGCGGTGAAACAATTGTCGTCCCACAGTACATGGTAGTGGGAGGGGCGACTGGTGCCCTGTTCACAAAGCAGAGATCAGCTCGAGGACGACCTACTGGAGGTTCGCTGTCCATTTTAAAAAATTGTGGGTGAAAATAACAAGTTTAATAAAATTTCATCACTCTGCCAGAATCTAGAGAATGTATTTTATGAAATAAATCTGCAGTTCCTGGAGCTTTAAACTAATGATGAGACGCAGGAAATAAAAACAACAGGAATGTTTCGTCCTCACTCTCGAGGCAGCTTCATTTCAAAAATCTACAACGGCACATCGGACAGTCTGAAGACATTGAGACCCAAGTGGAGGAGAATGTGATGAAACACGGCAGAAAAAGGCAGCGGGTTTTAGATACTGTTCTGACCTGTATTCCAGCGTGACTGCAGAGGTAAAAGTCGAACTCGTAGGGATGCGTAATGTCCGTATCCACGGTAGTACCAGCAGGAATGTTTCCACTACGTCCAACCTGTGCAAAAAGCGAGGTCAGTTAGTCTCTGCTAAGCCGTGTTTCCTCATGAGATCAGAAACGACTCGAACAGAAAGAGGAAGATGCGGGGAAAATAGCAGAAAACAACAGCAATAAATGAAAAAGATCCAAACACAAAGGCTCATCAAGCGTTTCCCAATCGCACAATTTAAATCCCGATGCTCTTGAGAGTGTAGTGTTCTGAAAATAAGGTTGTTACTGGGTGACTCTCACTCTTGGGGCCTTGAGTGCCTCTCGTTTGCGTCGGGCCCTAATGCTTTAATCGAACGTAATTACAGAGGTTAGGAAGGAGAACAGCCTCACTCACAACAAGGAGTAATTAAAGGAGAGTCATTCTATTTAACGTGCTGGCATAGAGCATAAAAAAAAAGAAAGGATATGGACCAACACATAACAGCACTGGCTTTTAATGGGCACCGATCAATGCTTCTATAACCAGATAGCTGGTGGAGACTCACTCTTTCGTTGCGGTCGGCGCAGAAGAGACGTGTGTGGTGGCGTTTTTGCACAACAATGTAAGTGATGCCTGGCTGGTACTCCTTCTCCAGGCTGATACAGGCCTCACGAATGGCCAGCAGCTCATAATACAGCACCTGAGGAGAGTGAGGAAGAAGAAGAAGAAGACCGTTACAACCGATAGCCGGTGTTGACCCACAAACCAGGCAGCGCGGGCTCACCTGTCTGAACTGGCCTTCTGAAACTCCGTCCCTGTAGAAAATGATCCTCGTCGGCTTGTAGCGCGTCGACTTGTAGAACTGGATGAGCAGCTCTCGCACCATGGAGGCCAGATCCTGGATGACCTCCTGTCGGGGTCTCTGGACCCGCACAGTGGCACAGTATCTGCTGGGGTGGGCGTCCATACTGCCCACCACCTGGAAGAGAGAGGAAAGGGAGCAGCAAAAGGAGTAAAGGATCAGATGTTAAATGTTTCATCTGATATGTCGGGCGGGAAAAGAAAGAAATATACCGCTGCGATCGAAGGCTTCTTCCCGTCTCCAGCAGGGGGGTGGGTAACATCCGCCCCCAAGAAGATAACCGGCTGCTGAAACACTGATGGCCTGCAGGTTGAGAGACAGTAATTAGACTGGGTAACTTTCAATGGATTGACCTTCACCTCACCAGGAACCACTGACTGACCGTTGGTGAGGCACCAGGATGTTGTTGATGCCCCCCAGCTTCACGTTGATCTTGAGGCAGAGGTTGGAGAGGGTCTGAGGCGACGTCTTCACCACGTTCTTCACCTGGACGCACTGAGTGGCCATGCCCAGGAGGGTGTCTCCCACACGCTTCACCTCCGCTGAAGAGAAGAGGGGGGAGGAGGATTCACGATGATGACGAGGGACTGAGAAGCTGTTAACGCTCTGACGCCGACGTTAAAGAAGCAGCACATCCTACCGTAGACGGGGGTTTTTCCCGGCAGGATGACGATGATGAGCTGCAGTCCGGCGTAGGTGTTCTTCAGATGTCTGAACATGGGCTCCACGCTGTCGGCTCCCTGGGCGTACTTACAGAAACACGGCTGGCCCTGGATGGGCATCCCAGCATCCTTCGAGATCTTACGCAGCTGGTCTGTGAAACCCCTGAGCGAGGAAGAGGGAAGGATGAGGAGTTATGAAAAACTCCTCATCATAGAATCAAAGCTGCAAGCTTGTGTGATACATTCAGTCACACTTTTTATCCTCTAATCAAACTGTACATGTAGTACATCTGTCAAACTCAAGGCCCGGGGGCCAAATGTGGCCCACCGCATCATTTTATGTGGTCTGCAAGAGCATAAAGGTCAGTGTTTAAAAATAAATAGGTCAAAATTGAACAAAGTTAATGTCCTAACTTGTGTTTGATGTTATTTTTCTTCCATCATTGGATAGTTTGATCCTTGATTGTTGGAGTTCTGTGGGTTTAATAACCTGACAAATTAATAGGATTTATGTTAAAACAGTGAAAGAAGCAAACATGTTTTTTTTGGTATATTGAATAAAGTAATAAATTCAGTTATTTACATTAAGGAGTAGTTACATTTATGTTACATTACATTGAGTTACATTTAGTTACAATGTGAAAAGGAGTTTGATACCCCTGCTCTATATAGAAACCATCTCACTTTTTTTGCCATCTGTTCAATGCAGGATAGGGTAAAGACAAACTTTTAAACATCTGACACATAAAAATGTAGTGGTCAGGCTCCCTGGAAACCTTCCAAGTCCTCTCTAACATTATTATATTTTAATGAAGAAGGTGAAATACAAAATTACTTCTGAGAAATGTCTTTTCAAATGATCGTGACTAAACTTTAGGGAGCGTCGGGGTACGCGAAATGTTTTGAAATATTCTCAGAAAGAGATTTCTGAAAGCGTTCCAGAGGAGACATTTGTTACTGATCATACTTCAGGATTTCCTCCCGACACTGCCTCTGTGTGGCGAAGCAGGCGATGGCCCACATCTTGATCTCCACCCCGGTGTGGAACTGCTTCCCCCTCATGTCCCACACCCCGTGGCTGGGCGTGGCTACGGTGCGGTTCTGAAACAACATTGCAGTCTCACCACATGTACTCAGGATTATGTGGGCAAACACTCACATTCGTGCCGTTCCTAGAGACTCGCATTCGAAAACAGCAGAAACACAAGTGTGCTGGCGCTCACCTATGCAACCGCACAGGTTTCTGAAAACATACAAAAACACACACACACACACACACACACCCTTCATTCATACCAAAACATATTAACAATATTCTGCACATGAATCCACACTTTCAAAATAAAACACCAGTAGAGCAGATAAGTATTTGCACCAAACAGTGTGATGAATCTACGATGCTTCGGTGTGTTGAATGGTGTTGTAGTTCTATTATAGTGAGGTAATGACTCAGAGGGGCCTTTGTCCACCAGGACGCTACACCTGGGGCGCCATCTGCCGTTTTTCAGCGGTGCCGGGAAAAAAAAGTAGTCTGGTGTCGCTGACATTATAGAGTTAATTATAAGTCTAAAAAGAAAGCCATCTCACATGCCGCCCCCCCCCCATGTCAAAGCAACACTGCATGACTCAGCATATGACTGGTCAGCCGGCACACAGTTGGTGTGACTAAATATTATAGCTGTACACAACTTTCATCAGCAGCATGAAGTTCTAACCTCCTATGTTCAGGTTACCCACTGATAGCAAGTCCCATCTACACCTCTTTGCAAGAGGAAGAAGGGGCTGAATTTGTGGGGGTGGAACAGTGAAGTGTCTATATACGAACGATGCTGAGTCAATGTTTCTTAATGGATTATAGTTGATATGTGATTTTGCATGGAAGGGTGCTGTGACTTAAGAAATGTTGAAATGCCTCTTGAAGGACCGTAAAGAGACAGATGTTAATAGCCATTGTGGTTCAGTCTCAATCATTTCCTTTTTAATCCAAATTTTTAGAAATTGAAACTCATTTATTTAGTAGGGAAAACCACCACTTGGCAAATTCTACACAGTCTTAGCAATAAAGTTGAGTTTTTCCTGTTTCTCTATAACACATGGATTTAAAGGACAGAATCAAAAGGCCGACTACTGAGACTCAACCACAAAGAAAAAGCCAGAGGGACTTACAAACAGAAGCCAGTGAGTTAGTTCCCCTTAGAGACAGTGCAGTAAATACTGAGGAAGGGGAGAGCGTGTCAGACAAACAGAGAATGGGCGTGATTTAAAGGAAGGGTACCATAAAGTGCTCTGTGCTCACCCTGCCGCCGTACTGCAGCATGGGGGCGGGTAGCACTCGCCCCGTCACGTGGGCCATCTCGTCGCGCACCTTGAACTGGAACTCCTGCACAAAGGGGTCGGCTTCGTAGTTGGCACTGCGTACCTGCAGGGAAAAGGTTTGGGATGGGAAGATGGATTGATTTAGGCTAAGGTCAAGTCAAATATGGTGTAATGTGTTAACTGACAAGATTTGGAGGTGCTAGGATATACTTTCTGTTAACTTTGGGGAAATAATGTTAGCAATATAAAGATATTCTATCGCTTTATTACTTTAGAAGTTGTTTGTGAAAAGAAAAATTGTGAAGACAGAGCGTACACCAACACCCAAATCCAAAAATAGCTTCAAGGACAGGATGAGCTCAGCTGGCAGAAACACCAGGTTTGTTCAACCTCTGCTATTCCACCAAGACTGGTCTGTTAGCATCAACGAACTGTGCATCTAAATGAAAACACCTCCACACTGAAGTCTGCAATGATTTCCTGGAAACAAATTGGGTCATTTCACTCCAGATTAAGAGGAAAAGGAGATGCGGTTTAATGAGACAACAACAGGTACTACATGATCTTTCAATAAATCAGTAGCCACTGGAGAAGCTTTGGTTGACGACAGATTTGTCTCAACTAACACAATAAAACCACAATCTTTTTCTAAAAGAAGCGATGCGATAACAAAACACACTGCGTGGCTTTCAAGTCATCACCAGCTTAACAATGCAGGCATTTCACAAGGCCAGTGTGTGTTTAACTAAAAGCCTAACCAAACACGGTTCAAATCGACGTAAGACGCCGAAAGCTGTAATATTAAACCCCTGATTTCCACATGGTGCTTCTTAGCATATTCAGCGCATCAGATTTATCTGAATGTGAACACGAGAGGACTCAAGCTAAAGATGCATCACTTTCCTTATTAGCTCTTTGATGCTGTCGTCATGACAGCCAGCCAATTGAGTCGATTAGTCAGATATAGAGGGAATAATTCTGATCAATAGACACATTTCAGTGACAAACGGAATGTGCCATTTTTCTTGGTCTGCAGTCATTCCATCTTTAATTACAAAATTTGATTCTACCCATCCACCCATCTATCCGCGTGACATCACGATAACACCTGATCACATGACTCCACAGCTGTGTTCCAGCTCACCAGTCTGCTGATCTCCTCCTGCCGGTCGGGCGCCGAGCGAGCCGTGGCTTTGATCATGGTGGAGGTCTGATTATCTGTCAGCTTCTTGATGCACCGTTGGCCAGCAACAATATTACACACCTGCAGGAACACGAGGGCAAATGTTACAGAAAATGTTAGAATAGAGGATTCCTGTTAGTCATTATGTAGAAAATGTTGAGGCCAATTACAGCTGGAGACAAATACTTTCAATGAAAACCTCTCACCTCCAGGGGCAGGTAGGTGTGCTTCTGCTCCTGGCCCACCTGTAGACAGGGCAAATGTGGGTACTTGAGCTGCAGGTTGTACTTCTCTCTAAAGTACTGGGCTACTGTACGCTCCACAGTCTGACCGTTTTCCAACTGCAGAGGGAACCTGTTGAAACAGAAAACTCACTATTGAGTATCGTTCCTGCTCCAGCAGCACGGAACCCATCAGCTCCATCCTTCCAAACGTCCATAGCGTGACATAAAAGCCATGTAAATAAGTAAACAGCAACGTTTTCCACATGGAACGACCCTGAAAACCAGCAGTCGCACAGCTGCTTTTAAAAACGGATGACTAATGTCAACCACAATCGTTGTGGGATGAGTCAGACGTAATTGGGTTTGCTTGGTGAATAGGTGATGGCCTCCTCTGTGGTCGGCGTTCCCCACCCCCATCCCATCCCATCCCATCCCACTCTACCACCCCCCCTGCTGCCTGCCAAGAGGCTGACTCACGTTTGATGGCTGGCGGGCCGACGGGTCACATTGCAGACGCGGTACTTCCTCCGCATGGTTCCACAGTGTGTCACCTCCACCTTCAAACCTGGTGAATAAGAGAAAATGTTGGAGCAGCACAAGGGTTGTGTTTGTCTGTGGGGGTGAATCCTGCTCAGACTCTCACTCCCTCATGAAGATAATACATCCATTACTCACACTATTTAGCTTTATCCCCCCCCTTCCCCTCCCCCACACGTGGGCACACATTTTGCCTCCGTCTTCACCTTTGATTTCTTTGGTGAATTTAACCCGGTGCGAGTCCGTGAGCGGGCGAGGCTGTTCGTCTATGTTGTGGATGTCCAAGACTTCGCACATGAACTGAATGACTGGCTGGGCCTTGTAGAAAGCGGTGGCTGACACTGAAGGAACAACAATCATTAAAAGACAAAGAAAAACATTTCATTAAACCACAATAAACTCAATCTCACATGATACAGAGGTAGTTTTTTGGGGTTTTTTTTTAAACTTCAGCGTTCCAAAACGCTTGATAGTTTGTGAATGCGGGATTATGTGAGGGGAGCGCTAGAAAACAAATGCATTGCAAACACTTGAACTTCTGGATTATTGCTGGAGCGCACACACACACACGAAATCCGATGATGTGAGGAGAGTAAAATGAGTCAAATATAGACAGAGGCTTCAAGCACTTGGCGCAAAACAAAAGCCTTCTCTGGGAAATGCTCCGCGGCGCTCCCCTCCTGACCCCTGCAACACCCACCAGTCTACTCAGGCAAGCACACAACCACACACAGAGACACAGACATACAGACGAGCTGGCCTCTGTCTCCACGGCAACCAGCTATTCAGCTCCCATCCCGCCAAGAAGCCAAGTGCGTTGGTATCCGACGGCCTCCCGCGGTGCGTTTGTGACATCCTCTCTGCCACGTATTTACGGGCGAAAACTCTTCCAGGATACGAGACGTGAACTTCCTGACAAAATGCCAGATGATGAAGCTAATGGCTGATCCGGAGCCATTCCACATTTCAGAAGAACTGGTTCTCGGGCAGCAAAGCCACTAAATAATGTGCGATAGAGTTGGAACGACGCCATCGCAACATAAAGATCGACTCAATCAAAAGGCTTTTAAAGGAATTCAAAAAAAATGTGGTTCACCAAGTTGATCTGATGAAAAGAATAAAGCAAACATGCTTTCAGCATCTTACCCACAGAAATGCATTTAATTTTAAGCTAAAGCACGGAATCTAAAGACCAAGACCAAGAATCTTAGTTTGTTCCTCAAAAAAAAACAACGTATGCACTTTATGTGCATCACATATGCATTACTGGGAACTCCAGCAGTGCGGAATATTGTGCGTTTTTGGACGTGCTGCACATTAAATGTTCAAATTGGAAAACAAACAAAGCAAACAGAACTCTGCGACTCAAAAAAAAAAACTCGGCCAGAAAGACGGACACGCAGAGACGATGAGCAACAAACAGCCGTCCGACTGCAGCCCGAGTGAGTCGGACACAAGTCATTTCACGCGGCGCGCTCTATAAACAGAAAAGTAGACAAACAAATCCTACAGCAGGCTGCGGTTGGCACGCCAACGGTTTACTTTGGAGAAAACTGCAGGGGTATTAGCGGGATTAGGGGGCAGCTCTACGTTTCATTATGCCAAGAGCCACATATGGAGAGGGCTGAGGTATCCCTCTCACATCAATGGCGCTGGTTATGCCTGACGAGGCTGCGGCTAATTTGAATTTTAATGTTAATGTTGTGATAACATTATGCAGTGTCAAGTGTTAGCTAGTTTGGATGAGTGGTTCTTAGGAAAACTGTGATGCAGGAACAGCAGAAGCCCCGTTCTGATCAGGATTAGGTATTAATATCTGATTTTCCTACTGGAGAAGAGTGTGTTGAAACATCACCTGAAGAAGCAAGGAGACATCAGAACCAGAAACGCAACATAAATTGAGTGAGTTTTAGTTCTTACCGTCGATGTTGAGCATCATTTTCCACATGGCGGGGCGTACGGACTGGTGAAAGCCGAACCACACCTCCCGCCCGCCGCCCAGGGGATGGTCGTAACCCTCTGGAGCGGAGAAGAAGGATCGACCCACCGGAGTGTATCTGGATGCAGGAAAGCAGAGATTAGTGTAGTCGAGAGGTGAAAAAAGTAAAAGAAAAATGGAAGAAAACAAAAACACAAACAAAAGGCAGGTGTGAAAAGATGGTAGGAATAAAGATTTCCAGTCTTGATCTTCTTCACACCTGCCCTGTCTTCATCCATGTTAAGCTGTGGAACTTCGTCCCACCACATCATCCATCATCTTCTCTCTCTGCTTCCAAATTTCTCCACTTATCACCCTTAACACACTCCACTGCCGTGAATGCATTTCCATCTCCAACTTTCACCAACTTTCTCTTCCCTTTTACTTTCTTATTGGACTCTCCCACTTGTTCTTCTGCGGAGTAAATTACTTCCTTACTTCCGCATTCCACCATCAGACCTCATTCCTTCATTCCTTCATTCCTCTGTCCCAGTGACAGACCAAGTGACTTCTTGGCTGCCCCGTCTCACTACTTCTGCAGTAATTTTCCAGCCATTTGGAAACTCCTCTCTATCACTGGACGCCTGTTTAAACTCTCCATCTGCAGCTATCACCATCTGATCCCTGGCTCCGTCTACAGATTGAAATTCTCTTTAATGATAATTTTTATGCGGTACATAAAAACAAAATAGTCTTTCTCTCAAAAACACCAGACGGAATGAAAGACACATTAACACACCAGTCTAAGGACTCCAGAACATTTTGGAAGGAGCGACTCACTTCATGGAGGGCAGGTGTCGCAGCACCACGTCCACCGCGTGCACCGGGTTGGTGCTGATGGGTTTGTCCAGCTCCAGGGGTTCAGGCATGCTCCGCCCCGTCAGCACCTCGTGGAGCATGTGCCAGCTGACCAGAGACACAAACTTGATGGACACTTTAAAGGGCCGATCTTTGCCTCCTTCGCCTGGGAGCGTGACATCCAGGTCCACCTGGGAAGGCAAATAACCGAGATTAGATACGAGACTGGTGACTCGTTGGGATTGTGTGTGTTTTTGAGTGTGTGTGTGTCTTTGTCCAACTCACCCCTGTTGGTGCTACCGGTAGAGGGTTAGCGGTGTACAAGCTCCTCTTTCCATCGTAAACTGGCCTGCGATCCCCAAAGATGGTCACCTTAAAGTGCTGCACCATCGAGTCGACCACCTCCCTGGACGACACGCACAGAAACCGTGTCTCAATTTTACTGTAGCGTTTCTAAATCTAAGAGACAAAACTACGGAGACGCTCCTGAAGTCATCCACACACCTGTTGACTCGCCGTGGGCACTTGTCAGGCTTGATGTCCACCTCGTAGAGGTAAACATCCATCTTGGGGATCTCCACCTGGAAGCAGTTGGCCAGCAGCTTGATGGGCTTCCCCATGGTGCCATAGCCAGGCCGTCGAGGCATGGAGAACAGGGACTGGGCCCCAACGGCTCCTGGGAGGGAAACAAGGACGGGACAATCAGGTCAGATTGAGTCCTGCCAGGCCAAAAACGTCTCATAAAATCATACTTATGCAGACATTTTCGAGATGATGTTAAAATCTCACAAGTTGAACAGCAGCAGGAAAGAAAAATCAATGATTAATAATTGAATAATAATAATAAAGTTTTGTTTTGTGCAACAGGTTAACAAAAACCGCTAATTGTGTCCTGCTTCAAACAACAGACCACGTGTTTGAAAAGCTACTTACTGGGTTACACAGTTGTCACATTTGTTCTAACTGCGGTATTACTTTGCGTGCACACACACACACCCACACACACATTATCCCACAAAGACCATGAAACGCCTGAGGTATGAGTCACTTTGATCCAGAAACAAGCAGTTCGTTCTGGTCAACTTAACGCGTCACACAGGAGTCAGCGTCTCTGAGGCTCCACAGGAAAAAAAGAAATGGTTTCGCTGGCGTGTCCACGCAGTATTTGGATTAAACTTGTAGATGCTTCTATTGTGATACGATGACCATCTTTCAAGGTCCATAAAGAGTCATCAATCACTATGTTAGCATCATCGACAGTGTCTCAAGATCTACACTAAAACATGTACCAAGAAATTGTCCCACATGTGTCGCTGATAAATGACAGTCATACTTAAAGGTGATTCATTCCCATTTTGAGTCATAAGCTCACATGTGCGTGTGTGTGTGTGTGTGTGTGTGTGTGAGAAGCCGGGTCTGAGGGGAAGTTCAGAAAAACACTAGAACAGAAACCTTCAGTGAGGTCAGAGCAGACAACGTGAGACACCCTGTTTGTTTACAAGCAGGCTTTGGAGGTGTGTGTTGGTTCTCGCCCTGCTCTTTTTTGGATTCTCCTCTGGTGGCCGAATGAGAGGAGGCCGACCGGGTCGACACTGGGTGAAGACCACGTGTTTGAAATAGCCTGCAGGGATTAAAGAAAAAAAAAAATCATGAAAAAGACAAGAAAGTCTGGAATTCTTGAAACAGCCATCGCTCTCACGCAAAACTATGAGCACAAAAACTTTTGTGATGGTAATGCCCTCGAGGGGCCCGCGGTGTAACTTGTGAGGCGAAACCCAATTTCACACAAAAAGAGGGAAGAGATACATTATAGCCGTTCATTACGGCTGCAGAAAATAAAGGCTTTGCTACCACAGAATCACATCTGTCTTAATTCAATCAATTTCAGGGAGGGAGGACTCATTCATAGAGGGGAAGAGGCTCTTATGTTCTGTTTTCCTGCCCCTGGGATGGTCTCTGGTAAAGACAGGAAGTAAAGGGAGGACAGCAGGGAGTGGCGGGTTTGCGAGAGTCTCTGCTTCTATTCAGGATGAGTCACAAACCCACCGGGGAAGGAACAGAGCAGCATCCTCGGGTCCAGACGTCTGGATCCAACACAACACCAACACTTAGACTGAGGTATTCCATTCTCACACATAAAACTCAGGCAGCCATTCATTTGGTTTTAGTGTGAAACCCACACAAAAACATGCCCTAAGTTGTGTGGCGCACAACTTGTGTGGGATGCTCTCGTAACACCGTAGACTATTACCTGATTCCCTTCTCAACACAAACTTCTACGGCCACTGAGTGTCCGTTGCTATGGTTTTCATTTCATCGATATCTCGGCAGGGACATCCCTCGATAAATTCACGGATATCCTATCATTGATTAGTCTCTGCTCCTCACGCCTCTGGTTTATCTGACCAGCCCACTTGAGAATAAAAGCCGTCACAAGCCAACAAAGCGGCGGCTTTGATTTCGCCAAAGCGAGGCGTGTTTAGGTTCTGTTGGGTTTCAGGAGGCAGCAGGAATGCGTTAGTGATTTAAAGACAGACTGGTCCAGTTCGGTTTTGTTTTCTTTGTTTTCAGCCGTAATAAAGAAAAAAGTAGTTTACTTTTGGTTCGCAGATCATTTAGATCTGGCTTAGTTTTTGATTCGCCGTCACCCGCTGCCTTGTCATTTGCTTTGCCCCTCCCAAATTTGTACTTTTGTACCTTCACATCCAAACACGAGCCATGTTATAACGTGCTGGGATGTTGAGAAATCAACCCAGTGTGTTTTCGCAGGATACTCCAACTCAATCCTGATCATTTGGCAAAGACTCAAGTCGCTCCATTCTGACCTGCCCTACTTGGACATTGAGCCACGCTGAAACCTCCACTAACAGACATAACAAACTTGCCTGTCCAGGCAGGTATGGGGGGGGGGGTTCTTACAGGAACTCTCAAATTCAGTCAAACTGAAATGATCCAGTAATCATCACATCTCCTCAACAGTCAGTCGGTGCTTCTATTTGGTTGTGATAAACATCGAAACCTCATCTACAGAGGCATCCGAGGCTTATCGGATCTCTGGACCAGTGGGTGGAAGGTTTCAAGGAAACCTCCACTTGAGTTGAAAAAAAAAATTCTGCATGGAGTGTGAGTGTGTGTGTGTGTGTGTGTGTACATGCAGTTTCAGATAATTACAGGAAGGACATGTTTCACCAAACAGAGGGGAGGAGATTTATTCCTCCCTCTCTCTATCAGTATGATTCTCATTTCCTGAGTCGGCATATTCAGAGAGTGACAGATGAGAAACGAGGGCCGATCCTTCTTAACTGAGAACACATTATCTCTGTCTGTGTTTTTTTTTTTCTTCAGTATTTTTGCTTATGCGTCATGGTATGGATGGAAACTGCCACTCCAGCCTGGGACCTATTGCCTCCTGCTGAAAGAGAAGCTCCAGTGTCCTTGTTCCCCTTTTGTTTTGCAGCAAAACATTTATTCTATTACTTAGTGTTGGCACTTCAGTATTACACAAGCTGCTTAATGAAGATATGCTATGAAAACACTTTGAAAAACATTCTGTCAGAAAAAGGCTACCTTTGAGGATTCTTTCTTAAATTAGAATCATGCATTTAGCTGAAAAAATAGTGTTATTACTCTTTGGATTAAACAAGGATTAATGATTAATATAAGAGCTGCATAGTCCAAGGTGAAGAAATTCAAGTAAAATCACATTACACTTTATATTTTCCAACATTTTAACGAGTGTACAAATAGGAAAAATGTTTGTCATCTAAAATACCCACTTTCATTCGTCTGAACGCCGCGGCCTTGAGAAGACACACTTGAACGCTGCAATGCACTTTTATTTTTGCAAGTTTTCTGTTGGACACACACAACTTTGGTTTTCCTGTTTGTGTATTTGAGCTAATTTTGTGGGTCATTTATGCAGTCAGCTGGCAGCTCTACTCACGGACATATTTCAACACCATTTTCCTAGTAAATCAATATTACGCAAGTCAAGCGGCAAACTGCAAAGCGGTTAGCATCTTTAAGAGTTTACGCAAACCTCAGACAAACATGCATTCATTTTGTACCAACAGCTGCTGGATGGAAATGCTTTTTGTGTGTGTGTGTGTGTGTGTGTGTGTGTGTGTGTGTGTGTGTGTGTGTGCGTGTGTGATTGTAACCATGCCTGGCAGCATTTTCCTGTATATGAATTTGTACAGGTCTGACTTCATCATGCATTGATTTCTCATTTTTTTAAAAATTACGGGTAAAACTTAAAATATTATATTAAATTGTCATATAATTCACACGGAAAAGTCAGAAAAGGAGGCACTAGCTGCACTGCAAGAAATCAGTGGAATAAAGAAACCAACAAAAAAAAACTAAATGCAATAAAAACTTAATTAGAATATTAATATTTTGCAGGAATATTTCCATTCCTGTCTGCTCCAGACTCCCCCAATGCCTTAACCCCCCAGTGGACAAATGTGAGTGCACGTGTCCTCTCGTATACAAGCCCACACACACACACACACACACACATACACACAATACAGCTGTTGTGTTTCTAATCCACAGAGGCGTGAGCTGTGGGAACAGGGCGAGTGCTAAGTGTTGAGGCACAATGGCGTCAGTCAGGGCAGCCAGAACCTAGACGCACGCAGACACACACACACACACACACACACACACACACACACACACACACACAAAGGAGGGATCGATGCATGTTGCACACACTCCCCCGTGACCCAGTTCCCCTCGTCGACCTGAGGTGGAGCAGCATGCGTGATGAAGAGGAGAAGAAGGTCAGCAGGTGGAGGATTGGAAGGGAGAAGGAATCCACGGACGGATGGACGGACACACATCAGTCAGACACACACACACACACTCAGAACCGTGCCCTCTGCCTAACGGTGACCAGGAGATTCTCCCCCAGCTGCTTAAATGGAGCCCTCTGTCCTAACGGTCTTGTTAGCCGAGCCCAGCGGACAGAGGTTGTTGACTTTGCGTGTTGACTTGGGCAGAACGACTGAAGTCACTGAGAGTTTACACGCGCTTTAATTCAAATTAAAAAAGAATTAGAAGCACGTCCACATAAACTCGTGTCAACATCCTAATGACAACATTTTACATTCCTTAGTTTCCTTGATAAAAATAAAAATAATGACTCATTTTTAGTTTAAAATTTTAAAGTTGGTTCAGGTTCTTGAGGTTTTGTTTATTATTATCATATTAACAAGGGTCTGTAATGTGAATGGAAGAGTAAAAAAAACACCAAATCTGAATTAGGGCCCATGTGGACAGACTGAACTCCATGAATATGAGCAAACTGACAATAAATAAGTAGTAAGACAATATGTAACACCTTCAATCTTCCATATAATTTCTCTTTGTTGCTCTTAAACCTTAATATTAATATGGAAATATGAGCTGTTTTTATTATAACCAGCTTTGAGGCTGTCAAACTGTAAAAAAATAACTGAGTTTTGACAAACCATCCTGTTTAAAATAACTTAACATTCCTTATTTCAGAATGGATTGGAATAATTAGGAGATATTTGCAATCATTCTCCCCACTGATAAACAGACAGACTATTGTCTATTCTTCAGCGACCACTCCTCCCCTTAAAAACAAAAAAAAACAAACATAGAACTTCCCATTCCAATTCCCCTCTTCCTGCCCATAACTTTCCCCTAAAGTGAGCCCCTCGCAGTTCTCCCAAAAACAAATCTGAAGGGAAAAGCAGGAGCAAAATGATTAGCTGGAAACGAGGTCTGGTCTGGCTTCTAATCTCCATGACACATCACAACCTTCAGCCTTCATCCTCCTCCTCCTCCTCCTCCTCCTCCCACCACATGCTCCGTCTCTCGACCGTCTCTTTGGATGAGCCGACTCGCCTGCAGGACAAAACACTCTGACGACATCATGTGTCAGCCAGCATGTTTCCTCTCTTTCTGTTTCACCAACACAGATGACCCTTCCTGATCAACATGACAAAGATACCGGAACACATGATTCACAACGTAGAAAGTGGTTTTGGCAGCAAAATCCAAGCATGCACTGTTTATTTACAGTGATATTTACGGCCTCAAGACTATACTGATGGGGTTGACGAAGTGTAATTTTTTTTCTTGCTATTTAGGAAAGCAGGACGCTGAACTTTAACACAGGATGAAACTTGACCAGGTATGATTGGTCCGACTTAAATCATACTTTTTTTTTTAGTTATTTGTTAATATTTTCATAGCAAAAAAAGTTGTGGTCAAATAAAAAACAAACAAACAAAAATATTGATTAAATGATAAGTATATTTAAAATGACCTCACATAGTCCCTGAGGTACATGGTGTTCATCCGGATGGAGACATAACACAAACATTACAGCATCACATCATTTTGAGATGAAATAAATGCAAGGGTTAACCTCTCTGACACAATTAAGCCCTAAAGCGCGGCAGCAATCTCCATGGAAACCTACGACAATACGCTGATGGTTAATCTTACGGGTGGATAGAGGTTCTGTACTGTGAACAGGCTGCTTGAATGAACTGAGTGCTATGAGAGGAGACTGCAAATCAAGCACTGACCCCCCCCCCCCTTAAAGCTGAGCCCACTGTGTGGATAAAATCCACACAGACCAGCCCACAATGAGAGTGACAGGGAAGGCTCCAAGGGAGGGACAGAGATGCGGTAACTAAGGAAGGGGGTCGATGTGTGGGAATAAAAAAAAAAGAGCGGGAAATGTAGGAGTCTGAGAAGAATTGGTGGGGGGGGGGGTTTAAAAAGAGAGCGGCAGAGTAAGACATCAATGAGACAAGGAAGAGAAAGTAAGTTAATGTTGGAAGTTTAAAAAAAATACAAGACAAGACTCTCAGTGAAACTAGGTCCACTCTTCTGAAATTTTGCATAGCGATCTGATCCCCCCCCCACCCAAGTCAAATCCCATCGTAAAGTCCAGCATGACAGGTGGAGCTGCACTCCATCCGAAACCTCCATGTGTTCCAGGAAGTTGTCACCACCAGAACAGCTTTCTGTAACGACAACCACAGCAGAGACTTTCGCAGAACCTCAGCATATCAATCAGCTGGGAAATGCACTGCTTCACACATGCAATGATGTCATCACAAAAACTTTTTTTTTTTTAATTCTTTGACATTTTGGGAAACTCCCCAAATTTGCTTGAGCTAACTGGATGCTGACAGACATTTCATATGAAATAGACAGATATAACAGGGTGTTGATCTTCTATCCAAACGAGCAGGAAAGTAAATACGCTGCCCTCCCCACAATAACACTGCACTCTATGTAACATATAACATAATCCACACACACACCTGAAAATTAAACAAGTCTTCAGCACATCTTGTTAGATGCTAACTGGATTTCCAGAACTGCACAGCTGTGCTCTATACATACCAACAGGTTTGCTTTCTCGGGGCTAGCAAGCATTACACCAGTGCTACGCTCTCCATCGCCACGGTTTCCGTACCACATGCTGCTGCTCAGACCGCTGCCAGGGAGGAGGGTGAGTCAGTTTCCGAAAGCGGTCTCTGGGCTACTGAGTCAGTAGTGCTGCTTGTATGATGAAGGGATGAAGGGCCCCCTTTTAAATCATCCACCCATGGCTTAAGATTCACTGTTTGTCCAGCAAAACATGCCTCTGTCTGACTGAATTAATGCGTTAATGTTGTTCAAATAGGAAGCATCTGCTGCACTTTTTATTAAACTCACATTAGGATTGGCTGTATGTGTATTCTGCATGAAATTACATTTGAAGCGAAAGACTGCGATGGCATAATGAGCTGCAGCGACACAGGACGTCGTTTTAGTGGTGGAAAATAAAAACGCAACACATTCAACTCACATTTGTCACAGAAAAGATGTAAAGGAAATGGAATACTCTAACATTTTAATTATTATACTCTACTATTAACATCAAAATGTAAGGATCTGGTTTCGTAATATCGATGTAGTCGACACAGGTGCAGGAGGATAGGTTCTTTTCAGTCGCAAATCTGCTGGATTGTGTGTGTGAGATCACAGCAAATTTGTGCACCTGCTCCAACAATGTCACATAACTGTTTTAAACTGTTTGACTAAAAGATGAAGGTGCTTGGTTACTGGGAAAACACCTTGTGTTCCCTTTACGGCACTGGGAAGTGTCCCAGCTGAGAGACGCTGCATGCAGTCGGAAGCAGAGAGGATCTCCTCCTGTAAAGGGAGGAGGAGGAGGGAGAGGGTGAAGAACCAACTGCTGTATCGTATGTCGCTGGCTGATCAACAGGACTGAGAATTCAGTTTATGGTCACATAAAAAGAGAAGCTTCCGTTACAGCCGAGACAATGCCAGGTGGTCCAGACTGTTTAACTGCCACTGTGACCAGGACAGACGCAATTTGCTTGACATGGTTAACAATTCCATTCACCGGCACTAGGCAGTCATTTGCAAGGGCAAATGAGGGCACTGCTGCAGGTAAACACATTTAAAAAAGGATCTGCTTTCAGCTGGAGAAACAAATGTAGGATGAAACACCTCACAGGCTAAGGTTAATTCATCCGAAAACAACAATGGATCCAGCCAGAACAAACCAAATTACTGACTGTATGCTGTACATGCTGAAGGATGCTTGTTTCTATGTGTGTTCAGGTCAATGTGGGGTCAGTGGGTGAGATGACCTACCGTCACAAGTTCTCAAGTAACTAGACTTGCTAGATTTCAGCAGGACAGATCTCATTCTAGGCAATGAGACTCAATCTAGTCATCCATTCTAATCTGGTGATCCTTAATGGCATCCTTGGAGAACGACTCACAAAAAGATAACAAAACCCACAGATATTTTGTTTTGAGTTAAAGACAAAAAACATTCACTCCCGAGGGGAGTGTTACTAGAGAAAACCATTTAACCAATGACTCATATGATGGCAAAAAGACAGCAGAGACTCCCTGATTATGGGCCAACACGTTTGAGGTTCACGCTCGACTTCTTCCATCTCCAACAATCCTCCTCCTCCAATAACCTCTACTGACATGCACTGTAATTAAAATTAAACCTGCAACTATGATAATATATGAGAGAAACAGTACCTGTAGTTCCGATTTCCATTCATGAGGTCCCTGCCCGGTTCTCTTCCCGGATCACAGTTGTCAGAAGTGTCACTCTCGCTCCGTTCAACCCGGTGTCTCCTTCGGCTGCGCGCCGCCGCGGTGCAGCGGTGAGCGCGGACTGGAGGAGGGGAAAAAAAGAGGCCCTTCGGGGCGATCGTTCCGCCGGCCGGGGGTGAAGGGTGGTGTCGTGGTGGAGGGGGGGGGATCCTCCGGCGTCCCCGCCGTTTGCTCACGGCCAACGTACCCGACTGGGTTTCACTGCCACGGTGAAAGCTAGCGTTAGCTCAAATGCGACCCTGTGGCAGAGAGAATGTAGCCACTTTAGCTCGCTAGCCAGTCTGGAAGGGATGAGAGTAGCTGTCAGGATATCATCACAGCGGGAGTCCGAAAAAATCCCCCCCCCTACCGGCAACGGGGCATTAATAGAAGCGGCATAAATTCGTAACGACGGTACGGCGCGGCAGGCGTCGGGGCAGCTTGTTAGCTAGCTAGCTAGCTCGGCTGTCGGATGGTTGGAATTCTGACAGACGACGGCTGCTTCTGTCGCGGTGAAAACAGCTGTTGACGCGGTGTCTTTTTCTCAAGCACCGAAGCAAAGCAGTGTCCTCTTCTGTAGTTTTTATCCCAATGCCGGGATTCAGCTGTCAAAGCCGGGTAGTTTCCGCCGAAAACTGTCAGGATTTCCAGTCCGCTTGACAGATAACTCTGCAGGGCTTCGGCAAGCCAACTAAATATGGTGAAGTTGCCTTTCTGACACCGACAGGAAGAGGTGGGCTCTGTCAGATGACGTCAGAGGAATGGGCTCCGCCCACACCCAAAGGTAACCCCGCTTTTACAATCACGATGAGCCAACAGGGCGACGTCCGCGTCACGTGATGTTTGCGTCCAACGTAAACATACGTCATCAGACAAGGAAGAGAAACGACGAGCGAAATTAACCTATAATTATATAAATAAACCTACAGTATATAAATTAAATATACTGTATCATCTTTTATAGACAATAAACGCAACTATCAAATATAAAAAATATGGAAAACGTGGCACGTGTACATTTTTAATTATTAAAGTTCAGTTTTTTTCTGCTGTAGAAAGTAATTTATAAGTTACAGTATATGTTTAATGTGACTAGATTTTCTCTTATGAAGTTTTTACTAAAATAAGTTCAGACTGAAAAATCATTAAAAAGACTAAAAACAACAGGCTTCATAAAAAACAATTTTATTTTCTTTAAAAAATAGCCCGCCCCGACAGAGTTCCCATACTATCACATACAGAGCCAAAAGAATATGCTTCCATGTCCTTTCATTCAAATCTATTGGGAAGTGCTATGACAAGGACTGTTCTTGATCAGTGGCTTCAATATTGCTTAGTCAGACAGTGAGGCTGTGTGGAGAAGATTCTCCCGTGTCCACATGATGCATTTCTAGGGGGGGGGACTGGCAATGTGTCTCCCCCTCTTTGCAAGGTGCTTTGTGGTTTCAGTGAATGAAGAACTGCATCTGGTTTCAGTGGTGCTGGGAAATGCCCCTAGACTGATTTTTTTTTTTTTTGTGTCTGTTATTTTTTTTTACGCACAGAATGAGGGATAAAACACTGACCCAAACTGTGAAAGGCCCAGCAACTGGTGAGCCTGAAATACATAACAGGTTAATATTATATATTTATATATACAAATCACCTTGGACACATTGAAGGATCAGTAAAACGGTGTACAAAGGCATATTGATTATGCAAGTTAATAAACATGATTTAAAAATCAAACTCATCTGATTTCTTATCTTTTTGATCCCTTTCAGCTCGAAGGATCTCTCACCATCAGACAAGATTTGAGGCGCTTAAGGACAACTGAGGTGGAATTGTGAGACCGTCTCCACAGTGCCCTCTTGAGGATACACTCTGACACTAGTCACAATATTCATATAACAACAAAAGAAGAAGAAAAAAAAAAAGCAATCTTTATAACCATTACACAATCGAGGCATAACGACTGACAGGCAGTGGCGAGCACGGAGCTCCTACTGCTAAGGAAACCAAAATGAGGTGGCTCAGAATATCCAGTTATAAAAAATAATTACATGCATTTTTTTTTTCATAAATCCAGAAAGTGACTAGATGTAAAGGCAGGGCATATTAAGTAGTAGTAATAGTGGCTTACCCTGTCCAATGTAGCAATCCCCTATCTGTGCCGCCCATGCACACAGAGCACCAATAGGGATTGGCAAGCACCAGCTAGGGGATTGAGGCAGGGGATGCAAGTGAGCGATACAGAACAGGATAGGAGGTGTTGATGGAAATGGCTATGAGTGATAGTTTAGTGTGTGTGTTTGGGGGGGTGGGGCACAAGTGCATTTGGTGGATTTGATCACTACATACTAAATAAAAACGAGACTGAAGAGCTGATGTGTGTGCTTCTCCTATTCAGGCTTTGAGTTGTAAATGTCTGCAGGACTGTGTGTGTGTGTGTGGGGGGGGGGGGTAGTGTGTGAAAAATGGGTTTGGATAAGTTCGCAAAGAAGTGCGCAGTTGGAAGTTCAGAGTGTTCTGTGTGCTAACCCCGCCGATACACGCAGGAATCCGCAGAATGATCGAAGAGAAGTCAACCGCTGAATGAAGACGTTCAGCTTTGCAGCACTTTAAGTGATCACAGACTTTATATTTGCCTGCATTCAAATCTACAGAGGAGTGTTGACCTCGCCTATTGCCTCAGCGACCCTCCTTGATCCGAACGCTACGTGACTGCGGGAGAGGAAAAGTTAAACGCAGTCTGCAGCGAGCCTCTGAAGACACGAGTCTCGCCGTTATGACGAAAAAATAAATCAATAATTCCAAAAAAAAAAAAAAAGTGCCTCGTAAAATCCTACAATAGCAATACAGAAATAAAGTATCTTCCTGTTTTAAGTGCCCTCATTTCCATCAGTTGGCATCACTTTTGGCTGGTTTAATAATGCTGGTTTAGGTGCATGTGGTGCAAGTATATTTGATACACTCTATGCAAATGGTCCCTGTATTGTTACGCTAAGCTTGCTCTACAAGGTTTCTAAAGGGACTGCCTGACCAGCACTGAGGGTGCGGCAGGACTTCTCTCCTCCGTCTACAATATGCTACAGCTGCTCTTCCTGTCTGCTAATATAAAGACCAGAGGGCTAACCTCGCATGTACTAACAAACTCCTTTATGTGCAGGACTGGTGGCACCTACATGCTAATACTAAGTGCTAATGTACCATACCTCAGACTCCTCAAGGCCGTTAAAAGTAATCATTCGAAAAAACCACTAAAAACATGAATGTAACTCATGAACACATTAAAATCATATATGTAAGTGTGCAACCCCAGCATCAACCCCCTCTGGAGGAAGGGGCTTTGGAACACTGGCACCCGGCATCTGGGTGGGTAAAGAGGCAGCATCGTGGTGGCAGTTTACAAAAGTTTTCGGTGATTCGCCTTTTCTTTTCATCGCCTATTTTGCTCCCCACCCGTATTGCATACTTACATACACCGGAGTGTGAAACTAGCGTACAATAAAATTACATAATAACACCCAAGTTTTTAAAAAAAATTCAACATAAAAAAAGAGCAACAGTTGTGGTAACATAAAAACAATAAAATGACAATAATATTAATATTAATAATAATAATATCCATAATCTTTTTGAGTGCATGAAACTGTAGAGTCTGCCTGTGTTTTGCAGGTGAAGGGCCTTACGTTGCTTGAATTTGGGTGAATCACTGACAGGTTTGGTGGAGTGTGTAGTGGGCAGTCATTGGGAATAAGGGATGGGGATGAGGTGGTGGTGGTGCTTAGTGGGCCGACTCGGGTTGGCCGGGCTCGATGGTGGCGATGGCGGGTGCGGCTCAGGCGAAATACATGGTCCTCAGGGTGTCGTGGTGGATCTGAACCGCTTTGGCCAGCGCCTGGGGGTCCCGACCGTTACTCTGACCGGACACATGGCTGCCCTCTCCACTGCAGAGACGACAGGGAAGGTAGATGGAGGAGTTCACGTCGCTATTAAACCACAGATAGATAACACATTCCCCCGGTTGGAGAGAGAGCACGTGTTTACTTTTAATTCTCCGCACTGACCTGTCGTGTTCTTTGTCCACCAGGTGGTAGCGGGCGCGGAAGGCCACAAGACGAGCATAGTAGGCTGGCGCGGGGATGGAGACGGAGCGGGTGCAGCGCACGTACGTGTGGCACAGCTGGTAAGTCAGGATCTGCAGCTCGTCCGCCGTGAAACGATTGTCGTCCCACAGGACGTAGTAGTGAGACGGCCGGCTGGTACCCTGGAGACAAAGGGGGGGCCAAAGGGCAGCGAGATGAGGCTACTGCAGAGAAAAATGGGCTCAAATGCATTCAGTCTTATAATGTGCTCCCTGCATTTGTGCTGTTAATACCTGTATGCCTGCATGGCTGCACAGGTAGAAGTCAAATTCAAAAGGATGAGTGATGCTGGTGTCCACTGTTGTCCCTGCAGGAATGTTCCCACTCTTCCCAATCTGTCGAAAAAACCCCAAAACAAAACACAAGAGATCAGATCAAAAAAATCAACTTTTTTGTTGTTGTTTCTTTAGAAATGCGTCTGAAAATCGAGCACTGACCCTTTCAGACTTGTCAGCACAGAAGAGGCGTGTGTGGTGGCGTTTCTGCACCACGATGTAGGTGATGCCCGGCTGATAGTCCTTCTCCAGTTTGATGCACGCGTCTCTGATGGCCAGGAGCTCATAGTGGAGAATCTGCACGTAAGAACAGTGACGACTGTGGAGTTTATCTGACATATTTTTCCATTATGTACTTTAAGTGTGTGTATCCGCCACCAAAATACTCCTTGGCTACCCTGACATCATCTTACCTGTGGCAGCTGTCCCTCAGGAACTCCGTCTCTGTAGAAAATGATCCTGGTGGGCTTGAACCGGGTCGATTTGTAGAACTGGATTAGCAGTTCACGCACCATGTAAGACAAATCCTCAATGATCTCCTGCCTCGGCCTTTGGACTCGCACAGTGGCACAGTATCTGCTGGGATGTGCGTCCATACTGCCTACCACCTGGAAGACACGAGAGGAGGGGAGCGACAGAGTCAGCGTGAGCCCAGTTAGATTCTCACTGACACAGACACGTGCCAAAAAAGATGGGACACTTAATTTAGAATACGAGTCGCAACCATTAATCGGAGAGATAAAAAATAATTGTCGAGCAAAATGACTGTCGATAAATCACTTTAGTCATTTGCTGCCTGTCTGTGTCATTCATTAGAGGAAACGCGTCTGAGATTTGAGCCGTTGGACGGTGACAATGTCATTTTGGGTTCAAAGAAACGAACGGTGAGGAGGGTTGTTCTCATATTTCACCTGCCAAAATAACCAAATTGAATAATCATGTAATTCATCAACAATGATTTTTATATTAATAACAGTTGCTGCTGTATTTTAATAATAACTTTCCACAGACAAAACAAGAAGCTGATGAAAACGTGTTTGTGATCTTTGCACATTAGCGCCTCCTGGAGGTTACCAAAGGGAAGTGTGGGTGGATCAACACCCATCTTTCAATTCCTTTCTTTCAAAACCTGACGATCGCTTTACTATCATCCTTTTTTCACTCATTTCCTCCTCAGCTAGACAATCAACAGACAATCAACACCAACAGAGCCCCCCCACCCCTCCATCCCTTCCCTGTGTGCCACTGAAGCATTTGTCATAATTGCTAGGCAACAACACAGCCAACCACAGCCGAGCTGAGGTTAAGGGAGGACGAGCGTTGACGTCATTTCCTTTTTGAATGTGAGTCAGTCATGAACCATTTGTTTTCCTTCACCCCTCACCAGCTCCTCTCTTACCATTTTTTTTTCTTTTGTTGGGCCTCATTTATTACAAATCCGTGTCCAAAAAAGTCAGACTGAAATTCGAAGCAGGGTGCGTCGTGGCTTTTAACATCGACGTAATCCATCAGAAAAGTCAGCGTTGGTGACACGTTGTGATCAGCCTGCACGCTGTATAGTAACAGCCATACGTGTACGTTTTTAATGAAAATGACAAACTGAATCGGGAATCAATACACGTGGTGAGCGGAACGTAATGACATTTGCTCAACGCCGTGATTGATTAACTTCCCGAGGGTAAACATCACAGACGTCCGGTGCCCGGCGACAAAATCGCCGAGTGACCGCGACCTGTGTGAGTTTGCTTTTCCGTGACAACAGGTGGAAGTCATTTGCATTATTTACAAGCCCTTGCTGTTTTCTGATTGGCTTATATGCCTCCTAACCCAACATCTGGACTGCAATGACTTTGGCAATTAGTGTGTAATTATGGCTTTGCATCACCACGGCGTATACTTATAAATACATAGCAAACGGTTTGAATAAATCAAAACTAATATTGAAATTCCTGCGTGGATCAAAATCTGAATTATCATCATTAATGAGAAGTGGAGTAGAAATCCAAACATTGATAGGTCTTGAAGCCACAGACTGTTAATTATTTCCTTGAAAACTGCTTGAATGATGAATCATAATACAAATATTTGGCTAGTAATTTTAATTTGATTGACTAACGGTTAAATCTTAGCAGCTCTACCCCCCCCCCCCCACATCCGTTTAGACATCTGTGCAGGTGAAGGACAGCTGCTGTATTCATTCATCCCTGATCAGTTCTTTTTAACGTACGCATGAATGACTCTGACCTCCTGGAACTTACACTATATATAAGACAATGATTACTCTCTTTATTGCTGTCCTTAAATCATTTAGTCTCTAAACAACAAGGAGTCATGAGGATCAACCTTCACAAGTTTGCTAAAATACTCCGGTGTCGCCCCCCGCACGGGTTTAACCTGCACGCCTCCGCATGATGTAAATCACAGGAGGTTCACACTCCCTCCCTTTTCCTGAGATTGTATTTGAGGTCAATGAGTGTCGGTTCTTGAAGGCGATGTTTCTGACACTCACAGCAGTAATGGAGGGCTTCTTGCCATCGCCAGCAGGGGGGTGCGTGACATCCGCTCCCAAAAAGATAACCGGCTGCTGGAACACGGCCGACCTGAAGGAAAGAACAGGAGGAGACGAATATGTCACTTCCTGTTAGAGGCGGGACGGAGTTGTTTGTGCGCATCGAGGCTGACCGTTGGTGAGGCACCAGGATGTTGTTGATGCCCCCCAGCTTCACGTTGATCTTGAGGCAGAGGTTGGAGAGGGTCTGAGGCGACGTCTTCACCACGTTCTTCACCTGGACGCACTGAGTGGCCATGCCCAGGAGGGTGTCTCCCACACGCTTCACCTCCGCTGAAGAGAAGAGGGGGGGAGGAGGATTCACGATGATGACGAGGGACTGAGAAGCTGCTAACGCTCTGACGCAGACGTTAAAGAAGCAGCACATCCTACCGTAGACGGGGGTTTTTCCTGGCAGGATGACGATGATGAGCTGCAGTCCAGAGTAGGTGTTCTTCAGGTGTCTGAACATGGGCTCCACGCTGTCGGCTCCCTGGGCGTACTTACAGAAACACGGCTGGCCCTGGATGGGCATCCCAGCATCCTTCGAGATCTTACGCAGCTGGTCTGTGAAGTTCCTGAGAAGGAATTGACACGCAAAAGAGTTTCATGGGTGAAAATATTTCTTTTGCCCCCACAGAAACACTCGTTCCAAGCGTGACTATTCATCAGTTCTTACTTGAGCACCTCTTCCCTGCACTGCTTCTGGGGGGCGAAGCAGGCGATCGCCCACACTTTGATCTCAATCCCATTATAAAACTGCTTCCCCCTCATGTCCCACACTCCCTGGTTGGGCGTGGCGATCGCTCGGTTCTGTAAACGAGAGAAACCAGAAGTAAAAGCTGTAAGTAAAAGCTCTAGAGCATTATTTTAAACACACAAATAATCCTGTTTTTACCCGTCCTCCATACTGCAAGATGGGGGCCGGAAGCACCCGTCCCGTCACCTCCGCCATGTCGTCTTTCACCTTAATCCCAAACTCCTGGATGTACGGGTCCAGGTTGAAGTTGGCGTTCTTCATCTGCAGACAGCGAAGGGCGTCCATCACACCTCTCAGAAGTCACAGCTTCATTGATATTCTCACACACGCGGCTGTAAGGTCTTCACCCACCAGTTGTCTCTTCAACTCACCAGCCTGCTGATCTCCTCCTGCCTGTCGGGCGCGGAGCGAGCCGTGGCTTTGATCATGGTGGAGGTCTGGTTATCCGTCAGCTTCTTGATGCAGCGCTGACCGGCTACGATGTTACACACCTGGAACAAATGAATCCAGAGGGTGTGAAGGCGATCGGTCACACACAAACACACACACATACCAACGTCAAGACAGACGCTGTCGAAACCCTTTCCTCACCTCCAGGGGCAGGTATGTGTGCTTTTGCTCCTGCCCCACCTGCAAGCAGGGCAGGTGGGGGTATTTTAGCTGCAGGTTGTACTTCTGCTTGAAGTACTGGGCCACTGTACATTCTACTGTCTGCCCGCTTTCGAGCTGGAGGGGAAACCTGTCGGGAAAAGACGAGAAATATGAAACGCTGCACAATCTGGAGATGTGTTGCACATAGCATTGTGGGGGAATTAGCATTAGCATTAGAATCATGCAACAGCAATAACAAGAAACAACGAGGCGACCCTTAAATGAGTAAAAACGTACGTCTGGTGGCTGGCAGGTCGTCTGGTGACGTTGCATACACGATACTTCCTCTTCATTTGGCCGCAGTGGGTGACCTCCACCTTCAGGCCTGGTTCAAACAAAACAGACAGATGTGATCATTAAATAAATAAATAAAAAGCAATTAAATGAGCTTCAAGCTAAATAAAACGCCACAATTATGGTTAAAAAAAAAAACCCCAACAACAAAGACAAATAATTATGCCTAAAGTCTAGGAAGAGTTTTAAAATGCATCTGTAAGGTGTTATGAGGGCAAACAAACCTAAATTAGTATAAAAATGTTCATTTATGTCCTGCTTTAAGGCTTATTGTGGTGTAGAGAAGTAATTTTCCTCCTGGGGGGGTTAAAGATTAAAGGGGGTACCTTTAATCTCCTTGGTGAAGCGGACCCTTTGGGAGTCCGTCAGGGTCTTGGGCTGCTCGTCGATGTTACGGATGTCCAGAACTTCGCACATGAACTCGATAACAGGCTGTGCTTTGTAGAAGGCCGTGGCGGACACTAGGGGGCGACAGAACGCAGGAGTAAGTCCGAGCCGCTCGGATAAGCGCAACCAAAAAAAAAAAAAAAAGGATGTCCATGTGTTTTATCCCATAATGATCGGAGGAGCGTTTCTGTCTAGTCATCGGAAGCCGATGACATCACTGAGCGACTGAACCCTCTGGTGGGCGTGTCTTCAGTTACTCACCGTCGATGTTCAGCATCATCTTCCACATGGCGGGGCGTACGGACTGGTGGAAGCCGAACCACACTTCCCTCCCCCCGCCCAGGGGATGGTAGTATCCCTCAGGGGGGGAGAAAAACGATCGACCCACTGGAGTGTACCTAATTGGGAGGAGGATGCGGGAAGGCGAGAATGATGACAGGTTCTAAATCATGACTCAGCAGGAGTGCGTATCCGGTAAAACATGCCGGCTCATGCAGGTGATTTCAAAAGATAACAACTCTCTACTAACTTAAAAAAAAAAAAAGACAGAACTCCTGCATGGGCAAAAATCTTGAAAGTACCTATTTTATTATTTATTTTATTTCTAGGAATTGTCTATTTTATTCACTTTGAGACTTCCTTCTGGATCCGGTTCAGCTGACGTCATAAAAAACCAGTAATCATTACTCTCAGTATTGTTCAGGAAACGTTTTCACACAGGTCTCAGCTAACAAGCATCTTTTGTTCGGTGACTCCGACCCCTGGAGCTGTGGATGATCTGATGCAAACGGCTCTCAAGCTGCATATGCAGTCTGACAGTAGTGGACGTGTCTAAGTCCTGGTGAGGACGGGTTCCTGTGCCGTACCTCATAGAGGCCAAGTGGCGCATGGCCACATCCAGGGCTTGGACCGAATCGAGGGGGACCTGCAGCCGACCGCTGACCAGAGTCTCCTGCAGCAAGCGCCATGATACTTTGGCCAGCCAACGAATCGACACCTTGAAGATTCGGTCCTTCCCCTCACCTGGGATGGTAACTTCAAAATCCACCTGGGGGAACGGACAAGGGACGAGGAGAGGGGAGGATAAGAAGAACGTTTGGTAGGGGAACAATAAGGATGAAGAATGATGACCGATCTCAGAAAAGATACCACCGAGATACCAGAATTGCGTGGTGTGATATTAAATCCAGCATCTACCTTTTCGCTCCCGATAGGAAGCGCTAGCACCGTGTAGATGTTCTTCTTGCCGTCGTAAACCGGTTTCCTGTCGCCAAAGAGTTGGGGCTTGAAGTGTTGCACCATGTACTCCACCACCTCCCTGCGGAAAACCACACGATATTGGATTAATACGCACACCAGAAAGAAAAAAGACCCCCCACCCCGGCTCATCCAATTATACCCATCAGCTGATCGGGAGATGTGGGGGTGAGGGGGGGTTCTCAAGATGATAGACTATTGATCAGGATGCAGCTGGTAGGTGCAATGATTCATGGTCACAGGGAGAGGGGCAAGGACAAAAAGGGTGTGTGCTGGGGGGGAGCACCCTTCAATGCACGGTGCCTTGGCCTTCATCTAAGTGTGTGTGAGTTAGGGGGGGTTGCTCTGAAAGGAAAGGTCAAAGGGCTCGACCTTTCCATGCCTCCTTGGAACCTTTGTCTCAGACCCTAAAAGCAAAAAGAGGATGAGGGTCTCTCAACGGAACGGAGCGCGAAAACAAAAAATGGCAAATTTTTTTTTAACTTTTTGATCAAGAAAATCAATTTTTTAATAATTCACCTTCATAAAAAGTCACCCGTCTGTATGTTTAAATCTGTCTAACCACAAACGGATCAGCGATTCGTTGGCGGTTAGACAGTTTGCGCTTCTCTTTAAAGCTTTTGAACAATCGCGTTTTTAACAAAGGACGTCTCGTTTTTTTCGGAACTCTTTGTCAGGACAGGAATACGGAGCCGGGGCCGGTTTAACAGCCTGAAATAAACAGTTTTTAAATTCCTCTTTTCACTGTCGACTCATCGATACATGAGTCGAGACAACGTGAAACAATATAACAAGACAACCGTGGAAGCAAAAATAAAGAAAGCCTAGTTAAACGTTCAAAAACGTCCGTTTCTTCACAGATGGATCGGTTCTCCTGGATCCGACAGAAACACCCGACCCGTCATGACGTTCTCTTTGGAGAACCGTGACAGGAAAAAGATTCTAGAATTTATGCTCATGCATCATCATCAAAACCACTTGGGTTAAAGTAATGAACAGGACAAAAACACAATCGTGGCAGATCTTTCTTTTTTTTTCTTCTTCTAATTTTTCACAGCTGGAAATGTTTTAGGGGTTTTTTTTTTTTGTTTGTTTTTGCATTGAGTGAAGCAACAAAAGTTTATTTCTCTTGTCAACATGAGGGGAAAAACTCACAAATTACCTTTTCCAATAAACCTCTGACGCTTGCTGTATTATTATACAGTTTTTAACTCCCTTTTATTTGTGACTTCATCTTGATTTTAGCTACTTTTTTTAATTCAACTTGAAAGGGTTGATGTTTTCCATCGCTGTTTGTCTGTTTGATGGAAGAAACTCATTAAAAAAAAAAGAAAGAAAGGGACTTTAAATCCATTTCCTAGCCGCTGACCTTTGGAGTAGAGGTCAGAAGTTTCAGCTTCAGGGATGAGATGTGATAGTTAGTGACTGTTTTGCACGACTGAACACACACCATCACGGTGTCGTTACCTGTTAACTCTTCGTGGGCACTTGTCGGGCTTGATGTCCACCTCGTAGTGATAGACGTCCATCTTTGGGATCTCCACCTCGAAGTAGTTGGCCAGCAACTTGATGGGCTTGCCCACGGTGCCCATGCCTGGCCGGCGGGGGGCATGGAACACCTGCTGCAGGGGTGGGGGGAAGACCCCCATGGGCACTGAACACAGAAGGAAGAGAAAGCCATCAGGGGTGAGCGGTGAGGAAGAGGAGGGGGTTCAAAGTACTGAAAGTTGGAGATGAAGGAAGGAAAAAAAGGAGTAAGAGATTCAAATGAGGAGGTGGCAATAGGAAGCGGTTGTGGGCAGCAGAGGACGGAAAAAAAAACAGAGAAATGTGGCAGAAGTTGGGAAGGAAGTGAAGGCAGAGGCCAGATGAACGGCACAGATGGAAAACAGAGAGAAAGACAGGAAGAGGCCAGACAGTAAAAGGGAGGAACAGTCGAAATGGAAGCGTTAGAAATCAGCGTGAGCGTTCAGAGCCGGGCAGAGGGACAGACATACGTTATGTAAGTGGGGGAGCTGGAGGAGGGTGATGAAGAGGCAGGAAGAGCGACCAGATGAGGGCAAGTGTGGAGGAAGATCAGAAAGGGGCATGGTGGTTGTGGGGGACGTTTTCCTCTGACGTTCGACATGAGCTTTAGACCAGCTGATCAAAACATAAAAATAATGATCAATACATAATAAGATTGTGTGAAAAGATGCTTTTTAAAAAAAAAAAGAAATTCTAAGTTTTGAAAATCTCTTCATCTAAACTTGGGATAAAGATTCGACAAATGAGAAACACCTCAGTGGCGTCATGTCGTAAAAAACAAGCCTGAGCCTGTCAGGAGGTCTAAAGGGTGGGGGGGTGGGGATGTGTGGGGGGGTGGGGGTCTCGTCTGGGTGCTAGATGTGAGGCTAGCAGTGACTCCTGCCTGTGAGGGGCCCATGCCTTAACCTCTCTGTCCCCTGAGACCGGCCCTCCTCCACCACAACAAAGACCCCAGCTGCCCCGCTCCTCCGTCTCACACTCACAAATACAGGGGTGTGTGACGGAGTAGGGAGCACCCTGGCTGAGGGCGAACACACACTCACTCTCACACACACACACACACACACACACACACACATGGGGGGCCCCCTCCACATTCCCAGCCTCACCATGGAGACACCAGGGCAACACATTGTCATGGATATCAGGGGACCATGGTGTGTGTGTGTGTGTGTGTGTGTGTGTGTGTGTGTGTGTGTGTGTGTGTGTGTGTGTGTGTGTGTGTGTGTGTGTGTGTGTCTGTGTGTCTGTGTGTGTGTACGGCTGATGGAGGAGACAGGAGGAGGCATAACGCTGAAGAGACCTTGGCCTTTTTGGACCCACATCGGGAGAACGGCGCGGCGGAAAGTAGATCCCAGAGGAAGAGTAACACAGAGAGATGCTCAGCATGTGTGTGTGTGTGTGTGTGTGTGTGTGTGTGTGTGTCTGCACCACACTCTAACCCATCTGATGAATACCATAAACACAAACACCAGACATGTGCTGACCACACGTCCTCTACCCGCAGAGAAGCATCCGTGTTTGTTGATGTGACGGTGTCTGTTGTGGTTGCTGTGCGCGCGCACACACACACACACACAAACACACACACACACACACACACACACACACACACACACACAATGACACACACTTCACCATCGTGCCAGTGAAGGCAGATGGTGTGAAGCAGAGCCAGCGCTCTTACATGTCCCCAGACAATAGCCGTCTTTCCTGGGCGGCAAGACTTAAAGCAAAGTTTTGGTGCGACATAACTGCATGAAGACGCTCTCTGCAGACTTCCTTCGCCACGATGCATCAGCCACAAAGTCAAAGTCATGTGGGAACAAGCATTTATACAGGAAGATGTGCATTTTGGGTTCATTAATGACCTTGGCTGTGAAGTAAATGTAAGGCTTGGAAATCTCAGGAGGCAGAGAAGCAAAAGGAGACTCAGTTCCTAATCAGGAGATCACAGGACCGAAGATGAATGAGAAGAAACCGACAATTATGCATCAATTGTTTGGGGCCACACTAGTTGGCTGTGACCATGAGCTAAACATGGCAATCAGCACAATCTGAGAAAATAGCCAGTTGAATAATCACGCTCCAAATTTCAAAGCTGACTTCAGGATGAAGAGCCCCAGGGAGTCTTAACCCCCATCACCGCTTTGTGCAAAGTAAACATCCTGAATATAGTCATAGATGCTTCGTGCATTGTTGATGGGATGTATGACAAAAAAAGGGGGAGAGGGCAGCATTAAAAAGCACAAATATAATATAATAAAAGGTCAAGGTTGTAAATCTTCCAATAAGTGATGGACTTCCTTTCTTCCTGGAGATCAGCTCCGATTTTACCAGTTTGTGACTGTCATCCACCAAAAGATCATCATGATGATCGCTAGAATAAATTGGATACTGATGCATGCGGAACAAAAATCTCTCTCTCACACACACACACACACACACACACACACACACACACACACACACACACACACACACACACACAAATAAAATGCGATGTTCTCCTTCTTCCTCATTCGGATTCTAACACCGAACTGGGGCTGTGTCAACTCCAACATCAGATCATTGCATGATCCGATCATTCATTTATCATATTTTATGCTTGCACATGATTCATCTGCAGGTATTAGTCTCCCCCCCTTCTACCGTGTGGACATCGGAAAGCTGTCAGTGAGGGGGGGGGGGGACTGGAGAAGCCGAGCTGGGTGCAGCCAGCTGCTGCTGCTGGAAGGCGGGCTTTACCTCGTCCCTCCTCAGCGAGATTCCCACGACCTCCCTGCCCCCGCGCATGGCTGAGGATATTGTCATCGCTCCAAAAGGGCTTGTCTCGAACTATAAATCTGAATAAATACTAACTTCCTCTGCAAATGCAGGTTAAAATAAAGAGGGGACCCCCCCCCCCCCAAAAAAAAAAAAAATCCGTCTCAGGCTGCCTCCTCTGCAAAAAGGTTGCGATGCAACAGACGCGGTTGTCTCCATGCACCATCCTCCCGGTGCTTAGGGCCAGGGTGATTTTTTATTTTATTTTATTTTAAATTTTACCCTAAATGATCGTTGATATTTACAGCAATAATCTGGTTTGGGAGGTGTTAGCATGTTAGCCTGTTAGGATAAAAGAAATCCACCTACCAGCACCAGACGGTCCCGGCTCCATCCCATTCACTTAGCCGCGCTGGTACAAGCCAGCTAGTCCGGGGTGTTGTGGCCAAACCGCCGGCCCCTTCAGGCAGGAGGCGTCTCAGACTTCCAGCCCCCTCCTCTCGGCGTGAAGTCTGCTCCCCTCTCGGTGTACCCCCGCCCCCTGCCCCTACCAGATCCCCCCCAAACCCGCAGAGAAGTTGAAGCTAACGGCGATAGCCGCCAGTTGACTTTGGATCGGGTAGCGGGAGAAGCCGGAGGAAGGAGTCCGACTCGAAGCCACCTTTCCTTGGCGGGAGAGTTCGGTCCCTCCCGGCGCCGTGATTTCACAGATTGTCCGCGGCGCTGTGGCTGCTGGTCGGGCTGTGGGAGCTCCTGCTCACCGTTCAAGCAGGATTCTCCAGTGGAACAAAAAAGGCCAGCCCCTCACCCCCGAAAAATCTGAAACTTCTTCTGTGCCGGGAAAGAATGCAAGAGGAACCGTGGATGGGGGTGTTGTCACACCCTAGCGGCTGAAAGTGGAACTGCACTGCAGATATGCAAATTTGATCAACTGTCAAGACTGGCTTTTTGTTGCATCCCATTGTGATTAAAACGAGACAGGCTATTATAGAAACAACTAAATATAAATATGTAGCAATGTGCTTGTAAGCTCAAGCTAAACTTTCTACTACTGCCAAGCCTTAATTATATCTTGGCTAATTATATCTTGGTTATACATAATTATTACCTAAATCCAGAATCATTAATCAATTTATTGCTTTTTTCTATGGATAATTGTGTGTTGTACTTATGGACAGAGGGAACGGATGGCTGTTTTATGTCTCCTGACACTCTGGCCTGCAGTGGTGAAGACCCTGAAGGTGGTATACCCTAGCTAGATATTCTTCAGCCCTTTTGGTTTTTAAGTTGGTTCCTTGTATGATTCAATAAATATTTTGGGTTTTTTGGTTTGCCTTTCTTATGTTCGATCTCTCTGGTATGAGCTGGTTAAGGCATCTTAATACAAATGCCAGGGCACAATAGAGAAACTGAGGTGCCTTGGCCAAGGTTTGCACTCTAACCTACTTTTAGTTAGTAAGAGATTTTTTTTAACAAAATATTTTAAGCAAAAGAGGTCAAGTAAATGTTATTGCTTTCATTATTTGTCCTCTTGAGCATGAAAATCATAAGATCACGAAGATCATGTGAAACCGTGTTGCCCTGAAGCAGATTCAAGCAAACTTTTTTTTTCCTTCTGGAACATTATTTTAAACTACTGTACCTAACTATTATGCATACATTGCTTGACATAATTTGATGTAAATTGGTCGACAGGCTCAGAATGCTGCAGGGAGAAGTGTATAGTTAAATAAAAATTACGTAAAATTGGAGATCAAATTGAAAAAAAGGGACGGTTTCAGAATTTCTATTTCCTAGAACATTTTGATCTGGATATGTATGAATTATGCTTTAACTACTATACTTTCATAAAACCTCTGTTAGGTTTATAATTAAACTTTGAAATTGTGCCCAAATTATTTAACCAAGGTCATGCTTCTTTACGTGGTGGATCTTATGTAAATGCTACTGTTTGGTTTTGTTTTTTTGGGGGGTTTTTTGTTTCCGAGCATTGTCAGATTTATTTGTGGGGTAAATGGTGTCCCCAGCCCAATGGCAAATAATTCTTCCAAATAAATTCAGGATTCATTTGATGGAAAATTTCAATACAATATACTGTTCCATAGGAAAAACCTTACTGTGTTAAAAAAAAAATCAATCAATACATGTTTAACTTTTTATTACCAAAAGAATAATGTATATAAACTAACTTTAACTTTACTGCTATAATACACACGCAGCTCGACTCACAACGGCCGTTGTTCGAGGCTACTGGTGTCATCTGTGGTCACAGCTGACGGAAGAGCCCATCCAGGCTCTTTAACGATCTACCAACATGTGACCGGAAGTCGTCGACGCGCGGCAACGTCACTTCAGTCCAATGCGGAAGAGATCGTCATCGTAAAAGGCTGTGAGTTGGAGGCTCTGTGAGACCGGGCTAAATTGTCGTGTTCGTGGGTAGAACAGCGTGAGGTTCGGTTTGCTGAATGAGTGAAGCGTTTTCTGTTGAAATAAGCTTTTTGTGGACGACGTGTTGCGGGATTCGAGCCTTTACAGCCTCGGAACGGAGGAGTTCACTGCATGTCTCCTGAGCCATGCTGAAAGTGAATGGGGAAATCAGTGCTGCATATAAGATGAACCTTTTAAATAGGACGCCAGTCAGACGTTAAGATATATATTTTTTATTTTTGCAAATAACTTTTTTTTTAAGTTCAGTGGACATTAAGTTAGGTTGGAATCCATCGACGTTTATAACCACTGTTTTAGACCGTCCGAAAATGTCGTGGATAAGAGAAGGCGAATTAAACCTGATTGAAAAGTTTTCAGCCAGTATTCTGAAGGTAAGCCTGGATCTATGTATGCAGTACTTCTTAAACACTCTATCACACATGTGTACTTCATATACATTTTGCCATTTCATTTGAATTGCATAGGCAACTTCCAACATTTTGTCTGGCAAACCTTCTGGGTCGTTAAACAACACTGATCACTCAAGGTTTTTACAGACTAATAGAATATTCTCACCATCGAGGTGACAAAAGATTTGATTCTCTCTCTTTTTTTTTTTTTTAAACGTCATTTTAGATGCTAGAGCCAGAGAATATTTAGCAATATGTTGCTTTGAAAATTACAGAAATGATTGGTCAGTTGTTGCCATATTACTTTTCTCTTCGCTGACACATTATTTGTCATCTGTGGTTTTTTTATTACGATTACAGAATGTCAAAGTCTTTCTCTTATCTTCATCATGTCTCTCAGGCTGGACCCATGCCCAAACACATTGCGTTCATCATGGACGGCAACCGGCGCTTTGCCCGTAAGAAAAACATGGAGTGCCTGCAAGGACATATGCAGGGATTCAACAAGCTGGCAGAGGTGAGTTTATACCTGGTTTGAAGTGTCTCATCACACACAGATTGCTTTAACATGTGCTCCCTTGTCTCTTTCATACCAGACGTTACGCTGGTGTAAGCATCTGAACATCCAAGAGGTCACTGTGTACGCCTTCAGCATCGAGAACTTCAAACGCACTCAAGATGAGGTGGATGGACTGATGGAGTTGGCCAAGCAGAAGTTTGTCAGGCTGTTGGAGGAACAGTGAGTTTCAAGTTCAGAATTTTGTGGATTTAAAGTAGCTTTTGTGAGTCACCATCATGCATCAAGTTTTTCCAGTGTAGCACAAGTTCCTTTATGAACGGCCGTTGTCACACTCAGATCTTATGTTCCACTTCCTCCAGCTTCTTTTGCATACATCATTAAGCAAAAATGCCTTTTTCCATATTAGTAATAGATTGCAGTTTGCCCTGTGGAAATCCCTTTGTGTCAACCTTAATGTACAGTTGGATGGAAGATACAGATGGTCAAGTTTCCACAGTTTTTTCGTTGCATTTCCCTGATTAACCTGAAATTTCCATTTGCCCCCCCCTTCCACTACATTAGGGAAAACCTGGAGAAACATGGTGTGTGTATTCGTGTGCTGGGGGACTTGAACATGCTTCCACTCGACCTTCAGCAACTTATTGCCAAAGCTGTTGGCATGACTAAGTCACACAACAAGTAGGTGTATAATGACTCCATAATCTATGATCCATGAAGAAGAAATTATTTTTATATCAGAGATTCTAAATGGAGGGATATACTCTTGTTCACTTTGCAGATGTTTCCTGAACGTGTGTTTTGCCTACACAGCGAGATATGAAATCACTAATGCAGTGAGAGAAATGGCTTGGGGGGTAGAGCAGGGTCTTATCAAAGCAAGGTAAATTAAAAATGGCAAAGAAATTCTTGTTATTGCAACAAGAACCCTTTGATTTACTTTGTTTTTACACCTCGTCCTCAGTGATGTTTCAGAGGCGTTGCTGAGCGAGTGTTTGTACAGCAATAATTCTCCCAATCCCGACCTGCTCATCCGCACCTCTGGAGAGGTGCGCCTCAGTGACTTCCTTCTTTGGCAGGTGAGGATGACTTAGAGATAACTTAGAGATGTTTAAACCTTTTTAAAATAAGGTTGAGTTGATAATTCCCGATCTTGATTGACGGTTTAAAGCAATTAATCTTCTGTCAGACGCAATCGCTGTAGCTTTGACATGGACTCGTCCTGCAGGTTGCGTCACTCAAAACAGTCACCTTTATGACTTGAAATGAGGTTTGTGGTTTATGTAGACAGTGACCCACATTTATCTCTGATGTCAGCCAGGTGTAGGTTTTACAGCAAAACAGAATCAGTGGCGCCCTGCAGTATCCAGTCAGAAATATTCTGTATGTTTATGCCTTCATCTGTAATATATCAGCTGCTTCACATTCATCAATTATTTTATGAAGTCTCATCAGCTAGAGCAGTACTTAAAGTCTGAAACGGAAGCTCTCTAGAGATTTATAATGATTTTCTTTTTTTCCTCCATTCCTAGACTTCCCACTCCTGTATAGTGTTCCAGTCAGTTCTGTGGCCGGAGTACTCGTTCTGGAACCTGTGCGATGCCATTCTACAGTATCAACTAAATCACAAATCCATTCAAGTAAGGCTTGTATGCAGCCACCATTTGTTGGCACCAATTTGGGACTCTGTAACTGTAGAACAGGAGGTTGTTAAAATAGCAAGATCTCAGAATACATTGAATTGTATGAGGTAGAAATCCTTATTAGTATCTTTTTAGCTGAGTCTTGTGACATATTCTTTTAAACATACTATTAAAATAGTTCCTACTCTCATTTTCTCCCTACATTTTTTATTTTAGAGTGCCAGGGACCTCCATCGAGAGCACCAGGTCTTGCAGCAGCTAGAGTCAGATCGTGCCTGTATAGCGGAATACCTGCAGCATCAAGGGAACGGAAAGCCCGTCGACGCCCAGAGGAGCCAGGAGGCGCTGCAGCATTACACCGCCTGTCGGGAAGAAAGAATTCAGGACTTCCTACAAGCACTGAAACAAAAGAGAGACTCTTACTTTAATGACTTATGGAGAGAAACCATCTCATCCTAGGTAGACAAACCCCATGTTAAAGTGGGGTGTTAATCCTCTCCTATCCTCATCCTTATAGGGCTTCTATGGAAAAGGAGAGAGAGAACTATAATAGAGAAGGACTTCATCCTGTTACTGAATATGAGAGGAAAATTTTACCCCCATGGGGCTGTAGAATAATTGATATTTATGATTGTAGATTTAAAAGAAATAACACTTTGAAATGTCTGGTCAAGATTTAGTTAAATTGTTGTGTAAGTTATCTGTCAAATGCATGCTGTTGAAAGATCAGATCACGTCAGCGAAACTCATGAATCTTGTTTGTTTTTTTATTCTTATTATTAGTTCTGAAGTATCCATCCAGATTAATATAAATATGTCCAATTTAAAGTTGCTTTTGAGTCCCAAAGAAAGTGTTGTCTGTTGAATGTAATGTTAATGACATAACTAGATTTTGACCAGCTTTCTACAATAAAGTGATTATTGTGTGTCTGATACAAAAATCACGTGTCCTACATAATTTTAACCAGATATTGATCATTTGGGTTGTCTGATAAAGCTGTTTTAAATTCAACACATTTTGTCTTCAGTTTATACCTGTTTACCACATTTTATGATCAAATTATCACTTTTTTTGCCTGGGCTTCTTATTAAGAGATGAAATTTGAAGTACTGTAGATCAAATTGTGACAAGTATAAATCACAGTATACAGTATTCAGTCTGTTTCAGCAGACTAGTTTGTTATTTTCTAGCAGAAGTTTGACTTCTTCACTTTGATGCCGTTTAATTTTGTCATGTGGAGATTTTTTCTGTTTGGAAACTGGGTCATCCGGTGAACAAGAGCCGCCGTTGTGTCGCGAAACGTCTCAAGATTTCAACTTTCACCCATCGACAAAAAAAAAAAAAAAAAACTCCGCTCAGCGCCCCCTACAGGATCAGCGAAGTCGTTTCCCGGGTTACTTCCTGTTTCTCTATAAAAGGGGTGGTCCCCGCCGAAAAAAATCACGTGGCCTATTTGCATCCAATGACAGACATCGAAACACAAATCTGGTTCAAACCAGTTTCGCTCTTATGGTTCAGCATCCAAACTACGAAAACATTCGTTTGCATTTTACATTCGCCATTTTACTCAGCAACCGATAGGTTATTGTCTCTCGTCGCTTAAAAAGAAGAAGACATTTTCCCGTTATATTTTTGAGAGACATTTGTATACTTCCTCTCTGCAACATGGGTAAATCGAAGGTAAGCTTTTTAAAAACCTTTTATTTTTATTTTAATTTGACTTCCACGCATTTGGATGGTGTCCTCAACTCGGGGTTACCGTTATGTCGGGTTTGAAACGACTGCTTCGGAGGAACGTCATCGTCCCTCCACTGTCCGTACAGTCATGGAGGTCCCGACAGCACAAGACCTACTCGGTCGTCCTCCCATTCGAAGGAGAAAACAAACCAACAAGCAGACTTTGTAATTTATGTACAAGCGTAATATATTTCCATGCTATTCTAACCGTATTTGCAGTCGTTGCTATTGCATTTTCCACAAACTGCGTCAGCGCTCAGATTTGTGCAGTCGTTGTGTTGCGCAGTGCAAAATGTCAGGCATAGTTGACACCTATGGAAAATTAGAAGTGACGGTGATCTTGCGATTTAACTGTGGATTGAAAGTCAAAATGAATGCATAACTGGAGATCCTAATTAAATAATGGCGAACCGTGTATTTTTTTTTTTTTTTTTTTTTAAATCTCTAATGTCCCAACATGCAGATTTGAATGTGGGGTTGGGGGAGGGGAGGCGGCATTTATTTACGTTGTTGGTTGTTGATAAGAAAAGTCTTATTTATTCTCACAGGATCAATCTATAAACAGGATTGACGCTAATATTTTGTCAGATAATGTTGTGAAAGGCATTAATTTGACGTACTAAGTGTACAATCCAAAAGTAACCTGTGATAGAAATTTAAAAAAAATATTTTTTTAAATTTTTTTTTTTTTTTTGGAGGGGAGGGACAGTTAAAAAAAATTGCGCGGTTTGCTAAAAAAATAAAAATAAAAAATCCCACAAATTCATCTTTTTCCAGAAATTTCCGCAGACCTGGTTTTAAGTATATCTGTCATGTCTGTAACGACTCGTGAATTAGATCGTAACCTTATCGCTTTCCTAACAGCTGTCTGCAGGCGCGCGCTGACACTAAACAAAGGAAGTTGTCAGGGCGCCAAGCCGCTGTCATGGTGACAGGACAGCCAAATTTGAATTCAAATATGGGCGGGAACACTTCAGAAAGTTTTGTTGTTTTTGATTTTATTTATCTCTCTGTGAATCTTTTACTAATATATATATATCTTTTACTAATATATATATATATATATATATATAATATGTATGTATATGGAATGACTTTATCTGTGTTGTATAATGTTGATAAATATGTGGATTGTGCTGTTGTTTTTCAGAACGCCCCCGTTAAAGGGACAAGGTGTTCTGAGAGGATTAGACTGGTAAGCTTCTGAGAAACACAGTGAATCATTTATGTTACATCTATTAAAGTTCCATACTTGTTTTCTACTCCTTGTGATTAAAATATTAGCAAAGTCACATGTCATTTGCATTTTTTTCAGTGGAGCCTATTTTGTTCTATTTTTCTTGCCACATGATATCTTTCCTATTGCTTTGCAGAAAAAAACTACCGCAACCAACGAGCCTGCTGAAAAAGTATGAAACTGATCAAGAGAAAATCTTTGTTTGATGATGTTACACGTGAAGGAGATTCAGATTTAACTAGTTCCAGGGGACATGGGGAAATGTAGAAAGCTTAAAGGTTTTGTTATGCTTATCCTCCACCATGTGGCTGTACACTGGTTGGGAATCTGTTATGTGGTAGTAAGCTAGTGTCTTATCATTTGTAGATAACCAAGAAAACCAAAGCAAAGATCATCAAACAAGCTACCAATGGGGACACCAAGCCTGAGGTTTGTTGTTTTTAATGATAGTGATTTTATAATAACTAGCTAATTGATCCACTAACATCAATGGCTGAATATACTGTACTATGAATGTCAATGGGATGAGCAGATGTAGTGAATTATAATTTAACATGATGTTATTATCTTTGTGCTGACATGTGCTATGAATAACATCATTATTTCCTATCCCCAGGAGCCAAGTACTGAAGCCACTGATGCCAAATGAATAACTGCTCTGTGTACTTGGTGATTGTACATTTTTTAAATAAGTATTTTTTACCAAGTTTTATATTACAAATGTCATATATAGGTTTGTTTTTGGCTTGCACTTGATATAACAAAACTTATGTTGTCACATTTATATCCACTTAAAAAATGATTGCCGTCCATTTTGGTATTTTTAGTCTAATTAGCTTTTTGAACTGCTGACTAATACATATTTTCCAGCTTTTAAACATAAGGCAGCTAAAGAATATTGTCAAAGATGGAAGGAGGCTAGGAATTTTGGATTTTCTCTCTTTGTTTTTGATGCTAAACTAATAAAAATGCTTACCAAATGTTTTGAAACACTGTATGTTGACAAGATGTAGAAAATGTCACAAAAAAAGTTATTAGGTCAAGAGTTTTGATATACTGTTATCCCTAAAACATGTTTGATGTGAACCTGGTTGACTGAAAAAAGTAATGTCTCTGTTCCGGGAAGAGAAGGATTTTCTGACTTCAGTGGTCCCTAAATAAAAATTTCACAGACTCTTTGTGTTGTCATTTTATTAAGACATAAACACTAATGAGGAATGCTGAAAAATGGAAGTAGTCTTTCTTTGTATTGGTGCATGGTAACTACAGTATTTCCTCCTTGTGTAACATGTGACCATTAACTAATCATTCAGGAGGAGGGTATGGTCTGCATTGGCAGAGCATAGTGTTATAGATGATCAACATTTCCTTATCACCACTAGTGGTTGTCTTCAAATGCAACTATCATGTATGATAGATGCATATTTTAGCAAACAAAATAAATGCATGATATGGATATGAATTACAGTATTTGCAATAATCATTACAAATTGATGGCAATGATAACTAGAAATACTGTAAAATGTCAGAACGCATGCATCATCTTAACTCCCAAAATTACATTTTTTAAATTTACCAATGACCTGATTTGGACCTGAAACACTGATAATTACTAAATGATTACAGAGGATATTACAATACTTACATGAAGAACTAAATTGATTACAAGGCTTATTGATTTTTTTGCAATGAAGTCTGTGTGTCCTTCCTTCATGCCACCACCAGAGGGCGCTATCACACCACTGCAGTCTTTCTCATTCCACCGGTGTCTCCCTCATAGCATGGGAAATAAATGTAGGTCAAACATGACGCGTTTTGTTTTGGAACCTCTAACCTGTCAAACCCAACATACACTCTACTAAAATTGTATTTCACGACTTTTCCATTAAAATCCAGCTCTGATCATGTTGTAATGTGTGTCCACTGTATAATACAAGAAATGTTTAGCTCGAGTCTCATTTCAAACTCGTTCTATGAGGATGAGAATGACTGACATAAGCTGAGCGTCACCCCCAGAGAGCTTTGAGCACAATCATCCGGGCTTGTGACAGGTACCTGAACACATCTGTCCCATGATCCTCCATGTACAACAAGCACGCAGGTGAACATTGACACACTCATCATAAAATAGCCATGTGACATGAATGCAAATGTTCGGAAACTCATGCATCTTTTTTTTAAAACTTATTATTGGTAAATTATGATTATCATCAATCCCCTGTTCCCCCAAAACGTTCTACTCACATCAACTAAAAACAGCTGCGGTCTTCTGAGGCATTCAGGGACTGTTGTTGTGTAGAGATTTAACTGTTGCATGTTTACAGGTTGAACTTTTTTTTAAAAAGTTTTATCTTCTCCGTGGTTACAAGTTGAATATTAGCTCATTCAAATGAGAGTTAATACAAGGAAGGAACGCCATCATCCCGTTGCTTAGCGACAGTCAGTTTAAGCGCTCCTGTCGCGTAGAGAGAATCCCGTGGATACCGATGGGTGGGGGGGGGCGTACGCGATGACGCAAGCGCGCAAAGGAAACGTACCCAAAACATGCAAAGTGAAACAAAGAAGTCGCATTACAATATTGCATTACTGTGTATATATATATATATATCTCTCTATCGATATTTAAATGATATGTAAATCGATATTTAAAGTATATGCACGGAGCTGCACGTCATGCATGGATTTCTCCAATGCATTCAGACCGAATCACAAATGAGTTGTTTTCACAATTTGTTCTGCCACACCTTTAAAAGTCAACAAATAAGCAATTTTTTTTTTAAATGTTCCTCATGTCAAATTACAACCAATCCTTCAGTAAAACCACATCACGTGTACAGGTGTGTTTTAACACCGAAGCGTCCCACGGCAGATAGAAGGAGGGCTACGTTTCAGACACACGTGGTCCGACATATGTGACGAGCGGCTCCTCTGCAGCAGGGATTCGTTCAGGCGGTTCACATGCATGCTATGTACGTGGGGAGTGCCCCACCCCCGCCGACCATACATCATGTCTGTGCATTAAAGGACACAGTGTTCTCATCCATCCTGACGGAGTCGAACCGGCCCCAGAGCTGACCCCGAACCCCCTGCAGCCTCCGGTAAGCGCGGATCTGAGTCATTAATGAAGAGACAGCCGCACGTGGTCACCGACGGTTACAAGCGGTTTAAAAGACAAGGAACATGTTCGTGGTTGGTCGTGTTGAGTGGTGAAGTTTTTTCTTTGCAGGACGGGATTTCTGTTAAAGTCACTCAATCGGAGAAGGAATTCTGCGCTTACGGAGCATAGCTCAATTTATAACTGTGTTAAAAGGTATTTTTAGACAAATCCTACACCATAAATTAAAAGTTAAGTCACACCTTTTATTGTGAAAGGTAAACCTTGTTAGTTCTGTAAGTGGTTGCTACCAGATTGAGCTGAACGCTGTTCAATCTCCTTTAATTTATTGCAAGCTGTTGCTGTGGGGATTTAAAGTGTTCTTCATGTAGAAAGTCAAAAGGCTGTTGTTTAATTCAGTGCTTATGTAACTTCTTGTGAGGAGCGCTGATGCCAACCATGCCACCTGTACAATTTGTACCTCAGCAGTTTAGAGACTGGAAAACAGACAAACTTCTCCTTACAGGATGTTGGCTTGAAAGTGCGAGCAGCTTGAATGTCTTGCCTGATTTTGAATTTGGTGCCATGAGGATTTTTGCAGATTTGACTTGTTAGAATTCATATGAAGTCATTATGTGTGGACACAAAGCTGAAAAATTTTTTTTTTTGGGCGACTTTCTCCTCTTTGATTGGATTCCCACTCCTGTGCTGGTTCAGTGGGGGCTTTTCTCCCAGTAGGGGGTGTAACAGCTTATCTTAATGCCATTTTGTGACCAACTTTTTCTTTGTGTTGCTGTCAACTTTCTTCATAGCAGGGGTCTGAAATGGAAGGGATGTCTAGCACTTCATTGCCATGTATGGTTTGACCATATGACACTAATGGAAAATAGTTTTTGTATTAACCCAATAAACTTTTGATCTTTGCTTTAAGATCCCTTAAAGAAAAGCAGTTTGTTCCCGTTAGTCACCTTTGCATCACTTAAACAGTGAAGAAATTAAAAAAAAAAAAACGACAGCCGTCGTTCACTTGGCTCCTTCATCAGCGTGGATGGTGGGGTGGCGCTGGTGATGTCATCATGAAGTATCTTGTCATTGGTTGTGCTGCTCCTGTGCTCGCGCTTCCATGTTGCACACTGCCATTGTCCAAACATATTAAAAAGATTCCCAGCCCCTCACGGGGGGGAAAGGCGGCACCAAGTAGATGGAAACGAGCTAATTTCATTGGCTGCTTGTAGAAGAGAACACAATGTGCCCGATAACCGTAGACACATCTGGTGAAGCTACAGAAAGTAAAACACATTTTAGATTTATAGTGTGAGCAATCTCTGTGGAGAGATGGTGCATTTTAAAAAGATTTGGTACTTTCTGGATTAATGCCGTTATTATCATTACTTCATCATTTTATGTAAATGAACTGAGGAATAATTATTACGACCAACGTTATGAAGACCTTTTTCATTGGAAATGAGTCCAAAGTATAACTCAGAAACACGTTGCTTCACTTGTTTTTTGCGACCATTGCTTCCCACAATCTCTCATTCACTCTGTTTACCACGGGCGTTTTGAAATCAGGTCAGATATGTGGACACACCCTCTCGCTTTCATGTCTAACCTCAGGTAGACCAGAATAGTCTGCAGCTGACTCACCTGGACTCCACCAGAAAATGTCGAGAACCACTCCTAACCAGTGAGGAGACAGCTGCCAGTTAAGAATGTTACGCATTCGGATGAGTGACGTTTTGATTCTGTCTCCTGTACTCCTGTACTCTCTTCTCATGTTGACATGAGAAGCGAGGCGTGAAAAAGGCGGGATCATTAAATTAGCCTCAAGGTAATCTTAACCAAGGTTGTTTTCTGCCCATATTTGATGCAAACAAAGGAACAACATCATTACAAATGACTAAAATAGAGACATCAGCAGGTTTAGGAACATCGCACACAGCGGCGGTCCTCAACTGGACCCACAGCCATGAGTAATTCAAACAACAAATCCATAAAACAACCACTTATAACTGGGGAGATGGTGAAATATGTAGACTTTAATGCAGCATGTTGAACACATCACACCTGGTGTTGGTCCAGTTTGAACGAAACAGAGGAGTCACAGAACGGAATATGTTGTCTGTCTTCTTTCAGTCACAACAAATCATACCTTTATTTATTGGTTGCTGATTGCCAACAAACTGTCACCCCGATTAACTATATCCAGCGTGAATGAGAGGCCAAATTCTTGCAGTGACTGCTCCAAGTCAGAACTTGTACCTACCTGTGAATATCTTTCCAGTAGCGCTTAAACGTCCTGTTGACATCCGGTAGAGGTACTTTTAGAACTCAGACAACAATCAATTTGTTGGGTTTCGTTGATCGTTATGATTCATTGGGTTCCTGTTGGATCGTTCTGACGCGCTGGGTTCCCTTTGGGTCGTTCTGACTCGTTGGGTTCCCTTTGGGTCGTTCTGACGCATGGGGTTCCCATTGGGTCATTGTGAGACGTTGGGTTCCCATTTGGTCGTTGTGACGCGTTGGGTTCCCATTGAGTTGTTCAGGCGCGTTGGGTTCCCATTGGGTTGTTCTGGCGCGTTGGGTTACCATTGGGTCGTTCTGATGCATTGGGTTCCCATTGGGTCTTTTTGACGCGTTGGGTTCCTATTGGGTCTTTTTGACGCGTTGGGTTCCCATTGGGTCGTTCTGATGTCTGCGATGCATCATTTCTGCACTAATGTAGAATAAATGGACGCATCAAGCAGTTTCTGTAACCCGATCCTCACTCACACACTCTATATTGTTTTCTATTTACCCTGACCGGACAATAAAATGTGCCAATCATATCTAAGTGATCCCAAAGGGTTTTCCTTGTTTTTTTGAGGGGGCGGGGAAAGGGTGTGTAAGAGGCGTGTTCGGTGGAGCGACCTGGTGAGAGTAATGCATTTTGGCAGCGTGGGCGTGTTTGTTTTTAGGCAAGCCCGCAGATCTAGTTGGACAAGAGCTGGGCTGTATAAAAAGGCGGAGTACAGTGAAGGATCTCTCAGCAGTTTTCAGAATTTCGTCACTCTGTTTGGAATCTGTCGGGATTTTTCAGCCTGACCGAGACTTAGACGAGTCCCGCCGGTCTGTTTCTGGCTCAGAGGGCATCTTACAGGTGAGGAACAGGGAACCGTCGCTTTTCAGACAAATCTGAGTTGCTGTTAAAGGAGCAACTTTGCTTGGATTACATTTCTTTTTCTGTAAAGAGTGTGTAATCAGGTTGGCACAGTAATGATTTTCACATGTTTTCCCTGCTCCGCAATCCTCCATCCTTCCCGGGGCATCACACGTGCAGACAACAGAGTTTGCAATGTCTGGAAAGTCTTTGCTTCTCGCTGTCAGGCATTTTTGAGTTCTTCAGTCTTTCATCCATACATTCTTTTTGGTGTTCCTTACCAACAATCACGTGAAAGGCTGTATTCTTCAATTACAAACGGGGCTGTCCATGCATGCTTGAATGAAATGACTTTCTTTGCTGCGTCATAAACTGAGGAATAGACGCTCTGTTGTCTTCATTCAGAAGCGATTTGATAGCAGAGAGCTCTGAGGTTAGAATGGAAGTTACCCTTAAAAATGGTTCCATATGTGACAGGAACTCATAATTTGGGTGTCTTTGCAGTTTATTTTTAATCTTAACGTCCCCTGATTGCAGGCAAGAGGGATTTAATCTCAAGCTCTGCCCGGGTATTTTTTTTTTTTCTCTCTTGGAAGCAAATTTTACTTCCATAGTAATTTAGACTATTTGATGCCTCTTGTTTCAGAAGTACTGACACAAGATGGTATATTTCTTGAGGTGTTTCGTAATCGTTCAATTGGCCATTTCTGCCCATTCAAATTCCGTCAATTCTCCTTTTTTATCCCCCCACAGAGACATTTGGCTCCCCTCATTCTGAGCCACCTCACATTGGCAGATATGATCATCAGGCTGGGCAGACTGACGCCGGGATACTTCCGCCTCCTCCAGGTATGTGCAGCTTCACTACTCTATAAATTATAAATATGCATCTTCCTATCCATAGGTTTGTCTTTTGATTTTGTGATTTGGCACCAAAACTGGTTCTAATTTGAGCCACTTCTATACATGAGGCCCGGCGCTGGTCTGTGACCCACAATCGGCTTTGATGACCAATATAATTAGGGGTGACACTAATCAGTGTGATATCATTTACTATCCTTTCATTGTTCCTCCTGCTGTCATTGTAATCTCCTCACCAGTGGGGGCTCTCCTTATATCACAACTACCCTATAAATTCTTTGTTCCCTTATTTGCACTAATTTGGGAACAAAGGCTGTCGCCTCTGACTGAAGAAGTTCAACAGACCGAGAGAACTGACCCGCTGTTATGTAAGGCTCGACGCATTAGTGCGACAGTTTTCTGTTACTGTGGAAGGGAAATCGCACTATGACGGACTTCTGTCTGTTGTTGCAAAGTCTCTTTGCAGGCAGGCATCTTACAGCCTTTGAATGAGATATATGTTCAATAAATTTATCCAGAAAGGAAAGAGAATCTTTTTTTCTCCCCAAGTTCTTTCTCCTGTTAAAGATTTGGTCATGTGGCTGAAGTCTGTTGAAAGTGAGTTGGGGATGTTGGTTGTTTGAAGTGTGAGTTTGGTCCGTTTGTTGACAGCCAACATGTTCTTGAATGCCTCATTGTTTCTACTGACTCTGACCTCTGACCTCTGTTGTCTCTTCCCTCCCCCTCCTGGCAGAGACAAGTTGCCGGCGAGGTGCAGATGCAACCGCAAGACCGTGCCATCAATCAGATCGCCATGATGCTGGCCATCATGGGCCTGGGTCTGTCCTACTACAGCACCAAACAGATGACGGAGAAGGTCCAGGCCCAACCTGCTCCCTGAAAACACCCCCAACCGACTCTGATCATGGATAAGCCAATGAGAAGCGACAGAAGCAGGGTCCACCCCGTTGTGTCCGCCAGGAGGACACTTTTCTTACCTCAGACATTATCACACTCGCTACTCAATCTACGAGTAGTCTCCCCCATCATGGGTGGAGATTTCAGGGTTGTTTTTAAGTGTTTTCTGTACTGCCTGCTCTTGAACCTTGAGGGCTTTGTGGGGGAGGCTCACTCTGGGGGTGTCATGGATAGGGTTAGTCAATTGGACTGGTTTGGGTGGGAAATAACCAGCTGACTTCCATCTGAGTTTAACCATTAGTCGTTACAATGGTACATGCTTGCAAGATGCCGCCAACACTGTTCAAAAGGGCGAAGCCCTCCAATACTGTGAATTCTTCCGCCGTTCGAGGCTCGTCCGGGTAGCCTCGAACACAACGAACAGCAATGCCTTAAAACTGGAAGGCTGAATGCAATTGAGATGTCCGTTGTAACGAAGTGATGGCATGCTCGGAAAGTTTTTTTTTTTTTAAGGAGAGGATTGAAGTTAGCGTTTTTTCGTTTGTTTTTCCTTCCTACACAGGAGAACCTTGCTGGATTCTGTGAACGCACCGGGTGCTGTGTTCACTAACTAGATAGAAATGCTCGTGAAATGAACCCGTCGGGTATGAAATTCAATGAATATTTACACAAGTGTTTCTTTAAAACGGATGCAATAGATCTGCAAAAGGGACGTAAAGCTACTCTACTTTTTAACGTTCATACAGTAAGTCCGTAACAGATTTTAACGAGACGTTACGAACTCTTCAAGCAGCATCTACGATTAACCTTACTAAGCATTGCATGAGTGTGCAGACCGTAAAGGAGTCTCGTTTTTTTTATTGATGAATGAATATTTCTTGTCATGAGTTAATAAAGCTGTGAACATATTTGAAATAGATGTTTGGAAATCCAAAAACTTCTCTCTGTCTCTCTCTCTGCTAATGAAACCCATCTGAGTTGAGTTAGAACAGTTACTGCAAAGTGTTTCCTGGAGCAGGATCGGAGTTGTCATATGTATGCAACAGGCTGCAGACATTCTGAGTCTGTCTGTTAATGCTTCCTTGGCACGCACATGCCCAATTTAGTAACGAGTCAGCAAAAAAAACCAAAAAAAGAACAGCTTGTATCGTAGGAAGGGTTTTCTCAGTGTTGGTAGTCCACTGCACGCAAAAAGCGTGGATTAGGAACGTAATGCTTTGATGCATTCAAAGGAGAAGAGTCTGGGGTTTGTTCAAGTTTTCTTCATCATTTGCGAGGAGTTCAATCTTTCGTGTTAAGGCTTTGGCGGCCATTTTTGTAACCTTGCAGAATAATATTGGGGCCATCTTCATCTTTTGGAGGCTTGTTTGTCCTCAGTGGGTGCTATGAGTGTGAGGTTGGTTCCAAAAAACGGGCGTTTGCACTTTATTCCCACATTTCCGTGCCTCACAAACACGTCTGATGCAAAATGACGGCTGTTGTTCTGAACGCCCTTTTTTTTTTTTTTTTCTTGTATTAGAACGCGCATGCCTGCTCGCCGTCTGATGCGATGCCCTGTGACAGGCTGATGACACGTTGGGCGCCACGTGCCCATCTGGCCACGCCAGAAGCTCCTCCCAGTACCCTCCCTCTCGCACATCACTGGGCAAACATCTTGCATTGCCATATCAGTGATGCTGGGCCCGAGACGTAACCCATTGGCTAACCGGTGATGCGTCACTATATGACCTGGTTCTGAACCGTAGAGACAAAAGAATGGGGAGAAGGTCATTGGTGGGAACTGGAAGTGAGGATTATCGTGAAATTGGGCTCAACGCCTTTATTTTAACATCAGTTCTTGCAGAGAGAGGTGGCAGTAACGCGGAAAATAAAATGACTTTAAGTCGATGAGACGTTTTTAAAATGCCTGACGGTCAATGTGAAAAATAATGACTCAAACATTTTTGGTATTTGAGGCAGCAGGTTCAAACGAGACAAAAAACAAGACTGTCATCTTTCATTTTCCCAATGGCTGACTTAGCATCAGAATCTCAGCTGAAGTGTGCAGAGCAAATCTTCGTCCTGTGTGACGGTGGGAGAGTCTAGACTTTGTTCTCCGTGGGTCACTTTTAGAAAGATGAAGTTTTGTTTGGGATGTTTTGACTGATTAAACAAAAGAATTGACTTTTTGTCACAAAGTACTGTAGGCTCTGTACCTTTCACATAAATGTGTGTCCTGTTACGGATTTTGTTTTAATAAAAACTAAAATGTGCAATATCTGATCTGCGTCCTGTCTTGATTAGATCCACTTGATGGTCAGTGCGTTACAATATTTTTACAACTGAAGACTTTTTTTTTTTTAAATGAAAATGAAGTAAATGTACAAAGACAAGCAGATCTCAGTCCTGTTCATGTGGATCACATCAGGTCAATACCCAGAATCCCCAGCGGATGGGATGGGGTGCACGTGTCCAGTGGAGCGTGCGCTGGACGGAGGTTCGCTCTGGGCTGACTTGTGCACCAGGAACCACAGATGCCTGAATTACATCATGGAGGCTGTAGAGAACACAATGTCTTTACATCCAAGACCCCACCACCACCTCTATATATAACCTCTAAATATATACTGTACATAAAATAATCAATTCTTGTAAAAATGTTTTGCTCCTGTGGGCCACAGGAAAAACAACACACCCAGGACACAACCTTTTATAGCAGCCTTCTAACCTGATGTCACTCATGTGTCTTAATCCGCCTCAGATTCTTTCCTTTTTTCCCCCATGATTCCCTTTTCATTAGGATTTGCTGAAAGCAGCTTATCTCTGGACTGGAAGCTTGTTTGTTTTTCTATGTAAGTGCTCAGGTTTTTTCCCTGAGGGTCGGTGATTGCGCTGCTTTATAACTGTTTATAGATCAAAGTCATCCTGTCGGGTAAAAGATTCAGGGGAATTTTCTTCCGGTCATATTTAACAGAAGGTTAGAGGCTGTTTCTGTCCAGATTTGAATTCAAATCTATTCAACATGAGAACAAGTCAGTGACGGATATCAGTCACTTTTATCCACATATGTTGAAATATTAGAGGCATGGCGGCATACTAGTGGAGAGAGGCAGGGTACACCCCGGATGCATCGCCAGGGCATGACGGGGCTTCCTTACAGACAACCTAATTTAATTTCCAGCAGCCACGTGTCATCTTGATGAACAAATGCTAGAAAAGTGCTAACCTGATATTGAGAACAAAATAAACAGAATAAGCTTTGTGGCTTAAGCAGCTGCACCAAACAGCAAACAAAATGTTTGCTTTAATATCGCAGCCTCCGCTGCTCTGAGCTGTCATCGTTCTTCAAGTCGCGAGGTAAAACACACAGAGGGAATCATCTGCAGAACCTGTTGACAATGTAAATGATAATCACGGAAGGAAGAAGCAGGGACTTACTGTGAGTAATTGGTTCTGTAACACAAACCACACTGTTAAAAAAGAAAGCAATACAAAAATCTACGTGTATCGGACCTACCCTGACAATCCAGAATCACATTTACATCAAATACATTGATAGATGCTTCAGAAAAGCAGTATTTCTTCAATGGTGGTTTTCTTTGGGATCTATATCAGGAACATTTGATGAAACGCTAAATATGCAGGAGTCATTTTTGTCTTAAATAGTCACCTCCATTGTTTGCTTCACTGCCATGAAGCAAAGATGCTCAAATCTACCACAGATCTTTTGTCCATAGCCTGGGAATGTTGTTCCTGCAGCCCACATGGCTTTGATGGGCATACTTTTGCTGAGCTGCTGTATGAGAGGAGAAGGACAGTGATCCCCTGATTTCCTGTCGATATCGGCGTGGAATGCAGGCTGGAATACCAGCGGCTGTGGGAGCGGAGCTGGGGAACATCAGGCCCTGATGTTTCAGTTGATGTTGTTGTATTTAGTTGTTGTGGACGCGTCTTCGTCTTAGCTATCAGGAAGGAAGGATGAGATTGAGTTTCTCAGCTACATGTCGCTGTCGAGCCTTCATGGAATCCTCATGAGGACGTACCTTTGGGTCACGTGTCCTCTTTTTTAGCAGTAAACCGTCTGAGTCTGGTGTGATTTATGACGTTGGCAGGTTTTGCTTTCAATCATCCATACAGACATGATGCTTCATGCATCTCACAGGGTAATAAAAATCGTTAGTTCTTAGTTCTTCTTCTTCTTCTTCTCCTCCTTCTTCTTCTTCTTGTTCTAGTCGGGACGGTGGAGGATGCATTGTGGAAGACATCCTGAGGAAAACCACCATCAAGCCAACATTAGGCCTAATCTACTGGGGGGGTTCATCTGAAAACCGTCATGGATGGACGTCTGTGGGGGCCGTCCTCTGCCCAGACACGTGAAGCTCCACCAGGATTCTGCTCGTAAATTATTTAACAGCATCCAACTGGACTGGGCAGCAGAACGTTTACGCCCAGTTCTCTGAATGCTCGTAAACTTTGCTCCGGATGACCTCGGCTCCCGGTTGGTTCTTCGGCTGATGTATTGATGAGGCGGCTTGAGGATTGGCTCGGATGAGATGCCATCATTGCCGCAGCAGAAGCAGCTCATGCTAACCAAGCAACACGGGGGGGTTGTGATTGGACGTCGCTGTGGTCTGTTACATAACATGATTCACGGCTCTGACATGCAAAGCTCAAACGCTCTGGTGTTCATGCACACAAATACCAACACATGCACGTATTGGATGACAGGGAGTTCTCATGTTCGTGCCTATGTTAAAGCACATACGTGTAAATGGTGTGCTACGTGATGTGGTTTTCTGATGATCTTGGGTGGTCTTCCTCAGTGATGAGTCAGCTGATGTCGTGTGATCTGTAAATGAGGAAGATTTCTTTATTACAGTCCTTACATGGATCAGCAGCACGTCTTCCTGCTTTAAATAAAAACAAAACTCCACCTTCGTAGATCCGGACGTGTGCGTGATATGGTCAATGTTTGTACACTCTTTACTAATTTACTTGTGCATTCTCTTGTGTGCATCATAAACCCTTTTCCGTGTGTCTGGGTATTTATTTGTGCTCTTTAATTCCTGCTGAGCGACCCAGACACGCCATAAAAACCAGCTTGTAACTGCCTCACGGCCGGTTTGAGCTGGCTATGTCCTACAACAACAACAACAGAAAAAAAAGAAAGAAAAAGATTTACGCTCTCTCAACCACATGCATTCTGAACAGAAGGTAAAAATTTAAAAAGCCTCCTCCTTAGAGGAGCCTCAGGCTACCCTAGGGCTAAATGAGTACACATGAAACCACACCTAAGCAGCACGGCATTAACATGCCAATGCAAATGAAATGTCTCTGCTTACCTGTCAACACACGTGACTTCTTACAAAACTTTACGTGTCACGTGGCGTGCGGAAAATGTTACCACACAGATCTGAAAAATACCAAAAAATATGATGGCACGTGGCCACGCTGCCTTCTGTTCCTCGATGCAACATCAGTGGGAACCAAGAACGCTTTCTCATTCTTTCACTGGTATGAGAACTTAATGAACAGTCTAGTGGGTGAAGCTTTTCTTTCTCTGGACAGCTGACTGTGGGTACATTACCTTAGTGAAGGTAAACCAACACTTTAACCAACAGTAGACACAAAGGACATGAAGGGGTTGACGGTCATTTTTATGTTCTTGTCCATAAAAAGAGAAAAGTCATCATGAAATTGATCACATGTCATCTTGCAGGAACCATGAATGTACGTATGTGTGTGTGTGTGTGTGTGTATGTGTGTGTGTGTGTATGTGAGAGAGAGTGTGAGTGTGTTCGAAGGGAAGTCAAAGGTCAGGACTGAAAGGACTCAGTGAGCCCAAGGGTCAAGAAAAAGAAAAGAGTGTGTTGATCTTGTGCTTCTTTGTACCTGCAGGTATGTGTGCAACATGACCGTCTTCTTCATGGGCCTTACCTTAATAAGAATGTTTATAACATGAAATAATGCATTATTCAATATTTATGACACAACAAACAGGAAGTAGAAAAAAGTTCCTCAGCACCAACCCACCCACACCAGTCACATACATCTGTCTGTCTATTTTGGGGTGGAAACATTCTCTCAGGTGATGGAGGTGATGGTTAACACATCTATCAGGCTTGTCACCTCCCCCCAGGCATGAAAAGGACAAACGTGAATCCAGCAGGTGGGAGGGGGGTTGTGAGAACAGTTGGGGAGCTGAGAAGAAGGACAAGCACAGATGTAATAAAATAAATTCAGTTGTAATAGTTTTATTTTTTTTTACACTTTCAGTAGGTTTATGTTTTGCCATTGTTTTTAACACACTTATATTTAATTACCTTAAGGAGGATTTATTTCTGTCTTTCTTTAGTTGATGATCACCTCACTTTTGCAAACGTCCTGATATAATGCAGTAATTTTTAAATTGTATTTTCTTTTATTTATTGGTGTTAAGTGTTTTTGAAGTTTCATCTAATGAAAAATTGTAAAATTTTCTTAATGTGATTGAAGTGTTTTTGCACAAAATCTTCTTCTTCTGAAGCACTTTAGTGCTTTCATCTAATGTAAAATTGTAAAATGTTTGAATGTGATTAAAGTGTTATTGCAAAAATCAAATATTTCTTTCTTTCTTTCTATCGACGGTTTGATTTTACCTGGTGTTAGAGAGAGCATTCTTTTATCTGCCTATGCTGATGATGTTGTTGTTCTCATCAAAAACCAAAGGGATGTTGATGTTTTGGTGGGTTTGACAAACTCATTCAATGTTTTAACTGCTGCAAAAGTAAACTGGAACAAAAGTGAAGCCCCTTGCTGTTGGTGAGTGGCATGGCAACCTCCCGGTTCTTCCTCAAAACTTGTGTTGGAAGACTGATGGTCTCAAATGTCTCGGTGTGTACCTGGGAAATGAGACAACAACCAGGAAAAACTGGGAGGGTGTCATTGAAAAAAAAGAATGGAAACTTAAGAAATGGAAATGGTTGCTCCCCAGAATGTTGTACAGAGGTCGAGTGTTAGTGATAAACAACCTGGTGATTACAGTTCATCCAGCGGTTTCTGACCGGACCAGCGGATCTGACGTGGAGAGAGGTGGCCAGCTGCATATTCAAACGTGTGAGTAACTTGGACCTGGATGCTGCACTGTTTTTAATGGACTCTACGTTTCTAAAGTTAAACGGTTTGCCTCTGTTTTATCATGGTGTTTTTAAGTCATGGGCCCTATTTAAAAGCAGCCGAGGAAAAAGCTCTGACTCTCTCTTCTGGTTACTGAAGGAACCACTAGTGCATGAATCCAGGTTGGATGTCTGCAGTGGAGCCACACCTGGGCTGTCTGAACTTTCAGTGAGTGTGGGAGACTTGCAGTGCTCTTCACTCTTCTAACGAATGTTTTTAATCTGTTCAGTGAAAATTTTAATATCAGGAAATTCATCTACGGTGCTGGGTACAATAAATCGAATCAGAGAAAGTGGCAGCTTTTAAATTTTATCTCTGAAGAGGCAAAACTCAATTTATGTGACCAGGAAGAGGAGAATTGAAAACAATACTGTTCAAGAAGCAGCTACTGGTTTTTGCTGTAACATCAGATGTTGCTTAAAACTAGAATTTGGTTTCTATAAAATGACAAAAGACCTAAATAACATTAGGAACAGCTGGATGTTACAAAAATATCCTATGCACTTTAGTTAATGATCACCTCACTTTTGCAAACTTCCTGATATAATGCACTAATTTTTAAATTGTATTTCCTTTTATTTATTGGTGTTTAGTGTTTTGGAAGTTTCATCTAATGAAAAATTGTAAACTTTTTTGCACAATATCTTCTTCATTCTTCTGAAGCACTTTAGTGCTTTGATCTCATGTAAAATTGTAAAATGTTTGCATGTGATGAAAGTGTTTTTGCAAAAATAAAGAAAAATCTTTCTTTCTTCATTTATTTAACTGTTGATTAAACCTATCAGTTAAAAAAAACTGAAAATAGGACAACCTATAGTTTTTGCGCTTAAATGTACATATTTTCCTGCAATTAACAAACTTTTACTCCAGTAAAATAAGTAATTCGTGCAAATATTTAGGAAATGTTTGTTGACGCATTGGTTTGGTTTGGCTCTGGCGAGCTGCGTGAAACCGGTGCGTTTCAGACTCCAAACGCGCTCACGGATGAGACGCAGAGGGATGCGCCAAAACGGCGGCATTTGACGCACCGGTGTGAACGCTCATGGTTCCTGACATTTATGGTCTGGATTTATGGTTGAGGAGAATCTGCCTTTGAATCTGAGGTCAACTGGACATGCCACCCCACCCCCCTTCTTTACAGCTCACACGTGTTTACCCGTGTTGCGTAATGACCATCCTCAACATTTTTTCTGGCATTTATTTTTTCTTCCCAGGTTTGGATTGAAATCGAATGAAATCTTCATTGTCACCACGGCAGCAATCTTAATCTTAATCTTAATCTAACCACAAATGTCCTAATCTAGACCCTCTGGGCGGGTTTGCCACTGCTGCACCTTGTTTGTTGATGATGGAGCGATGCATTTGTACATTATTTTGCACACTGTGTTCCGTCTTTCTCATATAACACTAGAACATGCTTCACATCCAGAACAGCACAGAAGACACCGACGCTCCTAAGGACACCGTAAGGACTGAATTCCTCAACTGGAAAATTAAATAAAACAAGATACGTTCAACTTTATCAACCGGTGGTTTGTTTCAAAGCCATACTTTAACATTTAAAGTCTCTTTTTAAGCTTCTAATTGTTATGACATCACTTCTGACACCTGGTTTTTGTTGATCTAAATCATGACCCACTTCTCTCACTACTTGACATCAACATGAAGATATTATAAAACATGATGATACAGTCGTATAGATCATTATAGTATTTTTCAATGATTCCCTACTGTCCACAGAGCCGACGCTCCATTCTATGAACGGACTCTTGAGCCACCTTGTGGAAATCTAAGGCTACAACCTGTAACATGAAGGTGTTGAGTTTGTTTTTTATTGTGTGGAAGCCATTAATAAATTCAAATCATTAAACAAACACCAATTAAAGAGGGAAACCACAGAGTAGAGATGCATCCATTCCAGGATTCCTTTTGTTTCCCACAGTAATGAAGGAGTTATAAAAGTCAAAGTACTGATGTGTTTTTATAAATTCTCATAAATAAAATCTAACACTCTCCTGTGTCCTCTGATGATAAACTTATTTAATGTTTCCACATCTTTCTGCAGACATCTTGCAAGGCGAAACTCATTAAATAAAATCCAGCGTGCACAAAGAATGTAATAACAAAACCATTGTTTTTATCTTCTCTGAGGGTTTTCATATATAATCCTTTTTGTTCCTATAATCAGCCACAGGTATGTAGGTCAGAAGAGAAGCCCTCCTGCCTCCATAACGCTCAGTGTGGTTTGTGAAGTATTTGGGTGTGTCCAAACGTGAAACATGAGCTGCTGCTGCTGCAACCAAACTGGATGCTCTTCAAATACCCAGAATCCATCTGTGCGTATAGACCTACTGTCCAGTGGTGCATTTATAATTCACAATGGTCTTATGAACATATCCGGCCTCGCGGCTGGTCTACTATCTCTGAACGGTAATCAAATCCAGGAACAGGACAGTTAGATTAAATCTCTCAGGTGTATAATTAAGACTGTCGCCACGGCAACACTAGATAGGTATAAATAAATGCATATCAAGTGGTCGTCTGCAGTCAATATTGAGCTTCTCGCGGCTCATGGGAGGGAGGTAATTGAGATATTAGCAGCAACGGTGTGTCTCTGTGTAGCAGGCTGCAGTCAGTGAAACACAATCAGCCATAAAAGCTTCACACATCTCTTTAAATCTACACACCCTATCAGGTTGCCAAGCGACAAGTCTCGGAAAACCCTGCGGCGCACCTGAATCTGACTGGCGTGCGCCCTGATGGGTTGGAGCAGCCAATGAGAGCGAGGCTGAGGAGAGGCCTGCGAACAAGTGGTTCAAGTAACGATGGAGGATGCAAGAGTTGAGGGGAATGCTGAAGGTGTGTGTGTGTGTGTGTGTGTGTGTGGAGTTTGAAGAGAATTACAGGCGACATTAAAAGTAATTCATGCATATTTGTTAAATGTTTTTACTGATATAAAGTAGGAAGAGTTGGGATTCTAAATTCAAAGGGATTTAAATTGTCTTAAAGAGAAGCTGTGGCATAAAAGTTTTCCATTTATGTGTGCATGCGTGTGTGTGTGTGTGTGTGTGTGTGTGTTTGTGTGTGTGTGTGTGTGTGTGTGTGTGTGTGTGTGTGTGTGTGTGTGTGTGTGTGTGTGTGTGCATCAGGTTTACAGAAGCCTGTCTATCAACAATGGCTGACAATGGACCTCTGGCTAGAGGAGAGAGACCCTTTGAAATATGAATGAGGAAATCTACACCTGTTTCCAGGTAACCAAGGCAGGGATTCTGAACCGTGACGCTGAATTTGGCGTGTGTGTGTGTGAGTGTGTGTATGCTTTTGTGTGTGCACCTGCGGGAGGTGCATTCATGAACGACACAGCTTCCTGTACCTGTTCAGACACTCCGAAGGGACGAAAGCAGCTGTCGACCCCTCCGACCTGACGGGACAGACGTCAATCTGACCTGCAGACGCGCTATGAAAGGCGGTGGCCCTCTGTGCTGAAGGTTCCCCGCATGACCCGGCCTGCTGACGACTTCACGCATGGAAGCAGGTCAAAGCTGGACCAACTGAGACGAGCCTGAAGCTGCCGGCGGAGACTTAACGGAGGGTGGACATCGGAGGAATAAAGACGTCTTCACAGGATTTGCACCGACTGTCGAGTGCGAGGATGAATCCGTTGTGGAAGGTTTATAAGAGCAAAGTGTTGAAGACTCTAAACCCTGAATATGAAGAAGACACCGCTGAAGAGGTACAGACTTAATTCTCTCCATCCCAACTCATAAACGTATAGAATCAGAAAGTTGAAGCATCTGTTGTCACTAAAGTCGGTGAGTTCATTTGGCCGGTCATTCTTTATTCATCACGGGGTCAGATGATCTCCCTGAGTCCTTCTGGTTTTCTGTGCAAACGGAACTTAAAAAGCAGAACTACAACCGAAAATACTTCCTCCTGCCTGTTCTGGCAGGTTGAAGCTTCCAACTGACAAAAATATCTTCGTTCATTCTGTGGATTCATTGAAGATGATTTTCTACCACAGAGGTGTTGAGTTTATTAAGTGTCTGATCTCTTACTTGTATCTAACTTCTTTAAATCGTTGTATTGATGTGTGATCTGATTATTTCTCCACCGCTGCTGGTTGTGGTTGCAGCACCTGTGCTCCATTTGGTACCAATGAAACAGATCCAGCGCCGTGTTGACCCAGATATCTGGTTGAGAAACTCGATCCTGAGTTGGATCTGAACCAACGGCTTAGCTGGCATTCCGTTGACGGACAAGGGAACGGGACAGAAAGCCAAGGCCTCGGGGGGGGGGATGGAGATCAAACTCTTGGAGTACCAGGGTAGCTAACAGGACAGTAGGGAATACGGTGCATGTTCGGAAAGATAGTTTCCATGGAGTTGGACGTCCGAGTCGTCCTCGCTGCTATTTGAGTCACTGCGGATTCACACGTCCGTGAAAAATGAGAAGTGTTTTCATTCACGTCAAATTCACGTCACAGTCGAGATAAAAAAGCAGAAACAAACCCTAAAAACAATCGTATTCTTTTCAGGTGCATCATAGGTTTGTCTCCTTTTTCTCTGCTGTAGGTCACAGAGGTGGAACATGAAGTCACGAGTCCGGTGCAAGAGGATGAGGGGCCCAACGCCGTAGCCCAGTTGGCCAGGAAAGTATGTCTGCATCGACAGCTCTGTTAGCGTTTGAAGAAATGTATTTTTAAAAAGTGGTGGAAAATTTCAGTACCATCGTTAAACTGATCCTCCGAAGCCAATCACAGGTTTTATTCCGCTGACCTTTGACCCTGTGTGTGCGGGTGGTGTCCAGATGCAGGGGGCGGGAACTAAAAGCTGGAACAGGCTATCGGCTCTGTTCAGCAAAGACGATGAGCACCAGCTTCTAGAGGAGACCGAGAGCCCGCCGGTACCCGACCAGTGAGTGCAGCTCTATATCTCATCCTGGATGGAGGTTGTTCCATCTGTCAGGTTCATGTGGGGGTACATTAACAGGAAATTTCTGAGTATTTATCAAGTTGTTTGCGATAAATAGAAGCCACGATCATGAATGGATTGGATTCATGTTTTAATATGTCGACACAAGTGGGCCCAAATAATTGTAAAAGTAGAATTTATCTGACAGGAACATGTCAAATTTATTAGATGCTTAAAAGAAATCCTTCAATATTAATGGAAATATTCATTAATTTGCCTCTCATCACTTATAATAGATGACAAGATCAATTTGACCCATTCTCTGCTGAAATGAAAATCACCACTATGCTAGCTTAGCTTAGCATTAAGACTTGAATCAGGTATCATGTCCCTTCATCAACCTGAAGGTCAGATATTTAGAAGTTTGTAGGTGCAAGCTCAGAAAAAAGATAGAGATACCCCCTCTGGAGTTCAAATGGTGGTGGTGGTGGTGGTGGTGGTGGTGGTGGTGGTGGTGGCCGATGACCTGGTGAAGCTCATAAAAAATGAATTTGGTGAATTTTTGGTGATGTGGAAGTGGAAGATGTGGAAAGCAGTAGCATGAAAGAACTACAGCGTATATTTAGACAGAAGCAAGATAATTGGCTGACAGTGGAGGCGGAGCCATGCCACTGAATAGCTGTGGTCAGCTGATGAGAACAGGTAATTACTGAGCTCATGTTATTGATAGCAGGAACTGAATTTATGCTACCAAAGCTTTGTCCGCTAAAACACAACTTTCTCAGTCCTCTCGCAGTGAAACCAGAGGAACCTCCTCGACCCGCTCGCCGCACGGCATTCTGGGATAGCTTTGCAGCCAACTGGGCTGCCAAGAAGCAAGCGGAAGCTGCAGCCACTGCCTCTGCAGCCAATGAGGTGGCAGCAGGTCAAGGTGAGGAGGCGGTTACAGGTGCCAGAGGGGAGGAGTCCCAGCAGGACGGGCAGGCGACCGTGGGGGGCGGGGGCGACGGAGGAGAAGGAGGTCGGAGCAGCAACAACAGCTTCTCCAAATACGTGTCGCTGGGACGGGGAGGCGAGGAGGCGTCCTTCAAGTGGAACTTTGTCACCAGCAAACTGGCTGAGCTGAAGACCAAGACCAACTAGAGATTCATGAAGGGATGGGGGCAATGCAAAGAATGTGATGAAGGATTGGGAGGGGGAACGTTTACACAGGATGTCCTGTAAATCTTCAGCTATTGTAAAAGTCACTTTTAATCACATTTAACAACTGAACTGAAGCAACGCTCCTTTTTAGGTCTCTTTAAAAGCACAATTAATGCACATATGTGAGAATAAAGGAGTATTTATTTTACCTTTATACACTATTTAAGAACTAAATACTCTCAGGACAAATAAAGGGTTGTGTTAAATATTTTTATTTATTTTATTTTGGGTTGAAGAGGGATATTTAACTTCCTGTGTGTTAATACTGAACTTCAGAACTGGGATTTGTAAAACAGCTTTTAAACCATAAAAAAAAGGTCTTCACACCTGTCAGCAAACTTTATCTAATCTGTGGTTTAGCAAAAACTGGATTAAGGGATTGAAAGCAGTGATAGCAGGATTAGTGGAGGATTATCCCACTTAACCTGTTCAAAGGGCATTCTGGGAGTTCTGCTTCTATTGCATAACATTTTAGGAACTGCGTTTCCTCTCCTCAGACGCCAGGAGGTGGAATATAAATGTGTGTGGTGAGATAACTTCAGGTGCAACTTGAATTTTTGTGAGTGTGACTGACATGTGCAAAGTGTGAGTTTATGAACATTCTTGACCTTTGAGACATGTAAAAAAAAACTGAATTTAAATATTTTATTTTAAGATTTTGGGGCGGTTTTTTTGCCTTGTTTTATTCTGCTGTTTTGTTTTCTTGTATGCTATAATAAATTCTGCTGCACTAAAACAAACAAAAAGCATGAATCAACAGTTTATGTATTATTAAATGTGCGTGCATTTACAAAAGGTGAGATGGAAAGAAATTGTGAAAAAAAAAATTGTGTAAATTTTTTTGGGTCTTTTTTTATTATAACTTGTGCAAAGTGGATAAATTAAATAGGGTCTAAATAATAAATTAGATAATTTGTGTGTTTTAAAAAAATGACACATAGGTGCTAAAATCTCAATGACGTCAGTATAAAATAAACAAAAACTAATGGACATGCAGTTTAGAACCTGAACGCAACTGATTCATGAAGCCTTCGCACAATCCGACATGTCACAGCAGGAGACCCGCAGGTGTATTCACGACTGACGCATTCCACGCAGAGGTAAAGGTCACGTGACTGTGCGGCATTCACTTCCTCTGTTCCTGGGGACACTTCAATGGGAATGGGCCATTATTACTGTTATTAAACCCACCTGTGTTATTCCTGCTGCGACAAGTCAAAGTACCTCCTGCCGTCCCGCCCAATAGTGGAAAGAAGAGTCTGTTGTGGTGAGTTGTGTTTGGATTATTCACGACTTTTCACTTCTGTCTGACGTCATTGTTACAAAATGAACAGTAGTACCCCAAAGTGTCCAGCAGGGGTCTCTCTTCGCTTCTTAAACTCTCCCTGACGCCGCCGTTCTATTTGTTCTCTATAATCATCTAATTTACTCTCTGATCTCTCATTTCCTCTCGCCTCTTTCATTTCCTGTTTTTCCTGTTCATACACCCATTTCCTCTCCTACTGCGCCGCGTTTCCTCATATACAAAACCGTTTCCTTTTTCAATTTAGAGGCCTTTGTTGACGTTTCCATTTGTATTTGACAAAACGCCCAAATTAAATGTGAACATCACGTCAGCAAATGGACCCAGAGCTCAAGTTCAGCTTTTATTTTAGCTGACCGGGCTCCATCATTTCCGAAGGTTTCAGCCTATCATTACGGATACTCCTGTTAAATCCGGTGAGGCCTAGTAGTTTCGTCCAGAATTCCAGTTTGAGTCCGAACAAATCTTTTCTTCCCCACAACTCAAGTGACATGCACAACTTTTTGTCATATTTATGTGGCTCACACACATTCTGTGTCAAGGACCATAAAACAGAGACGTCTGAGAGTAGCTGAGTCATGGTTTCTGGTAAGGTAGGCATCACTGGGGAGTTGTTCGGGTATATTTCTGCCTCTTTCAGGCCTTCTGGCTCTTTTTTGTTTGAAAAAAATTGCTGATGTCAAAGCTCTTCACGGGAGTTATGACCTGTCTGATGTGACCTCATCTCAGGACTGTGTCCCCCCCCCCCCGGGGGTAAAAGAACTTAAATAAGTATCAGGGACTGAAAATAAAGTTTAGCAAAGTTTGTCTGCCTCATTTCTCAACTGAAACCAAATTTCTTGACTACACACACACACACACACACACACACACACACACACACACACACACACACACACACTGACGTCATCGGTCGTCCTTTCAAACAGGTGTGTCCCTCACCCTGTCTCTCTGATCCTGTGACCTTTGCCATTTGGTCAACTTTTGTTTCTCAAACAACCCCCCCCACTCATCCCCCATCCTACCTGAGGAAAAAAAAACCATGACTCAGACACAACTTTCTTTTCTTTGCTGATGACCTAACTGACTCCGCCCCTCACGGTTCTAATGACTTGAAACCGAAGCAAAGTTGTTGGAGCACGTTTTAAGAGAGAAACGCGTTTCTGAACCGTCCGTCCGTTCGTCTCTGCGCACAGGAGGGCTGTTTGTGTTCACGATTGTCGTATGAGGTGGGATTATGATTGTAATTATGATGTTGTGTGCAAACAAGTGGTAATAATGGCAACAGGTAATTCTGGAGCTGAGATGTTTATACAGACTGAAAACAAAGTAAAATTAGATTTCTATTATGCAAAGAAGGGAACTGTGGTCACCCCCCAGAACCCGTTGCTTCATTGAATCGTCTGCTGACACAAGAGTCTGATGTTGCAGCGTCTCTGTTTTAAATTACGCCTCCATGGCGTTCCGAGTCAAGGTCGTCGGAGTTGTCGAGTTTATGAACCAGCATCAGTCAGTGGGAAACAGGAGTTTGACCCTGAGGCGTTTGTCGCTCCGTCACCTTGTTGTGTCTGTAAAATAATAATTATAAAAAGATTTACAGGTGATGTTACGGAGGCGTGGCAGTAAAAGCAAACAGTGAAGGTGATATTTGTCGTCTTCTTACATGAAAACCAGACAGACATGTCTGGGGGCGCTCAGGTGTGACGGCGCTGTGGCGACGTGACTCACGCGCTCCAGCGGCGGTCCCATCTGGAGAAGAGCCGGTAGAGGAGCAAAAGTGTGTGTAAAAACACACCGTCTGATGGGGGGTAGGGGGGTTTCCTTAAACCACCACACCTGTTTGGGGCAAGAGGGGGAAGTCTGAGGAAAACAGATTAAAAATACTAGCATGACACATTCGTCACTGTTTAGTCCAGACCTGGGTAAACCACGGCCCCGGGGGCCACATGTGGCCCTTTGCACATGTCTGTCTGGCCCGCGTGAGGCCAGTCATAAATTGCATAAATTAAACACCACAATTTCACGCAGCCTAATATAAATATTTGCAAAGAGTTTTATTCTTATGATTATCAGTAACAGCTATTCAAAATATTTGATTTAGTACATTTTACAATGAAAGAAAGATGCGCAGAATTAAATTCAAGTTACCACTGGTGGGGCCCTATGACACAATTCAGGTGGCCCCTTGTAAAAAATTTGAGTCTGATGCACATCCGTCCATATTTAAATGATGGTCCCATCGATTCTGTTCTTATATGGTGGCATAATGAACATTTTATAAAAGTTTCAGCAGTGAGGGTCTCTTCTGACGTGGCTAATCTTACAGCAATGGAACAGATGGAACTCGACACCATCAGCAGGATTTTTAAATCTGCACCCAACCTTTATTTCTTGTCATTTTAAAATGAAATTGCTGCAGTAACTGCCCCCCCCCCCTCCCCATAATATCCTATGGTTACAATAATTTCACTACTGTAACAGAAGTTACATGATCTCTCTAAATGGAGCAGAGGTTTCAGACTTCCATTTCCCACACAGAGGTCGTTCTTAGAGAGAAGACTGCTGGAGATTAGCCCAAACTTTGCACCAGACAAAACTGATAGTTTTATCAGCGGAAAGCAGGAGAGACCCCAAACAAGTACGCCGTCAAAGCAGCGTTAATCTCCAGTGTTTTTTTTTTTGAGAGATAAGAAGGAGACAACTTGATTTTCGTAAAGCTCTGCAAGGTCAGGGTGTCGCCTTTTTAATTTTGAAGTGATAATGTGTAGATTCCTTCCTCTCTGATAGATTTTCAGTGTTTTACTGGAGAGGAGAAAACCTCCAGTCTTCGTGTCAAACAGGTTCTCACACGCTCTAATCTCCAGTTTAAATCTCAGGGTCATAATCCCGGGGGCTCTTCAGGGACAGATTCTGGACCCACGAAAAGAAAACTTACCTCCTGTTTCCCCAGCAGAGGGGTAATCTCCTGGCTAAACTACCCCCGCCGGTCACATCACAACCCACCAAGGCACACAAACACCATTCATCCATCTGGGGATTGAAATGTGATCACTCGTCACCGTTTGTAGATGTGTCTGCTGTAAATAGATTGATTTTGCTTTGGGTTTCCACTCTCTAACAGGAGCTCAGGGCTTTAAATCCTGCCCTCATCACCATAAATCAATAATTGTTCAGTCAAATATTTTTGTTGTTCCTCATTCCTGCTGGTGGAGTTGATGGCTTCTGCAGAACAGGGCCACCTACCAAGGCCGCTGAGCCCGGGGAACACGAGCCTTGGTATTTTCATACATGACAGAAAATATGGCCGAGCAGCTGAGATGTTTCTGCCTCCAAAATTACAGTTTGTGGAGGTTATTTTTAAGGCCGCGACGCGCTGGAGAGCTGCAGGCCTTCATCAATCACGCTGCCTTTCTGAGCCGGGTTTGTCAGGCTGTTGTTCTGGACTTCTGGTTCTTGTGGTCGCGCAGACAGTAAAAGTGCTGGTGTGTGTGTGTGTGTGTGTGTGTGTGTGTGTGTGTGTGTGTGTGTGTGTGTGTGTGTGTGTGTGTGTGTGTGTGTGTGTGTGAGTGTGTGTGTGTGATAACTTTAGGTTGTCTATTTGGGTATCCTGGTTGTTGGAATGCTAATCGATTCTTTAGCCTTCCACAGATTCCCTGTCAGGCTCGAGTTACTGTTGCTACAGCTGTTTAGGGTTGTTGTTCTTTGCATTCACGCCGGACCTGTAGCTGCAACCTCTACACACACACACACACACACACACACACACACACACACACACATGCGCACAGAGGGTTTGGGCTATCAGTCCAAATCAGGTTTAAGAGGAATAAATGTAAATGTAAAGGTTTCATCAAAATTTGTCTTTGGGACATTTGTAATATTTATTCCACAGATGTACAACCATGAAAATGCTTTGATTCAATTTAAGTAGTAAATTCATGTAGATTGCAGAAAAGGAATCGTGGGATATTTTTGGGAAACCTGCTTCTTCGTTTTCATGCACAGCATTACGGGACGATCGATGCCGCTCTCCTATCTGCTCATGAGTCATAAAAATGAAAGGGAGACTGAGACTCTCGCGCCCATCAGTGGAATTACTTTGTTCAAGATTTACGAGGCGTTCAGGTCAGGCCGGCAAAATGATGTTGTCTGCAGAGAGCGACGACGGTTTGGAACGGTCTTAACCTGACACATCTTCTACATCCTGGTTTATTTCCAGCTTCTATATGCTTCATAAAAATAAGATTCAAGCTCAGACAACTGGTTCAAACATATATACAGTAAAGACATGCTATTTGCGGGGCTTTCCCACCACATCAGTGAAATCCCTCGTGCACCACAAGGCCAACCTGTGTCCTCTGACTGGAGCCTGAAGGAAGCAGTGACCCGGAACGCAGTTGCGGAAATTACACATTGACGCACAGCTGGAGGTTTCAGTGCTCCTGTTTCCTGTCATGTATGATCAGAACAGGTATGGAGACACGCTGGGTTTGGTGTGCACACATCCATTCACGGCGACGTGAGTCCACATGGCTCGGCTTACACCCCTCCGTTCCTCCAGCAGGAGCCCCAAATGCTCCCGTCCCGCCTGTCATCAGGAGGTCATTAAGGCCCCCTTCTCCTTAGACCGGTCGTTCTTTCGAACGACCAGAAATTCCTGTGTTCCTCTACGTCTCTTTGGAGCCGTCATCCTTCCGTCCATCTCTATTTCTGACAGGGGAATCTGGAGCGTCTGGGAGAACAGAGTCATTTGATAAGGAGCTGATGGAGGGAGGCGGGAGGCTATTGTGGGAAGAAGTTTTTGTGGGGGGGTCATCATTTACGAGGGCTTGTTTGCCTGGATTTAAATGTTTGCCTGGATTTAAATCGAGGCAAACTAGTCTAAATGTTAAAATGTGGTGGAAAAGACTGAAATTGATGGATTATGACTCCTGAGAAGATCGATCAAACAGATGCAACCATTATTCAGGCATTGGTATCAATTTTATTCTCTGGTATTACAAAAATTCAAACAAATGACAATCTATGGTTGTGTTAGGGTCTCAAACTTCAGGCCACATTATCGATTTCTCCCTCCTGAAGGTAACTCATCACAAGCAGAACGCACCTTTGAACGCTCCACTGTTACTGTTCTACATTTCTGTTAATACGTAAGTCTGCTTCCTGGATGCCTTCTGCACGGGAACAGCACCGCTGTTCAGAAATACTTCTGCTGTGCAGACAGTTTGCTTTGAATTCTTATATGGGTCATTATAAATCAGTCATCAAAGAGCTGCGTTCCTCACTGGATTACACCCAGTGATTCAAACTTTGGCAAAAAATCCGCAAGAGCTCAAGAAGATAGGCTGAAAAAGAGACGGAACGGACTGTTTTAGATCCTGTTGGACGTTCACATGTCAGTTGCTGACAGGTCATTTCGCTTTGTGGTTGGTTCCTGTCGGTTCTGAACAGCATCATGGGAATAATCAGCTCTGTGACTTTAATATTGTTCATTTAATTCCGAAAACCTAATTTGAGGGGAACCAGTGAAGTGGACAAACAGAGGCTCAACTTAATGCAGGGTTTCCGAGACTGGGCGATACCAAATTTATTGCAAAGCAAACTATCCTTGACATAATGACTAGAATCACTAAAAACGACGCTGTACCTTCGCTACCACTTATTATTCTTCTCTGAGACATAATTAGACCCCACAGAGAATGATAGGCTATATTAAGTGTGGATCCTATGGGGTTTTCTGAGGGCCGTCTTTGGTCAGATCCTCAGGGGAGGGCCTGCCCAGTGTGGCGCCCTGGTGATGGGCCTTCCCTCTCCCTGACAACCAGACCGGGGTTAAATTAGGAAAAGGCTAACCCCAAACTGTGGTGGTGGCGAGGGCGAGGTCACACCATCTCCTTTGATGATGGTGGAGGTTGGAGTCGGCAGCAGACAGACGCTCTTTATCTGACGTGATGTGACACCCCCACATTTTCTGCTGCTTAGCCGGCTGTCCCGGTATAGATGTGGATTTAGCATCCGCTAACGGCTCACAAACAGGAAATGGACGACCCCAAGGAGGCTGTTTAAAGGAGGCTAGTCATTGTCCATCCCTACTTTAGCATTTATGGTCAGATTAAGCTGGTGAGAAGTTAATTACATCCCGCTTCAAAGCGGTGATGTACTGTACAGTACTGTAATTGTCAGCGTTTGTGTGTCCATCCGTTAGTCCGTCCGTCCGTTAGTCCGTCCGTCCGTCCGTTAGTCCACCAAATATCTTCGCAACCGTTGCTGACAGAAAGATAAAAGAAAAAGCACATTACTCGGGCAGCAAAGGGGATGAAAATGAGATGATGACCTTGAGAAAACTACATCAAGGTCAAATTTTAACTTTTGTACACTCAAGATTTGATCTATGAAAGTAGGTCAGGGTAAAATTTTGAATTCAGGGGTGTCGCAGGATGTTGCAGTCAGTAACTGCCTTGGTTCTTGTTATATACTGGTTTCATGTTTCAGTGTAAGCTACAAACATTAGCATGCTCAGCTAACTACACAAAAGTTCAACTTTATTGTATTTCCTGTATGTCATTGTCATCGTTTTTGAATTGTCAACTGTAAATATTACACATCCTAGCCACAGGCTCAATTTTCAACATAGCCACAGTGTTAGCATTTGAGCTAGTCAGGTTTACCATAGCCAGGCTTTCTCACTGCTGAGGCTGCAGTGAGGAAGATAACCTGAAGGTAACTGTCTAAGACTGGATTCAGTTTGACTACACCAGTTTGATTACACCAATGTGTGTTTCCAGCATTAATAGAGATATTTAACACCCCATCACTAAAGGCTTGTGTTAATCAGGAATGTTGTCTAGAACTCTGGCCATACGTGAACATTTGGTCCCAGGACATGCTTCTATATTGAAGCAAATGTCCAGAATAGAAAGCAAAAGAAATTGACTGGGAAGGTGACTACATTTTGGAGTTTTGTTTTGAACTCTGTGTCCTCATTGGAGTCAAATGTCTGAGCTGGAGAGGTGCAGATGAAGCTCCCCAGCTCTCGAGGCCCAGCTGTCGACCTGATGTTTCCTTGTTCCCACATGGCTGTGAAAAGATCTGAGTAGGTGATTAGAGTGCTTTCTCACAAGCGGGTGACCTGAAAGAAGTTCAATACTGTGGTTTTGAGACCTATTTTACAGACATAATCTTTTCTTTGATGACCAGAAAACACTAATCTTTTAAAAATACACACACCCATGTTTTAGCACCCACGTTTTGAGATGAATACTGAGGTTATTTAGCCTGAAAATATTTCCATCTACCATCAAGTCTTGTTTTCAGATACCATTTGCATATGTGTTGACTTTATTAGTCATGTCAGATTTACTTTCTGACACTGGACATGGAGATTCTTTCAACATCATTAATGCCAAATGTATTACAGATAGGATTAGTCATATTATGATTGAGCAACATTGCGGGACTTTTCCATTTCTTTCAATGGAGTAAAAAGAAAGTGAGCCGCCTTTGAAGGCAGTTTAAACTTGCTGAGTGCTGTTAGTTGCCTCTGCCAAAGACTTTGTTTTCACTGCTATCTCTTTGTCCGCTGGCAGGATTACGCAGACAGTACGTCACATATTTTTATGACACTTGGTGGAAGGGTTTGGCGCGGCGTAGGGAACAACCCACTTCCTTTAATTGCATTGCGATATCTACAGCATCTTCTATTCACTATGCACAAACTAACGTCGGGATTCTGATGATTTTTTTTTTTTTTTGACTTGTCTGTGTTATGAAGAAACTATTTGATGGAAGGGAGTGTAAATGGGGGATCATGTTTCAAAGTGCAAACTATCAAATTCTGCAACCAGGTTGCATCCAGTTACTCCCTGAATATTTCTTACCTTTGCCGGTGAGAGTTGGCGGATTAACATATGTCATCATCTCACTTTGTTAAGGCCAGTTTCAATTCAAAAAGCTTTAATTATGCCCAAGGGGCAATTGAAGGCACATAAAGCAGCAGTATTGGTGCAAAAGACAGGATTGGTGCACATAAAGGAAATGCAGAGTGCAAAGACAAAAACCATACACAGTCCATACACAGAAAACTAACACTAACACTAAAATACACAATAAACAGATATGTATGTATTTATAGATCCAGGTTTATAGACCCAGATTCATTATATCACAATGTAGAAAACATAAAAGGTTGAAATATATTCAAAAAGTAAAATTTTAAGAAGATTCTCACTTGTCCAAATCAACATGTGGTGAAAACCAATATCTAAAGGCATTGAGAATGCCTTTAGATTAATTTATTAATTTATTTTATCAAATAAAACCACCAGAGAGTTAACATACAATGCAGCTACTCACTAGGCTAAATGAATTATAAGGATTAGTTGCAGAATCCTAATGGGTCTTATTCTAAAAGAGAGGTGAGGTAACTTTGATTTTCCATCCATGTTGGAAAAGGCCATCAGAGGACGACGTGAACTATCCAACTTGTGTAACACCTAAACCAGGAAACTGTGGCTAGCTGGAACATTTCCTGATTGAAAACAGAACAACGACCGTCATATATTCGGTTTCGGTTGAGCCCAGCTGCAGTCAATCCTGGCCCTTGTTCTACAATGAGGGTCAACGGACCTCACAGACCACTAAAAAGGAAACACATAAAAGTCTTGTCTCCTCTTTGTGTAAGTTTCAGCCGGGGGGGGGGGGGGGGGGGGTGGCCTCTCCTGCGTCCCTGCCGTTGTCCTCCTGACGTCAGGTAGTTATTTGAAGAGGGTCTGCGTCTGCTGGTCAGGTTTCCCACAGGCCCTCAGGCTCAGCCCATCTCCCTGACCCCCCGGGAAGAAGAGGTCACGCATGAGAGAAGGGGAATGAAAAGGACCACTCCTCTGATTTATGAGCTGATGCAGCTACAGGATACCCCCCGTCTCAGGGACGGCTTTTTGTTACGCAGGTCAGGGTACACCAAAGCGTTTAGCATTTCAGCCGTTTAGTGGGAGAAGCTCGGCGTTCGGGGTGGGAGGGGCAGTAGCTGAGTTTGTTTTACGGTGTGTTAGGACAACATGCAGGTACAGCGCAGTTTCTTTTTCACTGATTCTCATTTAGCTTTCATTCCCAGATGTCATCCAGCTGCAAGACACTAGAACATTACATAACTGACTGGACTGTTTTGAGTAATTCCAGCCATTCCTTGGAAGTTGGAATCACTTATGAGGATTTTATTTTGGCCTCTCCGTTATAAGTCAATCTTCTACTGAATAGAATCAAACGGCAGGTTTGATTCTCACTTAACGCCTTCATTATTTTGTTTTACCGTCACACCGTGTCATTAACGCTCCTGTCATTTAAGGTCCTGCCACTCCTTTAATCATCTCATTCCTTCCACCTGGCTGTCCCGCCCACCCCCTCACCTGCAGCCCATCCTGTCATTTTGCCTCTCAGTATGAACACAGGTCCAGTTTGACTCTTTCTCTGCCGGATTGTCTTGCTTGGTCTGTGGTCTAATCTGTCCTTTAATCCCTCTTCCTGATCCTCAGGACAGTTGGATTACCCAATTTTCAACCCCTGACTTTATCAATCTGAACCACATGTACACTGATAATCATTTTATTTGACTGGTTTGATGTTTTTTTTAGACCAGAGGAGCTTCTCAAGTTCCTATATTACAAGGGCAGGATTTATGGTCTTAATTATTGCCTGCATCCTTGAATTTTTTTTTTTTTCATAGCAAATACAACTTCTTATCCTAGTTTTTGTAAATGCATACAAGTTCATTTCTGATCAAATAATTCCTTTCATCATAATTTTCCTCTCATTTCTCAGTGAATTCTCAATTTGTAATTCAAACAAATTAAATGCAGCAATTCTACAGAAAACAAGACAATATAATTAATCAGAGGAACCCCGATGTCCATTAATGCTCAAAATGACTGTTTCGTATGCACGTTGACATATTTAGATTATTTTTTCATTGATGTGGGGGTTGCACCATAAAACTGGGGCATTTCTGTCCCTCCCCAACCCCCCTACTACCTCTAAGAAGTCCCTCACCCATTTTAATGTGCATTCAGCACATCCCCAACAAAATTGGGGCTTGTTAGCAGCTTCTAATTGGCCAATATTTTCTACTCTCCATAGCATGAGCTAGTTTTGTGTGTTCAGTCTTCCCTGAGTCATGAGTCCTCTCAAGCATAGGGATCCACAGTCTGCTGAGCTGCTTGTGCAGAAGAAGTGGAGCAGATTTGACACACTTCACAACCCCTGCAACCCCGACAAACGTTTCTGTTTCTTCGAGCAGAGAGGAAAAATCCCCAGCTACAAATGCATCTCAGTTTTAGGTCACTCAGATGTAAAATTCACTGAAGGTTTTCATACCAAAAGAAGCTCTTTTGCGTGCCAATGTGACGTGATTGCAAAAAATAAAAAACAAAAAAACCTGTCTCCTTGTGACAGTCGTCAAAAATGTTCGACCACAGGGATGTTGAAACTCTAAGCATAGAGGGAGTAAGAGTTTATTTTGTTGCCCTAGAAATAAGTCTGTTATTCTTCAGTCAGAAAAGGGGCCCCTTAAATAATTTAAAAAGAAGACAAAACAGCTTTTATGAATTAACAACTGTTTGATTTTGCATTTATGGTTTACCGAAAAGCTGAGAAAAGTTTTTGAGAGATAATTTGTCAGTAAATACTCAAAACCAGTTTGTCATGTCTTAATTGGGCCAGAACTTTGATGTACAGGATACGCTGGTGGGCAAACAGAGGTCTTTGGACCCCCTGTGGCGTTTTTAACGTGAATGAAAAACCACATCAGCAGCATCAAAGTCAGGAGTCAAGGAATCCCTGCAGATTTACCGTCCACTTCTCAAACTACCAGCCATTCTTTGCAGGCACACTTAGGTCTTAGACAGGGACACCAACTAACAGCTCAACACTTGACTGACCACAGACACGTATTCCTCTAAATTCTCCTCTAATGTGCCAGCTGTTATCTGTTTACTTCCGTGCAGGCATGGGGAAGAAAAACCAACCCAAAAACATGACCATATGTTTAAACCTTGTCCTATGAACCCAAAACAGGATGTCCCAGCAGGACCTCTGGTCAAAGTAACTGACATCGACACAGGCACACAGGAGTGCTATTGTTTTGTTCTGCTTTGGGAAAGACGAGGGAAAAGGAAGTGTGATAAATATAAAAAAATTGATGTGTCAGTTTATGTGTAGTTCCACGGTATTGTTTGCAGTTTAAGACTTCACAGCTATCTGAAGAAACAACCAGCTAGCTGAATATTTTACCATGCAGAGGTGGGAGAACGTGTCCGACACTGCTATCCTTAAATGTTCTTCAACCATTTTGTGTTTGATTCAAGTGAAAATCCTTCATCATTACTACTGAAATAGAAATGGCATGTTTGTTCCATTATAAAGCTGTAGCCAAAGTCCAGCTAGCAATTAGTCAAAGACTGTAAAGAGGGTAAAAAGAGCCACTAAAGTACATTTAATGTAATCTGGGCCAAAACTGATAAATTCTTGTTTCAGGAAGAGCCGGATAGGGCTGGGTACTCACATTGTGTGGGTACTACTGTTAATGATTGGTGCCAACTTTCCATATATGACAGAGCGCCTGGAGAGTTTGATGGGAAAGGGTGGGAAGAGACTTTGCTCTCCCTTGAGTGTGGCAACACTTTCCAGAGTTAAATGCAGACAAAAATTGCTACTTTAATAAGAAAGCTTGGTCCAAATTTAGTAAACTTAACACTTTCAACCCTATATAACCCTTGATCAAAAGTAAAATATGCCTAAAAGTTGACCAAGTAAGAAGCTGAAGTATTATGAATAACGAGCAAACCCAGCACTCTGCCATGAACCCTCTACGGTCCTGGACTCTTCATTGATGTCATCATGTCAATAATTAACAAATAAGTTGTTTTTAGAAATCAGTAGGTGTTTATCATTGACATAAATGGCATCTGTTGATCACAGCTTCGAACGTTAGCCAGCACTACAGCTTCAACGCACAACAAGCCAATGCATCCATCCAAAACTCTATCTGAGCATGTGTTGAACAAGCTCAGCTAAAACAGCAGGCGTTGGTTGAAAGGTGAGCAGAGCCCAACCCAAGTGATGGACTCGTCCCTGATAAGAATGAGTAAACTTGCTGGAGTTTACCCTGCTTTCTTGTTTTATTAAAAAAACTGTACAGGTACTAGGCACCTGTACAGTTCACTATGAACACATTATAGCTTGTTGGTTCAGGGCTATTTCTTATGCTGGGCACAAAGAGTTTCTGACTGACGCATTGACATTTTCATTCACTGTCTCATCAAATTATGTTTTCTAGTGCAGACTCTTTTCATGCACCACTGCCAGTGTCTTTTGACTCTTTCCAGAACACTCCTTTCTCTCCAAATTTAAAGAAAATGGAATATTAACTACAGATGCTATCAACGTAAGAAGTTTAAATAATAGGTAATTCAAGCTTCTTTCCCTTCTACGTAAATGGCATGGATAGAAATGTTCTTTGACCCATTGACATCTCATTAGAAAGATTATTTATATGATCTGAAGATTAGATCCAAGAAAAGCCAGTGTGTTTTCTCACATATGGTATGGATGGATGGGTGATGGCAGGAGTAGGAGGTCCACCCTACAAAGAACACATACCTGTCTCTCAGCAAGACGAGAGAAGCTATTTGAACAGTGATTTGCCAGGTGCAGGTACACCTGCCTTTAAGAAGGAATGGGCCTGATTGGTTTGATTCAGGCTACACCTACTGATGAGTACAACACTTCATTTTTACTTCATGTATTACACTTTTGTGTTCTGATTATGCAGAGAGGAGCTGGATTGCTTAAATAGGGTTTTTATTGCGTTCACGAAGAGATTTCTATATACAACAGTTTGTGGTCCTCGCAATGGACTGGGAGAGATGCAGCAATGCTCCACTGCTTTCAGTCTTTATGCTACTGGTCTATCTCTATATTTGATACCCATGAGAGTAGTGGTATTATTTTTAATTTTTAAATTTCAAGCAAGTGAAGCAGTATAAACCCAAAACATATTTTACTTTTGAAAAAGTTTGAATTTGTTAACAGTTGACCTGATTGTTGTTTAATAGGTCTTGAATTTAGAGGGTGACAGGTTCTACTCTAGGAGGGCAGAGCACCAAAAAGTCCTACTTGTCTGTAAACACAACCTGTTGCAACTCAGTCAGGAGCATAGTATGTAGGGAATGCTAAAAGGATTAGTGCAGAGGCACTTGAGATAATGTGAAAAATGAGACGAGACGTGGTGGAGAGAGAGAGTTGTGACACCGTCACAACACCGCCTCAGTCAACCATTACCTCTAAGACGATCAGAGAACCAGAGACTGATTGAAAGTGAATGCCACAAGAATTTAAAATGGAAAAATGTGCTTTAACACTGTAAATACTCTAGAAAATAAAGACGCCAAACAGACATTTCTTTCCTTGTGTTTATTTGCTGTGTACACCAGGCACAAACATCTTTGGAATAAAAACTAAATCTCTCATATAAATCAAATAAAAATGAGATTCAGAATTTAATGGAGCCACTTTGTAAACATGCAACCAGATGGTTTGAATTGGGAGACATTTAACAAAAAAAAAAACATTTAAGAAGTTTAGAAGAAAATATGGGGGGAAAAAACAAAAGCTGCAAGTAATTGTGTTCAATATTTACCATGTACAAATATATCAAGTAATATTCAGTCTAACCTCTGTAAATCTTGGCAGACCCTTATTTCAAATTTAAGTGGCATTATCCTGGCCAAGCAATGGGAATGACCTTTCATGGAGAAGAAGTGAGAGTCAGTGAAGGATGAAGTGAAGTGAGGTAGAGTCACTGGTTATCAGGGGAAGGAGGGCAGTTTCAGCCTCCCCTGCTTGTTTTGATGGAAAACAGGCTGACTGGGCCAGCTGGAAAGGTTAAACGTCCGTTGGCTGTCAGATGGTAAAAGTGATGTCCCAAAATATTGCACAGCAAAGATCAGTCAATTCTACGTGTTAACTGTGGGTGCTGAATGTTTTACCTTTGTGATAAAATGCCATTGTGTATTTGTATATATACTTATTTTATACAAGTGAACCTCAATGGATAAATTTAACATGAAAAAAGCAACAACTGGCTGAATTAGCAAATGGACATTACAACTGAGCATAAAATATCACAACTGCTGGATGGTGATGTCAGATTTCCATATACAGGTTGACATGCAAGCTGCAAAAGTCCAGATTTGGACTCACAAGACTCTTTGCCTCATCATCATCTCTGCAGTTTGCATCACTATGAGTGCATTAAAAATGTTAATCAATAACAATCCCATGTGATTATTGGTCAATGTGAAAATGTAGAAAAATAAGACAAATAAGATCAAAATGATGAAAAATATCAGCCGGGCATGGCTTGTCTTCCACAATGCAAGCGCTCCTTTGAAGCTCAGTGTGTCATGTTACATGAGATGAATCTCTGTCAAGAGTAAAAGCTATACCTCTTTCATTTCCTTTTTTCTATGTCCAGTTCAGTGCATTAACAACCCCACGGGGGTGCCTCGCATGTTTGTTTCAACGCCTGCGTTTAATGGGTAAAAAAAAAAAAAAAAAGCAACACACAAACTAAACTGGGACAGATCAGAATGAGGTACTCATGGTTCACTTCACACTCACAACATTTTTTCCAGTTTCAAACAACCCTAGCTTAGTGGTTTTCCATTTTAAATTAGTCATTAGGGGAGACCTTCGGTGTCAAGGACCCAAAACGTGTCCACTCTGTTGGTGACTAAAACACTTTCATGTGCCCTGTCCGATTTCAGATCGGCTCTGAATCCGGGTGGGTCAATCATGGAAAAGAAGCGACTAATTGAGAAGGCAACGCTGTCTGCTGTAAACCCAGTCACACACATCAATGCAGACATTTCAATATTTTGTTAGGGAGAAATAGTTCCCATCACCAGAATTCACCAGAAACAAGGAATCCAATGAGGAAGGTAGTCATATGTCATCGGAAGGTGACTAAGGAGTAAATGTCTGCACTGATTCCACTCTTATTTCACTGACAAGTCTCTTCTCTGTGGTTAAATATTAAGCCACAGGTTGATTACAAAAAAGAAACCTTCCGATTCTCTGCAGTCCTTGGCACATGGTCCCTTTGCCCTAAGTTTAAACGGTAGACTCTTTGGGTCCCTGTCGAGTAGCGTTCTTGCATCCGTAAAGCCACTTGATGACCCGAGCGTTTCTCTCGATGATTGACACGCCGGTGGGGAGCTGCTCGGCTAGCTCTTCCTGAAACAGCCCGTCTCCCGAGTGCCGGGAGAACTCGCTGGGCTCGGAGCCACCGCAGCCGTCCCCGCCTACACTGCGGAGGGCCAATGAGAGCGTGTCGATGGAGCTGGCACCAGAGAGAAACTTCTCTCGACCCAGACACTGTATCATGTCCACATCCAGACCACAGAAGTCAAAGAAATGCTCCTGCTCTGATGACGCTACTGAGCCACCCAGACGCAGGTCCGACTTTGATCGCCGCAATCCCCCGAACTGTCTTCTGGGTACTGATAGGGGTGATGCCCTCTTCCATGGGTCATTCTCATTTTTGTGGTTACTAGAGTGGTTTCCATTGGTGATGCCACTATTAACTCCCTCTGCTGTAACATTTGTAAATCCGTTCTTAGTCCGTTCAAGCATACAGCTAAACCCAGGACTGGGGATAGACCCTGGGCTGCGCTCTTGATCAGTTTTACTAGACCTCCTGCTCCCTGGACCACCATCCATTGTGTCTTTGTCATTGGTCCAAGACATGCGGGAGTCTCCGTCCCTTGATTGTGCTTTCTCTTCATTAATAACCATCTTATGGATCCTGCCTTCACCTCCACTGCTCTTCTCCCTCATGGATCCCTGGAAAAGACGGCGAACAAAACTGTAGCCCTTCACTTCCATGTTATTGTTGTCAACCACTGCAACTCCGCTTGGGCTCTTGCACTCTTTCTTTTGTCTGTAAATGACAAGGGAGTCTGGTCGCAGCATGCGTTTGCCTGTGCTTCTTCTGAGTACCGGGGCACTGTGTGGTGCCACCAAGCCAGTATTTCCCGGAGTCCTTGGGATGGGAGGCATTACATTGCTCCGGTTATGTGCCTCAACGTCAACAGAAGTCCGTCTGTTCTCCTTCCTGGAGTCGTCATTTTCATTTTCATCTCTGGAGGTGAAAGAGCCAGAGAGTGTAGAGAAGGGAGTGTTGGATGAATATCGCGGGGGTCGATGAGGAGACAGGCTACCGGGAGTGGAAGCAGCTCTCCGGGGATGTGGTGGTGGGGTACCGCAGGGCACTAGCACAGGCTCCTGTTTAGTGTTGATCACCTGTTGGCTCTTAACATACTTAGCCTTGTCTGCCTCTAGCCTCTCCACAGCGCTGACTGAGCGGCCATGGCCTCCACCGTCTATCTGCCTGCGCAGGTAGTCTGGACCCTTATTGAGCAGCCGCAGAGGAGATGGTGATCCAATTGGCGTTAGGGGCTTCATGTTGATTCAGTAAGCTGGGAGAGACATCAAAACTGCAACTGGCTGACAGCTTCTGATGTTCCACAGAAGTTCAGTCTTTGAGTGGTGATATTTAGTTAGCAAGTTTGTTTAAAAGTTTTCTACAGATGGTTTAGAGACTCTTTGTTGGGCAATGTTTATCCTGGACAAATCTATATATTTTTCTTGTATTCACACAGGCATTTGGATGGGCAGGCAGAGCAGGGAGAAATCCTTTTTTTTTTTTTGTCTTGTCAGCCAAGAGCACTCTTAAATGAGACACTCCCTGCCCACAGCGCTACAGAAATAGAAGACTGAGTGCACTTTAAAAGGGTAACTTTTTCCTCCCCCACTTGTTCTTCTCCCAACAACACTGTTGATCTTTTCAGTGATGGTTGCCAGAAGAAATCAGATACAATGGCCTCAAATATTTGCTTTGTGCCAGCAGGCTGGGGGACACTCGGTCAAGACTTTTGTTTGGTTCCCTTTCGATGCTGAGGTGACCTGAAGGTGGCCGGCACCGAGGCACTTGGCTCATTGATGGACACGAGGGGTAGATGCAGATCTTCTTCCTTGTCCTCACCTGTGTGGCCCCTGGGAGACAGAGAGAAGAAGTGAATTTAGTTGGATGTGGTATTCTCTAGAACAATCATAAACTGTCCTATTGAGTGAAAAGCAAAAGTGAGTCCGTAAGTCCACCAAATATCTTCACACCCGTTGCAGATAGAAAGATGAAAGAAAAAGCACATTACTCGGTTATAGTCTAATAATAAACCATCCTCAGTGGTTTTGTGTCAAATGCGGACGTCTACATTGATTTTAGATCAAAAATCCTTTCTAATAAGAAATAATTGAAGTTCACGGCAAATGTCTTTAGCAGCGGGCAGCAAAAAGTTTACACCAACAGTTAAAGGTTTCTGTGCCTTAGCAATATGATAAGCCACTCAGTATGACGCTCTCAGTGCGCTCGCATTTGTTGATGTGGTGGCCATCAGTGATTACTTCTGCCATTCGTGTTCTCTTTTTTCTTTCAAAGACTCTAAAGCTCTGTCTTTTAAGTTGTAAGTGCTTTGGTCTCCAGGTGCTGAAACAGCTTTTGAAGGCTTCATTGACTCATTTATTAGCTTGTCGCCACATATTACACAGAGCAGGCTCAGCGCAGGAGATTCAACTGAAGGGATAAACCCCGTATTGTAAGTAGGGCTCCTGATGTTGTCTTTTAAAAACAGATTTTGTTTTTCTTGAAAGTTGTAAGCTCTTCTGTCTCCTCATTTGACCTTTTTCCTTTTCCAAGACTCTCCCTAACAAAGTTTTTTTTAAAATTCGCTTTTGCTTGTGGGCTTAATTTTGGGGGTAACAGCTAGTAACCTGTCATGTGACCGAGACTTGTCAAGAGGCACAGATGCATGCATTTGTCTGTGAGTCATTCCGCACAGATGTGATTAAATGCTTGTCCCACCGGATTGCCCACAGCATTATGTCTGTAAGGACTGACCAGCAGCTCTGGAACCAGGAGCTGAAGTCCACAATGAAGCAAGAGGACCCAGAGGTTTTACACCTGAAAGAGGAACCAGAGGAACTCCAAGGCAGTCAGGAGGGAGAGCAGCTTGTACTGAAGCAGGAGACTGATGTCGTAAAGTGGACTCCTGATCCACACAGGGGCAAAGCCTTATGGTTGTAAATTATGTGGAAAATATTTCATAGTGAAATCAGCCTTGATTAAGCACATGAAAATCCACACAGGGGCGAGACCTTATGGTTGTGAAGTATGTGGCAAAAGTTTCACAGCGAAAACACGCTTGAATAGGCACATGAAAATTCACATAAAGTGTGATGCCTTACAGCACACATGTCAAAGTCAAGGCCCGGGGGCCGGATCCGGTGTGCGTGTGAATAATCTATGGCCCCCTGGATAATATTTAATCACTATTACATTGTTCTTGTTTGTGTGCGTCATTGCGTCTTTAGCACACATTTTTTGACAGGGACACACGATCATCAGACAGCGTGCGTCCCTGGGACACAAGCTTTAAATGCACCTCCGTTAACCAAAAATATTCACAATTTTTCCATGTCTCCACTTAAATTTTGAACCCGGAAATCGGCCTTATGTTTTGATCTTGTGCAAGTTTCTCATACTGAGACTCACCTGCGTGATTATGCCTTATTAAAATCGACCAAACGGCACCACGACGTCTGCTCGTTTTACTAACACTGCAGTGAGAGTTAGTTAGACCATCAAGAGCAAGCATAAGCTGTCCCTTATGTTTAAACAGTCCTGTTGGGTTTCTCTGTCTGTTAAAGTGCTTTGAAATGTCTGCTGATGTGAACAAGAACTATGCAAGTAAGGGTTGATGGATTGATTGAGTGATTATCACCATGCCTCCGAAAAAGATGCAAAAGGTGGAGAAAAAGCATGTGACAAGGAGTGCTTTCTTGAATAAAAAACATCCATCCATCCATCCATCTTCCACCGCTTATCCGTAGTCGGGTCGCGGGGGCAGCAGCTTCAACAGGGAGCCCCAAACTTCCCTTTCCCCGGCCACATCCACCAGCTCTGACTGGGGGACCCCAAGGCGTTCATGAGTAATGAAGAAAAAGAATCAGACATTACTGACAGATATGACTGAAATTTGTGTGGAGAAGGCACTTTCAGCTTGGTGTAGCGTCCACAGGAGAATACAGTATATGAATTAAAGGCAAAGCAAAAGTGAAAAAAAAAAACCCTATTACATCTTTCTCTATTTCTAAAACTTTAATGACAACCAGACTTTAACATTTTGATAAAACTAGTACTGTATATAATTTTACTTTTTTTTTCTTTTTACTTTAACATTTATGACATTGTTATTAATAAAATCATTAAAACGAACTGTTTGGTTTTTATATTGTACTACAGTATCGACAAAATTCAATCCTTGCGTACGCTTCTACCGTATATTCTGTCATTACTTTTGGGATGCATGAACACCATGTTGGGATGCACAGATTTTTCTTGGAGTGCATCCCGGGGATGCACTACTTTCTTGAGGTAAAATGAATTCTGCTATTGGAACCAACCAGGCCACAGCCGCTGGTGTTTATCTGCTGGTGTTTTGCACGCATCAACACTTCATTCCCCACAATGCAACGTTAGCCTGCGAAGTCACTGCAGCAAGCAGGCCTCAGCTTCATTATTCATCCTCAGTGTTCTGTGTTGAGAAAGTTTGGCAGTAATGAAAGAATATAACCCCATCAAACATCTCAGAATCACACAAAGATGTGATTGTTCTTTGAAGGAAGTTTGTTTTTGTCTGCATGCATGTTAAAAAATACTTTCACTTGAAGAAATTACCAGTCCAGCCCTCAGCTAGAAGCAAATCTGGTTTCTTGACCATCTGTGTATTTGACATGGACATCCCTGTTCTAAAGGGAAAGCCACAGACACCAGATGGCAGGAAGGACCATGCTCCCTGCAGCTCAGCTCAGGTTATGCTTATTTAAAGCTGAAGGGAGTTGCATGTCTGGGGCCAACGGTAATCCAGAGCAGATAAATGTCATCATTTAACAACCTTCTACCTTACATACTGGATTCAACTCTATGTTTAGACAAGCAGATGCTTTTAAGAGTCGCTGAATAAACAGGGAAGGGTTCAAATGCAGGATGTTGCTGTTGAATCTGCAAAAGGCACTATTTGTTCTTTACGGAATGCTGTGCAAGCATTTTCACAAATGCAAGCACATACGACACGTTACGAACGAGCACGTCAGTAGTGATTCGCATGCAAATGTTTCTCGTCTTTTGTCAGTGATTTGTGTCCGTCCTGTATCTGTAATTTATATCTGCAGAAATCTGTAAAAGAAGTCATCCTGAATCAGTTTTTGCCGGACAGAAATATAGGTCAGTTGTTGGTTAGGATTCAATTGAAGATAGTATGACAGTAAATAAAACTTTTTTTTTGACTGATTATTGAGGAAAAGGACTATTTTTTTAAATATTCTGTTGCCTATTCACTGTCTTTCTGTTCTTTTCAAATAGAGCAGCACTGCCTGAGGTGAACTGCTGTCACCAACACGCCTGTCTCTCACTGCATTATGTTGCAAATTGCATTGACATTCCATGACATGCAACTCCAGTCGATTGATTGTTGCTCACTCTCAAAAAAATAATTGATTTTAATCACATTTCCATCTGTTCCTACCTCGTCTTTTTCAGCTGTTTTGTCGATGTGAATAAATTTAATGAGCTTAATTTGCAAACTTACACATAATGTCGATCACTTAAGCAAGTGAGTGGTTTCAAACACGTTATTCTGTCTCACGTAATTAAGAACACTCGAACCATTTAATGTATAGCATTTAATTTAACTCCACAAAACAAAAATGGCATTAAATCTGACCTTTTACACATTGATCTTGTGCTATTAAATTAGATGGCACCTTTGTGCAATTAAAATATTTACAGTCTGAGGTTATGCTACGACTGCTGTAAAGTTTTAAACATCTTTGCATGTTGAAGGTTTCAGTAAATTAAACACCCTACAGTGCTGCTAACTAAAACAGATCCACGCAGTCACACTTAAACAGCTTGTTCAACAAATTAACAAGCCAGTAAGAATTTACATGATCCTTTAAACTAAACGCGACACTGAACATGCCTGTGAAATGGTGCCATATCAAATGTTTATGGCGTGTTCTGTGATGGAACCCGTTCCATATATTTGACTTTTTAATGCTATGTGAAAATTTGGGAGTGCGACGTTGGAGAAGGAGGCTGCTTGTGTCTATTATGGGATAGGGTTTACCCGAGGAGTATTTATGGTACACCCCAGCACAGTTATCATATGTCTTTGTATTAGTGCATATATGTCAGCATGTCATGGTATATTTGTGTATCTGCTCTAGTTTTGCGCATGATCTTCCAAGCATGTGTGTTTGTGTGGAGGAAGAAGTGAATTCCCTGTAAATGAAATAAGGCAAAGAACATATATTGGGGCACAGGTGGTGTCTGTTTTTCATTTGCTTCCTTGTAAATTGTATTAAGGGCCCATCTGGAGAGATAAATGCTGCTTGTGCCGTTAGACGGCAGGAGGGTGTTATACTGTTGTGCTTATTGTTCCCGCAGGTTCCTCTAAAATGTTATCAAATGTTATTTTAACCTTTCCTGCACATGAGCTAAAACAATGAACGACCTCCTCCGACAGGAAAAAGGATCTATGTCTCAAGACAAACCGCATGACACCGCCGATGGTGGTACACACAAGAAAACGCTTAACCCCAAGATTCTAATCATATGTTATATTTATGAGTCTTATATTTAAAGAATGATGCGTGACACTAACAATAGCATTACAAAATAAAAATAAATGAAGGTCAAATTTGACACAGTGTAAGTTCTATCAGCTCAGTATGTCAGATGATGATCTCCTCATGCTTCAAGACTTATTTCCTTAAAACTAAGATTAGTCTTTAAGATAATTTTGTCCATTTTCAGTGCATTGTGGGAAGTTTCATGACTTTTTTCAGGAAAAAACACATCTTTGCACTTCGACTCAGAATGTTTTACTTTTGCCAGCTGTTAGCCACTGTTGGTTTGTTCAGTGTGAAGAAGATGAAGAGAAGAGCCTCAAGCGCTATCTGTTTAGAAAGGGTTGGAGTCTTGATTCTCCTAGTTCCCTGCTGTCTTCTCACGACCAGCTGACATTGGTTCACCACTGCGTTCCTCCTTCCTTCTGTCCATGACCCTGACTACTCCCTCATTCCTTCATCCCTCCCTTTGTACGCTCAGTCCATCTCTCATGTCATAAAATGCAATAAACTAGTGTAAATCTGATAGTTAGGGGCATTCCTTGAAATAGGCCACATGTATGATAATCATTAAGATTTGAAGGTTCGCATTGCTTTAATTTGGGTTACATAATAAGTCCGCAAGCTAGAATTAGATAAATTATGTATTTCCAAAACCAAATAATTCAAATTTTTCCATTTCATTTAGTATAACTATCAGTATTACTGCCACATTGGGAGAGGAAACCTCACATTCATGTAACTCTACCTTGCTCAATCTCTACAGCTTCTCACAGCGTAGCTCTAGCATGTCTAATGGCACGCCACTATAAATTTACCAAGGAAGCGGGTAAGAGGGGAAAGAGCCAGCCTGTTTTTTTTCCCCCCAGATGTCAGGATGTCGGAGTTCAGGAACGTCAGAAATTGTTATTGTAATGTTACGGGGGAAAATATTTCGCGACAGGTGTGGAGAAGGGAAAGGAAGGGGGTTTGAACCGGACATAAAACAAGAAAAATGGAAAGAAACTGTGAAGGAAGTTGGGATAGGGGCTTTATTGTACTGGTTTTATCAGGACGCCTTTTCTCCAAGTCAGTCTGTGCTCCATATGAGATCAAAACGGTAATGCTATTGAAGCTTTAAAGGGGATTATCACCACAGGTACCTAAACAAAGTCATTAATAATGATGTTGGCTTTCCATTTTAAGGGGGTGGGGTAATCCCTACCAACCTTGGAATCAATCAGAATGTGAGATATATTCATATTTGTCCTACTTCTAATGCATGTTGTTGGTTCTTGTGCATTAAGTGAATCTGACACACCAAGCTTGAAGGAACCCAGCCACTTTCAGAGGTTATCTCTTGCTTCAGGTGTTTAAATCTGAGTTGCAGTGTTCAGTAACGGCTGTTTGAGACTGTGGGGAAATAAGACACAAGTGCATTAGATATTCTTCTTAACATGAATTTAAACATTACAATAAAAGAAAGTGGCTCATCGAGGGGAAGGACTTTGCATGATGAATAGAAAACACACCAACAGCGTGAGTCAGCAACTCCAGTGCGATCTATTGGAGAACAATCACCGCCATTAAGTCTATTGAGAATGATGATCCAAATTAGTACCTGGCACCTTCTCCTGTTATCTCCAAGCTTGTGGAAACTGTAGGCTGATGTTAGCCACCCTCTTTTGTGTGTAACTGCACTGTGATTAAACCATTCCCTTCTGTCTTATCACCAGAGTGACCCATCCCAAACTTGACTTCCTAAAGCAATCTTACCTTCTGTTTTTCATTCCCCTGTACAACTCCTGTTTGTGCTTCCTTAGTGCCTCATTTCCCTTCCTACTCTCTCCTCTATTGGCTGTGGACAATCTTGGAGCTGATTTAGAGTATATAAAGCCAATGCCAATTAATGATGTTCTACCACTATGCGAAAGTAGATCAACCAATATATATCTTCTAGACGTATGGCACTAACACCAATATTGGGGCTGAGATCATGCAAATTCATTGAGTCATTGAACAACAACAACAACAACAACACATCCCAATTCCCTTTTCACATGGAGTTCACAACACAGAAAAACAACCTGAAAAGGCTGTGAGGGTTTGCAGATAAAATTTATATGAATTATGAGTCCACAATCCTATAGTTTCCTATTGAAACAATAGGAATGTTTTCCCTCCTTAGTTGTCCATTCAACTCAAAATCACCAATATCAAGAACAAACTCAAACATGATCATCAATTCAGATGTGACCCTTCTCTTACGCCTTACATGTCCCTTCTCTTTAATTAAACTCTGTCCATATCTCCCTTCCTTTCCTCCCTCCCCCATCACCTCTCCACGAAGGCCCGGCCTGCAGGGGAGGCTTAACTAGACGCCCCCATGCAGTTAAAGAGGAACCAGATGTGTTGCTTTGTGCTACGAGAAAATGCTCAGACAGAGACCTGTCACCGAAAGGTACTCTCATCAACATCATTATTTAGGCCACTAGCATTCGGCTTGTGCAGAGCCGGGTCATGTTTGCATTTTCTTTTTGATTTGCACACATATTTGGAAGTAAAAAAGTTCAGTTAATCCTTGATGCAGACATGAGGATGCGATGCATAAACAAAATACAGGAAGTGTTTGTTTGCTTCAGGAGAGCCCACAGAGTAACATCTGGGTCTGCCGGGCAGAAACCAAAGGAAAACCGGCTGGCTAGGGATCAGAAGGTTAAAGGAACTTGCAGTTTGAATGATGTATTCAGAGAGGTAAATATAAGATAAGAGGTTAATAAATTCACAAGGACCACCTTTGAAGCTGTTTGGTAAAGAATCCAGCGTGCCTTCCTGTCAAATTAATCTTTGGACTGATGAGAGGCATCTGCCGCAGACACGGAACCAACCGGCCATCTCTAATGTCCTTCTCTGTCCTTTATGCCTCGTATTTCTCAGTCTTTATACCAACACCTGCCACTACAGTTTACTGAAACATCTGAATGCTCAAACTTTAACCCAAGTTTCTTTATTTCAAGAAGCAGCATCTGTGCACAATGATCCTCAACAATGTCACAAATAAAGTAGCTGCATGGATGCCAATGAGACAGGATTCATGATTCATTCCAGTTCTGCACTGGTCACTAATCAACACTACAGACACAGACTTCAAGAAGTCTGTTAAGGACCAGGACAAAAGAAAGGAGGCGTAGTCTTCTATTAACCCCACAAAGAGGCACACGGCTCTATGCATTATTAATGGCGCCCAACAATGGTTCTCCTCCAGGTCTACAGATCCATCTTGGCCTGGTTGCTTGGACTCATTAGTAAGGGAGGGAACGGGGCAAACAACAACATGGTGACAATAAATGCAAGTGATGCTGCGTCCCTCAAAGACAAAGCTTAGCAGGCGATTGTAAAGCCTCATCAATGTGAACCCCCGAGTGGAATTAATCGCTTGATCTATGGTTAGAGGCTACCAAGGGCTTTCTCTACATTCATGCGGAGCAGCAGTGGGCCACCTGGGACGATTTAAGGGTCCCCAACCTGAATGAGCCTTCTCCCCATTCGTAAAATGGACAAGCTAGGCTCCTAACTCACTGTCACTGTTGCTTTTGTCATTCAAAGCAAGTCACCGCAGAGACAGCCGATCTGTGGAGCCACAACCCAAAGAAGGCAGGTCTGCCCACAGTTAAACATGGATTGATAAGATATGAACCCCTAAGGAGCATGCAGCCTGTGTGCTAGGACATCAGTTGGCTAGAGATGAAGGTCCAGGGTGAAAACGTGCCAAAGAAAGCCAGCATGTTCTGTGCACAGCAACCTAAATCGCTTAAATTTAACAGCCATTGGGTAAATCATCTGCAAAGCTAATTAGCTAATTAGCCAACTGGCTTCTCAGATGGCAAATAATGAGCCGATGAAATCACATAATATTTAGACATATTGAAGCCAAGGAAAAAGCTGCAGCAAACCAAATATATACCTGATGGAATCGCATGAACTCTTATTTGGCTGCATTCCACTAAGTGTTGGTAATAGCCTTATTAGAACAATTATCACTATGAGATTTCCATGACTGCTTCAATGTGTGATATAGTCCACCTAGGGCGCTGAAAGTCAGGCCTGTTATCAACACTGTCACGCCCATAAAGAGCTAACAGATAACATTTGCTGAGATAACATAATATTCTCAACAGAGAGGGTAAGTTCCTACTTCTCAGCCAAAGACCCAGACGGGTGCTGTTACCATTGATAATTAAACTACTCTGGCCTAGAAAGCTTTATGAGTCACTATTTACTTTTTCACCTCGAGCTGTACTCCAAATATTAAAGTTTGAACTCGTGCTGCCAAAAACTGCGCATCATGGTAGAGAATGAGTGACTATTGCAATAATATTGTGCACTGTTCTTTAATACTGTAACATCAAAAACTTAAAATTGATTTCTTTGGTCAACTCTTTGTGGAGCATGCATCACATGAATAATGACAAAACGTGTCCTACTGGTGCGTCTACCATTGGGATAGCCATACTAAATATTCATTAGTGCCTCTTCTGGTAAAGTCTCCTTAATCAATAACTGACGACAAAATAACACACATGTCATGCCTAGATAGAGTGTACGACAAGTGCTTCATAAAGAACATAAAAATGAGCCATCACGTTTTTGACCTGATGGTTCATTTTCAGATAAATGCATGAGTGTGTGTTCATTGTATTATAGCTGTTGACCTGCAGTTCCAACAATGGCCACTGGGTAGAGAAAAAAATGGTGTTATAAGTGGTATAGTGTTGTTCCTTGAATTTGATGGAGGACAATTGTAGATGTTTGATCGATGATCGATTAACAATATGCTAGAAAACTTTAAAAACACTTTTTTTTTTTTTGAGTGGGGTGCAGCCACAGGGAGTTGTGCGTCACGGATGTTTGTGTGGGAGACGTCTGCAGTGGAGATAGAGGCACTATGTTCCTTAGAGAGTGTTCCATACCAAGTGTCCATATCTGAGCTGTATCAGGTAACCATCCCAGGTCTGCACAGCACCTCCATATGCCCCGTGATGACCAGATAAACCCCAGAGACCTACAGCATGTAGGCGATACATCCCTGGACACTTTGTATCTCAGGGTAACACAACTCTCCCCCAAGAAAGCCTGTCCTGGGGGCATTCACACAGCAGAGTGCACCGGCAGAAATCTGGGCACTCCCTCTGTCTACCAGAGCCTTAAATTCTCAAGGCCTGCTCTCACACTGTGAAGCCTCATTAAGCTCTCAGCTGGTGAGAGAATGCTCTATAAGAATCTGCCGTCTGGCAGGTTTCCATGTGTTTTATTTTGTCACATTTTTCACTCTGCCAGGCAAACGTCTGCTCCAACAACACGATAAAAGACACTTCAATGGATGATGGCTTTTAGACTTGCATCCAGCCACTAAAATGTCAAAACGTAGTTGCTGGTGGTGATAAATGATGTACTGTTGTTCCTTTTATAAAATGTTACTTCTATTTGGGAAGTTTTTCTGAGAGCAGACTCGCACATTCTCACAAATTCATATCTGGAAGGTGCTTAGTGCAACTCCCAAGGTTAGGGTTTGGTAATGTGGGGAGGGAAGCCTAAATTCTGGTGTAGTGGTAAGAGCAAATAGGCCCACAGAAAAAATTTAATTTAATTACGTTTGCATTTTAAGATAGCTTTACAGTAATAATTGTGAAACTGAAATTCAGAATCCAATGATTACAAGCAGTTCTGGCCCACTTTAATCCCTGGTTCTTGCACCTCTAGGTCCATTTCAGGGATAACAACAATGTCGAATTATCATCAGTATAAATGGTGCGAGCTAACAGGATGACAGGATGGGGGTGTTACATTTTGACAGCGTGTTAAGCGTGTGACCCACATTCAGAAGACTAGCAAAAAAAAAATATTGAGGCGACCGGGACAGAGGTCCAGGAGCTGGGTCTGAACAGAGAACCAGATCTAAAGGTGATCCGTTCGATACGGATGTAAAACGTCACGCTAGACGCTAGAAGCTGCTTCTGGAATGCTGCCACGCTATTTAAAATAACACACCGGAACGTCATGGCGCTCTTAGCTAGTTCTGACTATTTAAACAAAAGCAGAGTAGAATGGGTTCTCCTGTGAAAAGGTCTGTAATGTAGATTAAGATTGAGAATAAAAGCAGCAATCAGATAGAAAACGATTGAAAACAAAAGTCTCAAAGAGACAAAAGAAATATTTGCGTGACCCCGTCCTCACAGAGACACAACAGGTCGTCATTCACACAACATTGATAACGTTTTAGTAAACAGTCAGCACTAACAGTTAGCAGTAAAGGGTTAACTCAGAGCTGTTTGGGGTTGGTTAGAGTTTAAAGCTGCTCCAGCTGTGCCGTGTCCCCAAACGTTGAGTCATCATGTGAACGAAGTGCCAAAGCAATGAACAACACCCCCCCCCATCATGTTGCTTCATCTCCATCGCTTTAAATGTGCCACCATTGATTTTTGAATCGACGTAGCCAAACAGGTTGATCAGCAGAACATCTCTTGTTGAAATCAGACATGTTTGACTGCTGACTTTGCTGTTATTTAAATATTAAATGGTTTTCTGTAACAATAAATACCAGTGACTTGTTGAACAACAGCTAACAAGATGTGATGCCCACATCTCCAGGAAAGTCTAGGTGAGGTTTAAGTAGATTTGACCATGGAAACACGAGACAACATCACCACAAATCTACCAAACAAGAATAGAAATATGTCTTGAATTCACCCTGGGGAGTCCTGCCAATTTTAAACCAGATTTAAAAAAAAGGCAAGAACCAAATAAGAAATGCGTAAATATCTCACCCAAAACCTCATCAAAGAATTGCTAATGTGGGATCTCATCGCTCAGAGTAAAAATGTAATGAATGAAGTGGGTTTTTAGGGCATTAAATACACAGAGACATTGTGCGGTCTTCCCAAGGCAAACTAGAAAGAAGCATAACTTGACTAGAAACAACAACAGATTCAGCTTCTCGCTGCCATCTACACTTAGCCGTTAACCTCCGCTGAACCTGCCAGTTGTCGTCTTTCATTACCGATCAACCGACCCGCTTTCTCAAAAACACCCCCACCCCGAGTGCCACGGAGAGAGAGCCTCCTTCTCCTCCCTTGCTCCTGTCAGAATAGGAAAACATCTGGGGGATCCACGAGGGTTTTAGGGGGACCCTCAGGCGTAGGGAAGGGAGCATCCAGGGCTCGTGTCGTCTTCCTCGCGGTTGAGCGGACGCTTGGCGGCGTGGCTGAGCCTGATGCGATGTGGCGGGGCTACGGAGGCGACCGGTCGGACTGTGAACAATTACCAGGACGTGAGAGCGGAGCAGAGCAGAGGGCCGCTCTCACAGCTGTCACCGATGCGCCGGGGAGCGCCAGGAGATGGAGGTCTGTCACATGGAGTTTCACGATTTCATCACTCGCCATCAATTATGGATCGAGGAAAAAGCTCAACGGAGACGGGAGCCATGTCAAAAATCAGAAACCGACTTCAGGCCGCTGAGATTTGCGTGACTGATTGTGATAATCACATATCAGTTGTGGTTTCATAATTAGACGCAAACATTTGGTGCAAATTTAAGTGAGTTAAAACCTGCTAAATGATATTTGTAGAGACCGAAGCATCACAACCTTTCAAGGGATGAGCCAACAAGTACAGGTTTTGCTGACAGAAGACACAAACGTGGGCTTATCCATTTTTGCAAAGTACGTCTTTGCTCAAGAAATTACTTAAATGAATATAATTCAACACTCCGCTGTTTACAAAACAGAGAAACTGCTAGCTTGGTTCTTAGATGGTGGGTTTTACTTCTTCTTTTACCCGGCAATCTAATGCAAGGGTGGGTTTTACTTTATCACAGGGTGTCAGCCAGATGATGTTCTGAGAGGCTCCACCTGTTTCGGAGGGTTTCTTCCTCTTTTTTCAAACAGTTCCTTCCAAAACACGGCGAGAGAGGAAGTTCCCCAGAGATCGACGGCGCAACGGTCCGAACGAGGAGCAATAAAGCTAAATTAGAAGCCTAACGGCCGTGAGGGTTTGGAGCCTCGCAGCGTCGTGAACCTCGAATGCCTAAAACCAGCTGCTGTTCAGACAAACGAACACACACGCTCCCCTAACGCACTGCCGGGGGCAGATGATGTCATTAATAGCGAGCGTTTTCCCCCTCTCTAATTAGGAACTCAAGCTTCCCGCCATAACTTTCGTGTCTTTTCATACAGCCGTTCAACAAAACGAGGGATTTACACAGAACAAATGTTTGACGTCCTTTCTTCAGATGTGATGTTTTTTAAGGTTGAGCTCCACCGGAAAGCAGAACCATGCCCTGAATGTGGCATGATAAGAAACACATGAGCGGCCCATTGTGAAATAAAACCAGCAAATATCCGTCGGCTTCCTCCTGTTCCGCACACTGAGTCCTGATGTGGCTCAAACTGAGGGGATTACACAGGCAAGGATTTAAAAACAAAAAGCGATTCAAGTCGAAACAAAGAGTGAGAACAAAAACGCCAGGTTTACGATTACATTCCGCAATATATAATCGATGGCTTCTGTCGAAGAGGCGACGGCGCAGAGCGTTTATGAGCAAAGGTTCTCTAAACTCGTGAAGTCAACACGATTGAGCACGCTCTCCAGAGCGTGTCACGGCCGCCGACGCCGCCGTCATCAATATGGCCGATGAAGCTAGGAGCCAAGGCGGGGGGGGGGGGCGGAGGAGTACGTTTCATTTAGTCATGTTAATGATGTCAGGCGTCCTTTCAACACCCCAGATGGAGGCTACGACGGCAGTACCCCCCCCAGGCCATCCGATCTGTAACAGGAGTTCTGCTTGAGTTATAGCCATGTTACGGCTGGAAAATGAGCACTGCAAAGGTCTAGAAGAAAAAGGAGGACTCACTCACTAAATGCACTTTTTGGTGCAATTTTTTTCTTTCCTATTTTAGCTTCTCGTGCAAAGTTCTCTGCAAAGTAACGGTCCGGCCTCACCACAGCCGGTTCTGCATCAGAAAGCATGAATTAAACCTCCCGCTGCTGCACACGAGCCAAACCGACACCTATGAATCTCAGGGCGAACATGTTTAGAGGACACGTGTGGTCTGTTTAGTCTGGCTCCTGAGCTGTTTATGCGCCTGACCCACCCCGCCACCCCCCCACCAACACCTATCAACTGGTGCATGAGCCTTCAACATATCAGTGCAGGATGAGGGGAGGGGTTGGGAGGACGTGGGGTCAAGGTGGAGTCGACCCTGAGGCCGTCCAGTCAGAGGAGTCATTAGAGCCTTTTCATTTCGGCGTGTTGCTTAATGACCCATCAGACCTCCAACTTACTTTTGCTCCTTTTTAAAGTTCTCAGGGAACACTTTCTCAGATTTTTTTTTTTTTTTTGTTCCTGTTAATATAAAACAAAACGTATATATTTGTCATGACCAACCTGATTGCTTGGGAAATGCTTGATTTAGTTCAAGATCACAAAAACTTCACTGATTAGACGTTTGGAAGTCAGAGAATCATTTGAGCCGTTCTCCTAACTCCATCCAGATGTGAATATTTAATGTAGATGGTATAAACCTGCTGCTCCGGGGTCAACTGCGTCTGCTTTAATCAGAACACAGGGGTCAGCCATGTCTCTCTTTTTCCTGCAACTTTTTTTTTTACCGACTGGACTCCAATCCTCGGTTAAACCGCATATTTCCGTGGCAGATGATGGATAACCGCACTTGCCCAACGTCTTGAAAATAAAAATGGATCCATGCGTGAACCTGATCTGTTGTTTAAAAACACAGGGAGGCCAACATCCATCACATGCGTGCTGTTAAAGCAGAATTTACCTCATGGGGAAAGGACCATCAACACACCGTAAACATTTCTCTGACGTGACGCACAAGATAAACAGAAGTAACGCAGCAGTCAGTGTTAAATAAACACAAAAACACACCCCGTATTAAACACCAATATGTCATAGAACTCATTTTTTTTAAATAATATTAATAATAATGTGATTTTAAAACCTGGCGGTCGGGCAGCAAGCGCTCAAATGCGCAGTATTTGTAAAACTGCGCAACAATCATCTGCCCAATTAATAAGACAATCTTAAAGTCACGTAAAGAGATATATGGTTTTGTTGTAATACCTTCACAACGCGCAGCCGAGAAGTCACAAATAATCCCGCTGATCGGATCGATCGGTTCCGACCCGGATCTATCCCCGATCGCAAACCGGACAACTTCACAGACACGCCTCCGTCTAACGGAACCTCTGACAACGACATCAAGTTTGCTTCCTCACCTTGTTTGTCTGGTTTATCTCCTTCTTTTTGCTTCACGAATTCCCCGTGGAGGTCCGGAGGAGCTCTCCGTGACAGACGCTCTGCTTCAGCGTGGCGCGTCGCCGTGCGCTCTGCGCTCTGCGCCCTGCGCTGACTGCTGGCACACTGACGCACCGCCGCCCGCCAGCACCGGAATAAAGAGGGAGTCCCGACCTCCCCACGGCGGAGAAGCGGGGTGGGCAGGTACGAGCCGTGTAAACTGACTCCTGTGGGCTGCAGGGAGCCGAGCGGAGGGGTGGGGGGAGGCTGTGGGGCTAACAGTGTCAAATGTAGGCTAACATCTTAATAAGTAATGCTTATTATAATATTATTATAGGAGGCTGTTGGCGGTGTTATTCTGGTCAGATCCCGTGGAATTCAGCAGAAAGCCACAGTGGCGCTGCTAGGCAACGCTGTAGGAGGGCACCCCCCCCCTAGTCTGGTTGAGTTTGGAGCGGATACCTGTACACACACTTTGCAGTAATTCTGCACATATAGCAGAACTACATAGTAGACAAATACCTGGTTGATTAACTTGACAACTTTCTGAGTTAATTGAAAGTTTCATTCATTGATCATTCAAATTAAGTTTAACTCGATTGCTTCTACCATTCGATTGGTTGATTGTGCTCCAATCAGTTCCCATTGTTCTTCTTTTGTTGGTAATTGAACTTTAACAATGCACTTCACACATTATCTCTGCAGACTTTCAGTTTGTCTCTCATGATCTGAGCTTCTTACGATGTTCCACCCTTTGATCAGTCACTCATCATGCTGATAGATTAGCCAGGAGTCGCCCTGTTTTATCTTTGTCTGTTGGAAGGATGTCTCAAAAAGCTAAGAACAGATTTTTAATTTAATTAAATTGTTTAAGTGGTTAGCATAACACACAAGGAGTCCATCAGGCTTTGATGAACATCATCATATGGATCCAGACTTTTGAAATGGATTACTCGAGGGCAGTTACCACAATTAGGAGTCTAAGTTGTTTGGATGTAAATTACACAAAAGTGTTCTCATAAAATCCGTAACACATTAAGTCAAGATCTGCATCCAAGTAATCATCCATACTTGATATTCCATAATGTTTAAATTAATTGGGCCTACTTAAATGTTGTTTCTGTGAGACAACAAATAATAAATAAAACAACAGACTTGAACTCATACCAAATTTCCATTTACTGTATACTGTTGATTCAGTTTGGATTCAAATATGACACATTTTCCAAAGATACTGAGTTCCATCTTCAGTGAAATATTATTATGACTTGAATTAGTCTCAAACTAATAATGAAAGTAATGTGATTCTAAATCCTAGGGGTACGTTTTTATGCTCAAGGAGTCACATTACGGTGATCGTGGGACAATTGCTTTTAGGCAGAACGACTCAAATGTCATTAACATGCTAACAACAATCTTCATCATCATTGCTGCTGGAAGGTAGGCGCTGCTAATGATTAAATTACGTCATAACATCACTGTACTGTTGTCTTCAGCACAAAATAAAGATCCTGAAGTGTTTCTTAAATCATCCTTCTGTCTCCTCTCTTCTCGGCTGCCTTTATCCTTTCTGTCATAAAACACTGTCTCATAGACGTCACCCACATCTGTTTCTCATTTCCAAACTCATCACTCTCTTGGCATCAGACAGGCAAGTGAGGAAGAACAGCGCCAATAATTTAAACGTGCTCCAAGACAGAGTGATGCTAAGGTTTATGTGATACACACACAGACACACACACACACACACACACACACATGCAGACATACACACACGACCCTTCCCTTCGTCTGCGCTGCCTCTGATGAACATTTCACACCAACGGTGAACTGTTCCTGTGAAGTAGCTCCATAGATCACAGGAAACATGTGAAACTGATGTTTGGAAAGTGCAAATGTGCAGCTTAAAAATAGCAAAAAGCAAAGCCTTGAAAGAGCAGAGGTTTTAAAAATGGAGATCAATAAATCCTGTGTTATAGAGGAATGGCATTTCTCAAAATAGACGTTCCTGCTTCTGCGATCCAAGCGGGCCGTCACGCTTCATTTGGGGGACCTACGGGCTGGAGACGGCCGTCCTCTGCCACATCTGGGTGCAGTAACACGATCCACCGATCCCCATTCCTTGACCTTTGCCCTCACTGCCACCAGTCGAGGAAGCTCCACTTCCTGCTGAGTGCTTTGTGCTCCGTGGTGAGCGACCCCAACCTCGTTTGACGCTATATTTCGCCCCAGGAGGACGTTTCCTGTGCAGTAGTTCTCGCTACTGCTACGTGCTTGTGGACGGCTGATGCAGCAGGTGGCTAAATCCTAGCACGATTCCTGGTGCCAGTCAGCTGTTTAAGACCCTGTTAGCTCAGGGGCACTAATCCGGTAAGAGCTGTGAATGATCACGTACTGAGAGACGGCGGGAGACAACGGGGTTACATCCACGGTCTGAAAGGATCTGTCATGTTTCAGCCGTGACGCTAAGACTGGTAGCGGCTGAGAGAACCCCGACCTGACCCGACAGTCCATGTTCCATGACTAATCAGTTTGTAAAAATCCTGCACCGTTAATTTCAATATATGCCGACATACATTAATACCATGCAGATCCAGGTCTTCACAGTTTCTGGTGTAGATTACATCATTTATTATCTTTGTTTGACGTGCATTGAACTTATTGTACTGCACTTAGCTTAAGAAGTTAAAGTGATTTAAGAGGTTCCACAAATCTCATTCATTAGGATGTCCATCCAATATTTGTATTGGGATTCTTGTGGTTGTTTCTTTCTTTGGACAGTAGCCAGACTGCTAGCCAAGGCTAGCTGCCAAAGCTAGATGTCAAGACACCAAGCCAACAACAGTCAGACATTGACATTTGTTTCTGGAACACGAGAAAGAATCATCTACATATATAATGCAAATACGCTGTGCAATCTGTGGTGTCCACATGTGAAGAAAAGACATTCTGACTGTTTTGACTGCAGGAGATTCAGTTATGGCAGTCACAATTTTGTGACTGTATTCCTGACCTGGTTTACTTGATTTTCCTTCAGGTTTTAAAGAAGGGACTGACAGGAAGGGAAGCCAAGCAGTTTTTAATATTAGGCAGATAAAAGTATTCATGGATCTTTAGTCTTCGTAGACTTGGATCTGTGAAGATCTAAGCCTTCTACACTGATGTGTTGTTAGTTTAGTTGTTTCATGACATTTGATCAAAGCAGTCCTGTGAGGAAAAAGCTGAATTACACCCTCACACCCTTAAAAGTTTAACACTTTAAAGAGAGGAAGCCATCCCGCGACCAGCTTCCTGTTTTGGCCCATCTTGGACCATTTGTTGGCTTCTCTGTAAATGATAACGGTCTTATGACCATGTGGTGACTCTGAGGGCAGAGAGGGAATCGTCTGCTGTCCTGTCATGTCTTAGCTTTTACTTCTTCAGTTTAAGTTCAACAAAAAGGGTCCGGTAGGATCTTTAATGAAGCCCATTTATCTACGTTCTTTTCTCCAGAGGGATTATTAAGCACAATAATCACTTAGAGGCAGACATTTCCCTGTCTCCAACTACGTTTCTTTTGCTTAGGTGCTGGTGAAACCATCACCATGATCCAATTATCTGGCAGGAAGTGAGATCTTTTTATGCAGGAGATGTTTAAGTGGATGTTTGGCTCGACAAGTACTGAAAAATATTGCCAGGTTTAGGCTATTAAAGTACTTTATCTTTAATTTTAGCATTCCAACATGATCTCATTCCGGAGGCGTCAAATACCTGCAACCTGTGGATCCATAAGCTTTTATCCTCTTCGACATCTCACGCAGTGAGCTGAACTTAAATCCTACATCTAAGAAACATACTCCTTGTCATGGTGTCCTCCTCTGTTTATTTTACCCTTTGTCCTGACCTTTAACCCCTCCCCCCGCCACCACACTCCGGTCAGTCACGACGCCTTTTGTTAGCTGTTTACTTCTGGTGGGAGGAATAGCGAGCCGCTGCATTGTTTAGCTTTAGAGCTAACAATCCTGCTCAGACAAGAACACGCTACAAGAAAGGGAGGAAGGTGTTTGCTCGCTACTGAATGCGCCGCCGCCACGGGTACTTGGTTGTGTTTTAAAATGGGTGAGCAAACAAGGAAAGATACATAATCGATGTCTGGGCTTTTCCATGACAGGGAAAAAAAGTCATTTTAAAGCACATTTCTCACATTTCTACACACCCTTACCCTTTGGGGCATGACTCAAGAAAAATCTGGTTAGGTTACGTTAATGTAATGTTGAGTAATGACAAAGTCATAAAAGGTCTGATCAAAAACCCCAACTGAACAAATTATTTTCTCTGATTTAGAGACCCCACACTCAAACTGCACCTCTACCGGTCCACGCGACGAGATGACGCCTATAAATTCTGCAGAGTGGACCGGGCGTTGCGGGTGATTTCTTTATGGTTTTATTAATGGATGATGTTTTATTCATGCTGTCAGTTGTCACTGCAATGAATCTCATGGGACATTAAAGCAGCAAACCTAGGAGGCAGGAGAACTCAGGATTTATCAGGAGAATGGATGCTTTACTCAAACTATTTCCGTCTTTGAATCTTAACTCTTTTTGTGTGACCTTTCGGATGCAAACACAGGATGTCAATTAATGACAAATGCAGGCTGATCCTGTCAGAATGTCACAGGGTTTAAATAATCGATGGAGCTAAGCGGTTCTGCCTCGATGGTAAACATGCATATGATCTCTCTTAATGAAGAAAAATAGAGCTCAGGGATCGCTGCAGGTAATGTTTTCCTCATTGGTGTATTATTTCACCCATGAATCAGTCAATGCATCACCTTTAAAAAAAACATAATCAAGTATATATTAAATATCAATATTTTTGAGTAGACAGAAAAGACATTCTCTTGGGTGTTTTAACTTGGCCGAGGGATTCATGGCCTTCGTCTGTACATCCTTTCCGTATCTGGGAGGGAACTGGCTTTATGAACAGTTTGCTGCAGACAGACTGAGAGGTCGGCCGGCCAATGGGTCGTCACTCCATTTGGAGTTTCTACAAAAACAAACACCGAAAAGTAAGGATTCATTTTTGTATACGGGTCAGTGTTTGTCATGTGGATGTCTGCAGGCTGTCATGTCTACATAGCACCTGCAATAATAGTGAACAGTCTTAAAGTTGAGCTGTTTGTTGGAACAAGACAAAAATGAGGGAGCCAGGATTGCGGTGTAAGAACGTTTCCACGTTGACTTATTAAAATCCCAAGTCTCTACGTTTACTTGTCAAATAATCATCCAACATTGGCTCGAAATATTGCTTTCAAGGTGTTATCCCTCACCAACTACAGTCAGCATGAACTTAAAACTTGACAATTTCTACCTTTTGTATATTTTCCAAGTGGAACGCTAGGTACAGACTTTCACATTAAACACTATAAATGCATGTTTTACCACATATCCATTATATTATACTGGCTCAGAAGCACGTCCCCCGAAGGGCTTTAGGAACTGCATATTTCAACATCCTCTATCTTCACAACCTTTTCACAACAGAAGTGCCAAAATGTCGAGGGGAAGTTCTTGACATCCAATGTTTCACAAAACCCCACATGATGACACAATTGTCAGCGGTGATTGTGTGAAATAAGCACTATATTTAGCCAAATGTAGTTGATATCTGTCTTTATAATGAAGCAATGGAGATGCAAATTATGTTAAAGGGTTAATGTCTCTATGAATAGTTGTACATTTCTTTTAATGCTGTAAGAAATGATCAATAATGGATGTAAATGTATCAAAACATATTTTAAATGAGACAAGTTAATATTATTTGTCAGTTTCTTCAGTCCTTAGACCGTTTGGAGAAGATAACCCGTAAATAGCTTCCAGACACCGATGGTGGTGGCGGCTGATGACTCCGATGAGACTGGCAATCCCTGAAAACTGGACAGTTAGGACAAAATTTGGGGTACCCCTACAAACCTGAGGTACACAAGGATCACATTTAAAATGACAGCAATAAAAATGAAGGTGTGCACGAATAACAGCAATAAAGAAAAACTGCACATGGAAAAATGTTATGAGAGATCAACTTTTACTTTACTTTCTTCACTTATTAAGTGTAATGAGGGGTCAAGCTGACTTCAAAGCTCTTCACACGGGCAGAGCCTTCCATTGCGAAGCTGGAACAAAACAAATGTGGATCACGATCCAGGCTAATCGCCTCGGTCTGCAAAACATACAACCTTGTTCTGAAAACATAGCAGCTAAAGCCTAGAAACCTGGCTTCACGCCACATCTACACCACCAGTCAGCATCATTTTAAGCAGGTCACTTCTCAACTATACCCCCAGTCTGCAGCGGGACCAGGTGGAATCAAAAATGGTTTCCACATGTACTCTGCTTGACTTATGATGTATGGCTCCTGTATGCTAGGTAATGAGTTACAACGAGCGTTAGGTCTTCTAGGAGAGATTGTTTGCAGATTGAACCTAAACCCCACGGTTAAGTTAAACAAAGGCTCACCTATAGAGAGTCATGCTCCATTGGCTTTTCCTGTTGTAGTTCACCCATAGATGAAGTCCACCGAGACAGCGGATCTCTCTCTGTGGTCCGTTAGCTTTCTCTGATTTATTCTGGGCTCCTGCAGGAAGACAAAAATCTCCTCACCTTTTCCGTGACACAGGTGTTGAACAGGGTAAGTGGCCCAATGACAGGCCCTATTGTCCCCCCAGGGATGTAAGTCTAGCCTACCTTTGTTCTTAAACAGGAGACACAGGCCTTCAAATAGATGGGGGTCTCAGCCTGTGGGGACATGTACCTCTTCACATTTAGCTGATGCAGCAGTGTTGTGAACAACAGGGTGGTCGGATGCGAGTAAAGCGGCGCTTGTCAACACCTATCTTGTCCCAAAACATGAGACAAAGTGGACATGTCTTTTTGAGGTGTGAGAAGTGGCGACAGGGTGCAGGTTACTTGTTTGGTCCTGATTAGTCTGACATTTTTGTATAAAGTTTAACAGAACTGCACATTTATTAAAGACATCGAGCAAACCTGCTTTGTCAAATATGGTTCAGATTTTAATTAAGGGGGCTTTGCTGTTGTTTGGTCATCCATTCACCAAGCGGTGTTTGTGGTAATTAGGATTTGAATGCAACAGCTTGCTGTCGGGCCAAAGGCTCTACACTCATCTGCCAAAGCGCTTGTTGCCTTTTTTCTAGAAGTGGACACCTACAAGCATCCAGCATCAGAGCCAACAATTAAAATTCAGCCAGTGTCTTAGAGGCAACATGTTGTGAAGGGTGCGTGTTAGAATGCCCTAATCCATTTGAAAAGGCTTTATTTGTTGACTTTTATCAAAAAATTCATTTTGATTTGCAACTTAATATGATGCCAGATCCATGGGGGGTGTGTGTCTGCGTCTAATGATTTTGTGGCCTCTGGGAAAAAGTAATCAAACGGTTTTGAAATATGCGCCTGTGTCTGAACAAATGTTTCATGTTAACTCGTTCAGTTCAAACATATGGGTACAGACGGGGGGGGTTTCATAGTGTGTCCCAAAGGACATTTACCAGCACTGTGTGCAGCCTTGCAGAATCCCATACTGCTAGCAGAACTTTGATTGTGCTCTTTGCCAAATGATGCTAGCCGTGTGTGAACTCCCATGTTTCATGGTTGCCAGTCAGGGAGGTGGTCTGAGCTTTGACCCCTGTGGAGTTTCAAAGGAAATAGACTTTCCCAGTGCCATCAGCCTTAATCAGAATCACATTGCCTACGACTACACTTACAGGCTGTCCCTAACCTTAACTTCGATTAGCCTGAATCCTTAGATTGAGTTGACTACCGGTCTCCAGTCTTTGATCTGCTGCAGTTCTTGCATGAGGCTTTGGTAACCCCTAATCAGCATTGTGGACCAGTTAAAGCTTCCCTGAGGGTTGTGTGGAGAATACGGACCCACAATGTGACCATTAAGGGGGGAGACAAGGCCACATTGGGAGACGCACAGTCTGGCTCCAGTCATGGATAACCTCAGGGTACTCCCATCCCTAATGCCACATGACCATTAAATTAAGGAGCCTTCATAAATTGGACACAACTGTTTTTGACGCCAGGGTCTGCCAAACTGACACCATTTATGTGACCATTACGGGGACCATTGCTCTTTGCAGACCTGCTGACATGAATGGGTAGTTTGGCCATGCTTTAGGGCGGTGGTAAACCCACAAAACTCTTAGCTTGACCAATGGCTTAATTGAGGAGCATACTGTGTAGTGACCAGCTCAGAAATCCCAGATTAGGACTCTTGGTAGGGGGTCCGAGGTAGATTATAGAGATGCCAGGTAATAAGAATGTTAAGGTTGAGAGTTTCACAGGTACTTGTTCAACAAAGTGTCAAATATTACAATTTGGCAAATTCCTCGCATGTCATTGAGAAGCACAAGGTACCCTCTTATACCTCTGTTGAAAACACAGCAATATTGATATTGGAGATCAGAGCCACTGTGAAAGTCCAAATATAAATTGCCCAAATAGTGTTTTGTTCTTCGGGATGAGACACAAGAGTCACAAGACAAATTGCTGGAACCTGATGTCCTTGGATAAGAAAGAGTTGTCCAGACAGTTCTGTTTAAACCTTAACAGAGATTTGGTCCTTCCACAGTGATTACACAATATTACCACAAAAGGGAATACCCTGGCTTTGCTTATTTAACGGAGGTGGGGGTTTCAGTCCTGTCACTTGATTCGAATCAGACCCAAGAATTGTAAAGGACCAACTGTTGGGTGAACTTATTGACTTTCAGTAAGAGAGAGTTGCCCGCTGCTCACTTAATTAACATGTTCGTGTTAACGGAAACAGTCCTTAAGACTCAAAAGAGACAAAGACTGAGACAGTCATTCTCTTCATTTCACGGGGTAGATACCATGTCCAATGACGGCTCAGAAGCCATCTTCTCTGAAATTTCTATACTGAAAAAAAAGATGCCATAAAGACACGAGTCTCATCTTGAACGAGCTTTGAAAAGGGTGGCTAATGTCAAATGGAGCTTGACCTGCATCGTTGCCTTTTTTTTTTGAGACCTCCAAGTGACAGGTTTTTTTTTTCAAAGGTCACGAGTCTGCTTTGGCCAGTATCATCTGTCATTCCGTGAAGGAACTTTGTCCTAAACTGACCCTTGCTGCATTGCGGAGCACAGAGAGCCTTCTTTTCCTTGTTGCATATGTATCTGGTCTTGCTCAACACACTACTCAGGAATGTTGGAGGTAAATATATTCATTATGTTAGACAAACAACAACCAACATCTCTTGCATCTTACCCTACCAAATGATTCAATGTGCTGTAAGGTGAAAATCAAGATAATGAAACTTAAAATATGCAACCCTGGGCTGGAAAGTTTAGTAATCTGTAAGTAGCACCATGTTGAAAGATAATGCAACAAGATTATTGGTCTGCTATCACCAATAAGAGATTAGTAACTTCAAATCTGTTTGTCTTGTTGTTATTCTTAACCGTCCGACCATTCCGTTAATCAGCTAGAGGCTTCTGTGTTGTCTCCAGAGGCAACACATTAACACTGGAGATGCTATAAACAGGAAACAGATCTCCTCTCTTGTTTCGCCACTTTGCTCCCAGGAAGCGACAAACCTATTTCCAGAATGACGCAAACCAGAACACGCTCACACACAAACACAAAATCCTCAGCATCTACACAGGATCAGGTTTTATTTACCTACTTGACACCTTAATCCTCCCACTTGTCAACATAATGCTAAACACTTCTCAATTTGATTTTTGCTGCCCTGTGAACTCTGATCCAGGCTGGAAAAGTCCAACAATTCTAAAACCTGGTCAAAAGCAATGAACACAAAAACGGGACATGACTTACTGCTGTTATCAGAATTCAGATGGAACACGTGAAAGACTGGAATTTGCTGAGGGAATGTGATTCATTAATGATGCAAACAATATTCTGGTATTTCACCACTTCCTTGTTAACTTTAGTTTGTTTTCTTTTGATCCTCTGGACCTGATATGTTGGGCAAATGACAATCTGAACAATACCTATGAATCATGGAAACATTTGCAAGAAGTCATTTTAAGTTGAAAATACTGGAAAACCCCCAGAGAAATGTTGTCCGGAGAGAATTAGCGAAGTACATCGTTTGATTATTCCGTTCGGACATTAGAACCTCCATGGAATTATTGCGTCGGGTGGATGGAACACCTGTCAGTGTGAAGAATAACTTGTCTCTACCTCTTCTGCCTCTATCTCAAAGACGAGCACACACCCACATACAGATGAGAATCCTCAGAGTGGGGAGTCCAACCTGACGAACCAGCAACTGTATCAGCAGGAGCTGCAAAAGAAATACCAGGAGAAGAAAAACACAAGAGCAAGAATCGAGGAGAAGCATGAGAAGAGATAAGAGAAGGAGCAGAGAAGTAATGTTTGTGTTGGCTCGCCTCTTCCTCCAGTCCTTGGAGATCTACTTCTCATGTGTAAATATAGGTTTGCATGTCAGAGGGTGTTGGCGTAAGATTTAGTTAGTCCGTGTTCTCCTCTGTGGGCCCGCGTCGTATTCTAGATGAGTCAGCGTTTGCAGGTTTGTGCCAATGGGGATGGAGTAGCCCTGACTGACGGACCCCAGCACTGTCAGGCATCAGTAAACCGTAGAATGATGACTCAAAACTCCTCTGAGAGAAGAGGGTTTTTGTTCTTTCTACTCTTTGTTGTTTTTTATTTCATGCCAAACTAGGCCAACACAAATGAGACGATGAAATGTGTTGTTTTTTTTTGGACTGATTCCAAGCATCTATAAACAATTAAAGGCAGGATTTTATTTTGACACAGCCATAAAACTATTGGCCCTGGTGGTATATGTAAATAGATTCTTGGTCTCAGAGAGCCGTTCTACTTTTTTTATTTACTTTATCCCCTTATTTACTTTATTCCTGCTATTGGAAATAGCATGAGACAACTTAACTAGATAATTCAATTTGCTTGTTTTGTCCCACAGGGCGGCATACGGGATTTTTAAGTACTGCACACAGCATTTTATGCATCATTTTAATACAATTACATGTATAATGTGCTTTAATGTTAGCCACAGAGACTAAATTAGTCCCTATAAATAAATAACAGTGTAGAATTATTCCGTATTAGCCATAACCCAGCACATGCATACAATGGGCAGGAGGTACAGACCAGTTGTTCTATTGTGTAACATAAACACAGGCACATTAAGTGTGTTAATGTTTATGCTTGTTCTATATTTATGTGTAAATTCGTGCAGGAACATGAAGCTGAAGTTAACACATACACACAACCCCCCCACCCCACTCCACCCACTAAAACTACACACATGCTCAGACCACATCACACAAGCCCCGTTTCTCACTCCAACATTCGGGACTGTGGTTGAAGTTCTAAAAGAGCACCATGACAAGCTTCTTTGTTTCCCTGCCCTCCTTTCCCTTACGATCGCTGACGTGGAGAAACTCGACGATTGTTCACGTTTTTTGTTTTTTTTTAGATGCTTTTTCCAAATCAACACAAAACAATTGTGATTCTGTTTCTGTCGTCTCGAGACAATGGTCCATTCAGAGCATCTTCTTCTACAAGACGCAGTTGGTTCGGTCAGTGTCAGAAGAGCAGTCTGCATCACTTCTGAAGGAGTTCAAAATATCTTTTAAGAGGCTTTTACCTCACAATTATTAGCTTTTTTAAATTAGAAAATCCTTTTTTTCCCTTTGTAAAATAACTTTCTCACTGTTCAAATGCTGCAAAAGCCTCTGACAGGTAACAGATTGTTAGTCACGTACTTTCCCTCTCCATACTGAGTCGCAGTCATCCAGTCATAATCCTGTCTTTCCCAACTTCTGACTGACATTTCCTCTGTTTTGCACTGGTCCAACTTCCCACCAGCGTTGTTGTTTGCAGCGGATGACATCTTCATTTGGAATCCATCAGTAGGCAGAGCCGATTACAAATCGCTGTTTGTCCATTGTTTTGTTTCCCATGGTTGCCAACACGTCTGGCTTCTCAGCGGCTATTGTGATCGACTGTGACTCAAATAAACACTCAACGCGTGGTTTTATAAAGGCTGTAATGTGTGAATGTGTGAACTGTGCTTTATGATGCCTCTTGTGGTTAATGGTTGAATCTCGTGTACTTTGTGCTCATATTCAGTGGCCTCTATTCTGTGGACTGAGCAGCATCCGTCTTTTAGAAATGGTACCCTGGTGTTAAACCCATAAGGTGAAGACTTCTAAGTATATTTTGTTGATTTTTTTTCAGTCTTGACTTAAGAATTCTTAACATTTTCATAGCATTGCCACAAAGATCCTTATCTCTCATCTCCAGTCCTGCAGAGTTCCACCCAGCCCAGGCCTGTTTGCCCCCTCTCTCTGCTCCTACTCTGTGCACATGGAACTTTGTGGTTTTGGGTTCGGTCCAGAATGCATCTCTGTGGTCAGCCACTTCTTAGACAGGCTGAACGAGACAGGACCTCAGTTTTCCTCCTCTCGCAGCGGCGCCTACCTAACATGTCATCACATTCACACCAGCGGACAAACACACGTCAGCAAACGGCTCACGCCCGACCCGGAGAGGAACCTCTCCAGAGCTTCCAGTTCAACCGAGGCTGATGCTCTGTGGTGCAACCCCTCTACCCCCCTACCCACCCCCACTTCAGATTGAGGTCCCAGGCCTGGGTTGGAGCTCCACAGAGCCCTGGGGATACATCTCCAACACTCTAATGCAATATTCAAATCCCACCTCCATCTGATGCCAAGGCGTGCCCCGCCTCTGCAAAGCTGTCCTGTTTCATCACTGTCCACGCTGAGTCACGCTACACAAACACACACACACACACACACACACACACACACACACACACACACACACACACACACACACACACACACACACACACACACACACACACACACACACACACACACACACACCCCTGCTGCCTCCTCAGCTCTTTCCACATTCTCTGCACAGCTCCAGGGCAGCGGCGGCGGCGAGCACACATGCAGGAAGACGATCGAATGCACGTGCAGAACGATAAGAAAGCATCGGTTGAGTGTGAGCACACAAGGTGAACATTTAGTACAGGTATGTGCTTCTGTTTGGACTGACGTGATGTTTTTCACTACTCTGACGATGAATCTAAAAACATAACCTTCCTCATGACCTCAGGAACTGAACTAAAATACAGTTTTGAAGCATTTATTACACCTTTCTGTTATGTTTTTCATACCTGCATTTTATTCAACCGTGCAATTCACATTTTACATATTTCTGAGAGTAACTGCATCAATTTTTCTGCCCAAAATTACAGATAATGGGTGATAATGATAATGGCTCTACAAATAATGGGTGTTTAAGCTTTATAAAATGTTTTTTAAAGCATTCCAGAACTTTGATAGGACTTTGTTGACCCTATCCCCATTTTGCCGTACAAGAATCAGGTGAATGTCAATATAGACGTCCCCCAGTAGGAGTATCTGATGTAATGTCAACATTAACTTTGTCCACCGCCAGCTGCTGACAAGATAACGTCTGTAAGTATAATATGTTCATACCTCGGTTTGCACAGGCCTTCTAACATCACATGCATTTTCCAGCTATATTTAGGCTTCACCAGCGTCTTCTCCTCTTCAGCCAATCACGTCTCGTCTCTCGTCTCTCCAACTCAATCAGGAGTTTTCCTTCTGTGGAGCCACCTCCTCTTTCTGGTCTCCCACATCTCACATTCAATGTGTGATATTGTATTTCTATATTGGGTAAAATATCTGCTGCTTCTTCTGCAGATTTACTAGAGAAAAAGCATAATTCAGATGCACAGCATGGTGGACGGAGAACCAGTAAGGGTGTGATCTCACACAGACAGACGGGCATCGTATTCCCTCGAACTCATGAAACAAGTCATCACATCGTAATTGAGATTCCATAAAACCCTTTTAGACATTTCTCAAGGCTCGTCTTTTCAGCATAAATGCGGTGTCTCCCCCAAATAGCAGCCTGCATATATTGTGTGGACCTGTATTTTTGTTGTTACTCTGCTAAAAAAGGGGCGAAGATGGAGTTTTGTGGTTGTTTTTTCTGCGACAGGCTGCTCCTTTTTTAGACTCGGCGGTCACTGCGTTTCTCTCATGTGGTTTCACTAAGAGGCGCAGTGGGATTCAGCTCTGGAATTGACTTTTCACCCTGAGCTGACACAGTGGCAGCGGTTATGTGACTCAGACTGAGAACTGCTAGACTGATTAAAGGGGGGGGGGGGGTTGCGATGGAGAATGGTGACAGATTTAGCAAAAGCTTAAGGTAAATGACAGCTTACAACAGGGAGAGGGTTTATGGAGAAATATCATCCGGACACGTGGAACCTAGACAGTTTGTGTGAAGAGAAGACTCACATTCAGTCAGAAACATTCTCATCACGGCGGAAATTACAGCTTTGTTGCCCCCCCCAAAAAAACTGAGTAGCGATGGGAACAGGATGAAGCCAAGGCCTGATGTTTTGTGGCAACTATAAATCCTGAAAGGACATACCCACTAATCTAAGTGACAGCTCTTGTAGAAGCAAAAAATCAAATAAAATTCAATAAACTATTCAACTAAAAAGAAGTTTTATTGTGTCTATAGAAGAAACAGAAGAAGACAATTATTTGTACCGATGGACCAGGAGGTGTCAGAATGCATGTAGTTGAAGATGGATTTGTCTGTCCCACCTCACCCCTGCTGGGAGGAATTGAATAATCTTGTGGCCTGGAGGATAAAGGAGTCCCTCCATCTGTCAGTGGAGGACTGAGACGACAGTCTGTGATGGATATCGTACCACCTCAATAAAAAACGGTTGCATATGTTGTTTTCTGGTTGTCCGCCAGCATCTCTTTGGTCTCTATCATATTTATGTAATCTCTTTTCTTCCAAACGTCTTATGTCACTCTCAGCGTGGAGGAGGTGTTCACGCCTCGCATCCTTATAAAAAGATCAGGATAGATTTAGATATGCTCACTTTTATCTATTTTTCTTCTGATCCACGAGGTGGCTTTTCCAGAAAGACTTAAATTGGTATTTATGCAAAAGAAATTACTTTTGGGTACTTTTAGTGCAAACTGCATATAGATTTTATCACACATCAGATATATTATTGTATTCCATCATGCTTCAGACATCTCAAACCCCAAGAGCTACTCACTACAACATCTGGCTGTTCACACAGTGTATTTATTCAGCGGTACACACACTCTCACTGTAAAGACATTTCAATCCAAATTACAGTTTATTACATTTAATAATACATGAAAGAGGAATTTCTTGCGGTGGTAAATTGTACATGGAAAGCGTGTCGGTGAATTCCAGAGCTGCGATGTGGAGATACAAGCCGGGACATCTCCTGGTGTCTGACTACACCTCTCTGAGAGGATGATTTGCATTCATGCGTACGGATTGTGAGGGCAGCGGTTGAGTCAGAGCAGAGTTACACCACTGACTCTGTGAGTGGCGCAATGTGTGTGTGTGTGTGTGTGCGGGGGTGTGTGGATATAAAGTGTGACGAGAAAATACTTTTAATTACATAACCCTATTCGAAACCCAAGTTTCACATTAAGTGATATATAGATATTAGAACGTTATGAACTGTATTTGTGGCCAGCTTCTCTCCCTCATCCCATACAGGTACTGATATATTGCTGATATATCAAGGCTGGCCTTGGCTGGGGGAGCCTAAGATAAACCAACTACTGCCTGCCTCTCATCCTTGGCCCTAAGAATGAAGTCATAACTCTAGCAGATGTTCTGGGAACAAGCATCACTTTTACAGTTAACAGAGCCCCCTACAGGTGAGGAGGGAAACTCAATTTGTAGCAGAAATCTGATTAAAATAATCCGTGTCCAATTCAGGTAATCTGAGTCTGCATGCTCTACGTTTTAGTCGTAAAATATTCATAATCGGTGACAATGTGCGGCTGAAAACAAGGTGCTGTTCCACATGTGTGGAATATCTCACATAATGGAATAACTCCTCAGGTTTCTTTACAACTCGCTTTTAAAGTTCAAAGTGTGTTTCCCCACCCCCTCGCTTCTATTTTGGAGGGTGCCAGATGTGACCTGAGCAGAATCGCTGAGCCAGCACACCTTTCATAGTAATGAGGTAAGAGTTATGGTTTGCCCCCAGAGCGAGAAGGTCTGCATGGATCAAAAAGAGAAGAACGCCCTGGAAACCTGGATGTGACAGCGCAGAGAAGAGTCTGGACCTGATGCATTAACACAGTTTTATTAAAACAGTGTGTGTGTGTGTGTGTGTGTGTGTGTGTGTGTGTGTGTGTGTGTGTGTGTGTGTGTGTGTGTGTGTGTGTGTGTGTGTGTGTGTGTGTGTGTCTGTGTGTGTGTGTGTGTTTAAACTACTGCTCTTTCATTTCAGGCCACATGGCTTGCATCTGATTTTGATTGACACCAACTGGCTGTGAGGTGAATCTTTACTCGTGGATTCAAGCCTCTTCTTGACAGAAGTCACTTCTTTAATGACAATTCTTTTCCGTTCTTTTCTCGTCCTTCTGTTCATTCTAACACACTGAATACCTGTTGTTTGTTTACTGATTACCTTAATGCCACATGTCCTTAGTTGCTGAGAGAGCAGAATTCATGCCTCTGCTGTGTTCTTTGTATTTCTGGGACAATGGCTCCCCCCTCAGGCACATCCGTGCGTTTGCAGGAGCACTGCCTACTTGTTGACTTTAGGAGGTGCTGATGCATCATGGGAAGACAGTTTGCTTTTATTCATTTTGTTATCCTCTCTGCACTATGGCACAGATGCTGAAGCGGTAGGATCCCACCTCCTCCCCTCAGGACTGGGCCCGAACCTTAATGACGGGTCGTTGGTGTGATCTCTCATCTCAGTCGGCGCCTCACTGTCTGATATCTCAGGGGCTCGACACTCCTCACCTTACCTTCCCACCTTATATCAGCCCACATCTTCAAAGTGATGTCCACATGTTTTCTCAGTATGACCCATCTCTGAATGGAGGCTGGAAACAGGGTGAAAAACTAGTTTGTGGCATCAGTGAAAGCCTGAGAAGCATCAGTCACAACCGGATTGAAGGAATGAGCCCCACATGGCACAAAAAGAGGTCCTGGATTAATTTGTAGAAGCCTGGCTTTTCTCTTCATGTTTGCCCGATTGTCGTTAGCATGTCCTCTGTTGGCCTCAACAGGAACTTTGAGCTCATCCAGTCTCTTTAGAATCAGAGATGATTCCTCTTCCTCCAAAACCCCCCCCCCTGAAACGTTCCTGAATGCAGGTCAGTGACGTCTGGTGTGCAACAAGAATAATGGAGAAATATTTTGCCTGCTTGATCTCACTCACATTTCAAAAATAATCCTGCTGCTCATCAAATTAAAAACAATTTGTTCTGTATGCTGTACCTGAAGCAGCTGGTGTGACCAGGGGAACAGTGTGGATCTGGTTAGGGTGCTCTTTCATTATTGAGTCAAATTGTTAATAATGGATGAATGTTCATTACGAAATACAATTTATTTGGAAGTAGTTTGTGCGGCCTCCTCGTTCGCCCTCACAGAGATTGCACTTTGGGCGGCGACCCACATTTCCCATAGCAAAAGCCGTCCCTGATGGCGTCACATCAAACACTTAGATTTGGTCGGTTATGTAACCTCTTTATTGGTATATTTCCTGTTTTGCCATCAGCTGCTTTCCCAAAGCAACATTTTTACGTCGTTTGAAGATCTGCAGGTTGAAACAAACAAACAAGGAATCACCAAAGGCGGTGAATTAAACAGAAGAATGAGAGAAATGTTTCACAGTGACTCAAACGGTACTCGTGCAACTTGGTCGCCTCTGGTTCCTTTGAGTCTCAGGTGTGTTCCGCTGTGAGTCGTTCATGTATCATTGGACTGTTGGTGGTAAAAGGTCTGTTCAGCTCAGTTCTTTCTCCACACTTTCATTTTCACACTTGTAGTTTTCACATAAAGCACTGAGTCAAGACACTTAAGGACATTAATGAGGTTTCAGAAGCACACCCTGGAGCCACAAAAGGCTGTTACAGCTCTTGGAATATGTTATACTTTCCAGAAAGACCTGTAAAAAATCCTTTGTTTCTATAAAATCCACAATTACTTAGCGTGTCTTGGTAAAAAAAAAAAAGAGTTCTACCTTTCAAAAGCAACCGATAACAAATGATAAAGATATGGAATGTAATCAAATCTAATCACTAATGATCAGTTCCAATCTGTTAAAGATTACAATTGAAGAATGAATCACTGTTAACTGTCTCATTTTATTCACACTGGAATCTTAACACCCAGATTCCAAACATGGAACAATTTTATCCCGCTTGATTTGACAGAAGTCCAGAGCCTCAAACAACCCAAAGGTCCAGGAAGGATTGATCCCTACTTCCTTAGGTCAGCTCCACACTTTCAATCTTATTCTCCCTTTAAACAAGACCAAGAACAACTTGTGTGGAAATAACTAAAACCATTTATCTAAACTATAGAGCCCCTGAAAGGTTTATTGAACAAGTCAAAGATTTTTTTAGAACAAATTTTCTATCTCTACATCAGTCTGGCTTTAGGAAACAGTACGATTCAAGAGCTCATGTTAGACTGCAGAAGCATTTTTTTCAGTCTTTTATTAAATTTCTCAAAGACATTTAACAAAGTCCATCATTTTGAAGGATAGAGTATAATAAACCACATTGGTTTACCTTTGTATGATTTAGGTTGGTTTTCAAATTACTGATCAGATATATCTTCCTTCCTTCCACTGTGCAGAGACGACATCCTGCTGTATGTGGCATTTCGGTGCTCTATAACCCAATCATTTTCGGTCAATGACTGTCAGCTGCAGTGAGCTGCTGAAAACCTTTGCGTCACACGGATCCTATCGATTCTCATCCACCGGAGACATGATGTGGATCCTTGTCTGATCCTCACATGCCACATGGCCATCATTACCAATCTGCGCCTTTGCCTTAATCTAAGATGATGTAAATTGTACCCTTAGGACGCTCACCATCTGCAGGAGACATTCTATGCTTATTAACCGTGATGTGACCTGGCATTAGTCAGAGCGCTGATATTTTCAGTGGCTTAGAGGGAAAGAGAGAGAGCTGGACGTTATACAGATGCTTCAGCTCTCTGGCAGAAGTGACTGTTGTCCCTCAGATCCTCAGCTGACCACTTTTTGCCAACAGCCTGCAATTAAACCATCAAAATATTTTGCTGATGTCCTCGCTTGCAGACGTGCCGTCAGAGCTTGTCATCGCTTACAGAGCTTACACCGGTGGCGTCATGTCACCGTTTACTGTTACTCATCCCAGTCTCATCAGTGATTCCTGCTGGGCCCTCAGCAAAGATCCCGAGGCCAGCATCTAAGAACCAGGAACCCATCAGTGATGTATACTTTATGAGCAAATTGGAACAAGAAAATATCAGTGTTATGATTTATGAATTATGTACGACCGTGAGTGAGCAGAATGTTTGTGTAACCCAATTTAAACTTTTTGTGTTGAGTTTACGTGAATAAATGTGAGTCTGTATGCTCGACAGGATTTGAAAATGAAAGTAATTTTTCCAAATGAAGCATCTATTAAGGCAAACAGACTAATAGAACTGTTTTAAAACATAATTATCTTGTTTCAAATCAATTGGAAGTTATAATGATTACATCCAGCTTCCCGTCCCCCGTGGATTCAAACACTGCTTGACAGCAGCTGACTGGCTTTGAACAACTCACTTCGGATTAGGGAGAAAATGTGGTGACAGATAAATTATGAAAATGGAAACTTCATAGCATGAATAAACAGCTGTGTCTAGGGTTAGCTGTCAGATTTTTATGATCTGAAAACTGCGTGATTCCGTAATTCAAAGGACAAAATGGACTTCTTCCACTGAGAGTGATTTTTATTTAGTCTCAGGAATGGAACTCTCAAACAAAAAAGAATTAGTTTTAAACAGACTTGGTCACTAGGGTTCAATAACATTGTTTTTTCCAGATGTTCTCAAAACACAGCTTTTTTTCCCTCCAGACTGAGGATTTATTTTGGTGAGCTACAATTCATAGGAATGTCCAGCTTTAGCTGCAGAGAGCTGACCAGCCTCGATAGAAGCTTGTGTTACAAGTAGTCTAAGTATCAGAACAATTATCCACACTTTCTTTATGTATGTAGATGAATTCACAAATCGATGACATGTATGGTAGTCTCTAAGTATTATTTTGCAAAGTGAGCAATTGTGATGACTATATCTGAACCTAGACACATAGAAATAAAGTATACAGAGACAAATTTCAAATCTTTTCTGCAGCCATGTGGGAGCATCAGAGACATTTGATACTCATTCATTATTAAGCCGTTATCCTAAATAGAACATAATACACAAAAGCAATGGACACACTCATGCCAAACTGCAGACAATAACAAGATACATGATATCTGTTCCACCGTCTGATTAACTAGCATCACCACCAACATATGGTATTCACCAGCGTACGCCATTTTCAGGAGGTTATAAAGTCTTCCTCTTAAATAGTGTAAGCTGCTGCTGATCCTGCAGACATAGCAACGCTAATAATTCATCTTCAATTCAGGTGAACCTTCAGGCGAGCTATTATCATGAATATAACTACCAGTTTAATATGCAGAGCTGCTTCACTTCAAAACGCCTAACCTGAATGGAGAATAATGAGGTGCATATCCGATTATCATTTACACTGAGCACATGGGAACGAGAATGAGTCAAAGCGACTTCAGATTCAACAAACCGACGTTAACTAAGTGGCATTTAGAAGTGACACAGAACTCTGTATGAATGCTAAACGCCTTGTTATTATGTGTTATGTGGGGAAATATTTGCATTAAAATGAATTGATAATTGTGGTGAAACAGTATCAACCACACATGAGGGTGTTGTTTGTCCCTGTCCTTCTGTGATTACCCTCATCTCAGTGCAGTCTCTGAATGTCACGGCGCCAGGAAGCTGTAAAAAATGAAGCACCCTAATGTCATAAAGAGTGGTAAAGACAGACACAGCCAGAAATGACTGATAAGACACTTTGTCTCCTGAACTCTGACTGCTGCGGTGTTTTAGCATGCCTATTGAGCAGTACTCCATTATCACCGCTAACCATATCTTATTAATGCTTTAACCAGGATTTTTCTGAGACTAGACAATATGTAATTATTTGTTTAACAGTTTTGCCACAGAACAAATGATGTGTTTAGTCAGTATCTCATTTGAAAGTCCAAAAACATCTGTTTGGGCTCAAAACTACACAATCAACACAGATCTGTCATGTCTTATCTTACTGATCTAACTCTGAATAGTTTGAGCCTAAACAAGTAAAGTCCTGACTGGTTATAACATCAAGTTTCATCACAGCAGAGACAGAACAATCAGAGGTTACTCGGATAGTTATAACTCAATTAGCTGTGCAAAATCTGAATTTTATATTAGCATTGCAACTGCACATTATTTTTATTGTCAAGGAATCTGCCATATGTTTCTTAAAGGCATCAGAATGTCATTAAAATGTTGAAAAAAACAAAAATCTCATTTAAATTAAGTCTTTTATTTATCATATGACAAAGAAAAGCAGGAAATCACAATACAGGAAATTAAATTAGCAAATATTTTTCGGTTTTTTTGCTGAACAATAACGTCAATAATCCATAAATAACAATCATGGCAGCTCAGCTTGACACACTTTGGTACACCTTTGTGTTGCATCATGGGTAATTTCGAACAAAAGCACTCATAGTCTGACCCTTGAACTCTTCTGAATCAACAGGCCTGATTCATGTCAATGCTTTTGTCATTAGGGGAGTGAAGACTTTCTTAATCCGGAAGGTGCTTGTACCGGTACGCTGAGTCATGACTTTTGAACCAGCAAAGCGAGGAGATTCCACGGCCACTCCCACATTTACACACCAGCGACAAAAGTTAGAAACAGGAAAAGAGTCAGGGTGCGTTAAACAGAAACTGACAAGTCTATCTTTATTCAAGGATCTTGGGTCAATACAGCGCATGTCGACTTGAGGGGGGTTGAGCAATCCGCTGAGGAGCTACATGCTCCAGGGCTGTGGAATGAAACTAGCCTCTTTAGCAAACAGGATGTCCCTTATAGGCAACTTCCCTGTAAGATTACACTAAAATTCTTCAGATGAAGTCAGCCATTGTAAATATCACCGCTCATAATATTGGGTCACATTGCGTTTCAGAAGAATTCAGATCACTGAGCCGATCGGTGCCTTTGGGCCTAACGTCTATCTTCTGAGATGAATGCAGCTGTGCTTCCATGATTACATTCCTTCGATCGGGGTGAGCTAAAGGCTAGATAAAGACCCGTGTGATGAGAGTGGTCAGCCACCACGGATTTACTGAACAACTGCACAAATGCCATTGTCATCAAAACAATCCTTCTGAAAGAGGAATGAAGGAAATGATCCTGGACGTCAGGAGGAAACCGGTCTAGACTGTAATTTATGGCCACACTGTTGAACTATGTTTGTTTCCTGTTGATTTCTAGTTGCTTACCTTGAATAAACAAGGAGAGGTCGGAGGGTATTGTCATAATGTGAAAGAAATATGGCACAAACAGATGTGAAAATCCTCTCCCACCTGTCAGAGCCGCCAATAAAAACCACGTTCACACCTTGTTTCTTGAGTTCAGGGCGATTCCGTCTGGTTGTAAATATAATCTATCAAGGTATAGGACCACTGGTTGATGAATTCATTTGTCTCTGCTGCCACTGGACCTCCTGCTCTTTAAATCTGTAGTGTTTATTCTCTTGTTTTTACTGCTGATTGTGCAACAAGCTCACCTTTACCTGGATTTAAGGTGAGAGTGTTGCAGCTGCAGAAGGCTATTCTGCTAAATTAAGCACCCTCAAAGGACATAATTACACTCCAGTCTGCGCTATGGACCATGACCTTTGACCCGATGAAGGCTGACAAACAGTCCCTGTGGAAAAACACCATCATCATCAACAAAGACCAAGTATTTCAGTAACAGATGCCTAAACACACAAGAGGTGAATGCATTAGTGTCGTTACCTAACGTGACACCTTAAACCTCCGTTCCTATAGGTGTCACTATAATCGCCCCCCACCCCTTTCACTCCCGCTCCTCCTCCCTCTCCCCCCCAAACCTCCGCGAAAGGGTGTGCGTTTTGAAGGTTGCGTGGAGCAAAAAAAAAAAGAAAACCAGAAAGCCCCGCCACGGAGGAGAGCTGCAGTCACTTCGGCTTCACCAGCACCCGGGACGAGCGTCTGATGACAGCGGGGTGAAAAGCTCCGCATCCCCGGTCTGAGCTGAGCCCCCTAACTCCGCTTCACCCCTACCGAGGTGCTGTCCTCCAGGGAGCCCGATGGAGATACCGCATACACGGACACCCACAGCAAAAAGTTCCGATACGTAACGTTTTCAGCGAAATGCGATGTGGTAGCAGCTCCGCGGCTTCTCCTCAAGGTCAGCGTCGGAGCGACACCCGCCTCGCGGACGACTTTCTCGGGCAGCCGGAGGGAGGAAGAGTCGCGGAGGGGATGCCACCGCGTCTCCAGCATCAGTAAGGACGTCTTCCCCCCCAATGACGACGGTAGCTGCTGACGGGGAGACGGAGCCGAGGAACCCCGCTTCCGCGGAGGTTTATTGTCATTAAATTCCACGTCTTTTTTCCCCCCCTTTTTTTTTTTGCGGTTCCTGTTTCCTTCAGTCGGCCTGTGTCGGTGCTGCGGTTCACCTGAAGCGGCTAACGCCCACCGCGGTCGGTGTCTGTCGGCTAGCTAAACCGACTCCGTCAAGGAGACGCTGCGAAGTTCGTACTAACTTCCTTGAACTTGCTTGTTATTCAAGCGGACTTTCACTGAGCAATCTTTTATTTATTTTTTTAAAATCATTATTATTATCATTTAAATTCGTCATGCCTTCGAGGGGAGCTCCACACAGCCCTGCGGGGCAGGGTCTACCGGAGCGGGGACTGCTGCTGCTGATGGTCCTGCTGTTCCTGCAGGGCTCCGTCCTTCCCTTCGGAGCGGCTAGCTCTCCGGATGTCAGCCAGCCAGCGGGTTTGAACCCCCACAAAGTGGCGGATGTTGGGCATAATGTTACTAAAAAGGCTTTCCCTGTCCTCATCTTCGACTACCAACACATCCAGGCTCCCTTTGAGATCTCGCTGTGGGTGCTGCTCGCCTCCCTGATGAAACTAGGTGGGTGTCATGTCGGTGTCACCGGTTCGAATGTTTAAATGTTTCCTGGAGCTCAGCTAGTATATAATTAGTTTTTATTTATAGTTTAAAGACAAGAATCAACAAGTAGTCACTGCAGGTAAGTTTACCCTTTTTCCACAGGGGTGTTCATAGAGATGTTTTACCGGGGCAGGTGCCCGTGGATGCCCCCCTGGTTAAGCAGTTATTCCAGGTGTGACTAGAATAGAATAGAATGCCTTTAATGTCATTATACACAAGTGTACAACAACATTCTTCGACAACTCTCTGTGCAAAAGGTTCAAGTATAAAGTAACTATAAATACAGAACACGAAAAAAAAAAAAGTCACAACTACAACAAGAACCAATGCAGTCACAAAATACAACATCCCGCGACACCACTGAATTCATAATTTTACCATGACCTGCTTGCATAGGTCAAACATCATAGCTAGTAGCTTTGATCTATGGTCTTACTCACCGTTATCTGGTTCCTGAGTGTACAAAAGTTACATTTTGACCTTGACTTAGTTTTCTCAACGTCAAGGTCATCATCTCATTTTCATCCTCTGCTTCCTGAGTAATGTGCTTTTTGTTTCATCTTTCTATCTGCAATGGTTATGAAGATATTTGGTGGACTAACGGACAAACGAACGAAAACTGACAACTACAATACATCACTGCTTTGAAGTGAGATATAAAAAAGAAGCAATAATGAGATTATATTTACAAGGAACCCTCAAGATTTTACGGTTTACTGTGCGGCAGAGGGCTTAGTAGCAGCCATTATGACACATCTGTCCATGATAGCCATTTATATTAAATTCTCATTCTTTTATCTGCCGCTTTTTTCTTTTAAATAAAATTAAGTTAGTTTCTTCTATTCCTGACTTCATATTAAACATTGATTTTTGTAAAAACACTTTAATCACATTCAAACATTTTACAATTTTACATTAGATGAAACGTCAAAAACACTAAACACTCAGAAACACTAAACACCAATAGACAAAAGGAAATACAATATAAAACTTAGTGCATTATAATAGGAAGTTTGCAAAAGTGAGTTGATCACCAACTAAAGTGCATAGGACATTTTTGTAACACCAGATGTTCCTAAAGTTATTCAGGTCTTTTGTCATTTTATAGAAACCAAATTCTAGTTTTAAGCGACATCTGATGTTACAGCAAAAAACAGTAGCTACTTCTTGAACAGATATGTTTTCAATTCTCCTCTTCCTGGTCACATAAATTGCGAGTTTTGCCTCTCCAGAGATAAAATTTAAAAGCTGCCACTTTCTCTGATTCGAGTTTATTGTACCCAGCACCGTAGATGAATTTCCTGATACTAAAACTTTCACTGAACAAATTAAAAACATTCGTTAGAAGAGTGAAGAGCACTGCAAGTCTCCCACACTCACTGAAAGCATGAAAGACTGTTTCACGAAGGGGACAGAAGGGACACTGGCTGGACACAGCAGGGGTAAAAACGGAGATAAAAGCATTGGAACCGATGGCACCATGTAAAATCCAAACATTGAAGAGAAGATTATGTCAACCTACACAATGCCTGGTTTACAGATGACTGACTTAATCAGTATAGATAAATCTAATGGTTTGTAGCTTCGGCATCGATTCATGTCAGAAGCCTACAGTTATCGGCACTGATGGGCTCCTAATCATTGACAGAAAACTCAAAACTTATCAATTTACTATTACAAAATGATCTATGACCTCCAGGCCAACACGGAACCTTTTGTTCTGCACAGCAATGAAAGAATCCACCAGTATGCTAACCTCTCAAAACTGCTCAGCTCCCTTGGTGACTCAGAGAGTAAATCCATATTGCTGATTGCACTGATTGCTCGTCAGATCTGTCGGCCTCGCATAGATAGTGCTGTCTCCTTGCCACGTAGATGACTCAGCAGCTTGATGCAGCAGTCTGGATTTTGGACAACTTGAAGCTGACGAGTTTTTTACAGGCGGGCCTCCTGCTACGCTATTGTGCAGCAAAGATTTGCAGCATTGTCATTAGGCTATGACCTTTAAGCGTTGTTGCCAAACTGAAATACCTCTGTCCAGCTTCTCTTATTCCGCCGTCACTATCCTCTTCATCATTTTCTTCCTCCTCATCAATGCCTCTCAACTCTCCATTCGTCTGTGCTTCACTTTCTTCCTTTCATTCCTCTCTGTCAATAAGTCCTCATGCTGTGTTTTCCACACAACACTGCGTTGGACCTTGCTGCTTGTTTCTGAAAGCACACATCTTCCTAGTTGCCAGTGACATCAGGGGTCAGAGTGATCAACGACTTGAAGCAAAGGGAGGAAACTGCCGCACTGTCTGGGCAAGAAGCCCAGTGTCTCTCTGGGGAGAGAAGACAGACAGGGATTACCTTGCTTGGTGGCTCTCCACTAGGATGCAGTTCAAGGATATGAAGTCACCGTGAGATAAAGCGTAGAAAGGAAAAAAAAAGGGCACTGGATGAGTGGGTGGTCTGTGAGCAGCAGCGGACTTTAAGGCTAAGAATGGCTGAAAACGGGCTGTAGATAATTCAGTGTAGCTGCTACTCCGCTCAGCCTTGGTCCAGCGATTGATTCATGTTCTTGGATTTGCCATATCTCCCGAGCCTAAGAGCGCATCCTCAGTCCATTTATCTCAAGAAACCCTGCTTGTGTGCTGGGTGCCTTTCTGTTCTTATTATTCACATGAGTACCCTCCTTAAATTGATTGTAACGGGTGCAAATGACTTTTATATAAATCAAAACCCAGGCAATGTAATTTTGTCCGATTATGGCCTAATAGGGTTGAGTCAGCATCATATTCTTTATATCTATATTCTGTAGTTTATGCGGCAGACCGGTATTAGACAGAAAAAGCTTTGATCTATCCTGAAACCGATAATTGATACTGGAAGCCTGCTATATATCTATTGTTTATGCCTCTATTTGTAGCACAGGTATGTTCTAATCATAGTTATAAGCACGAAGAACTGGCACTATTACAGCTTTATCTAAATGACACAGTTTCACATTATGTTTTTTCAGTAATATATAACAAGGCCCTCATAAACATGATTCACCTCCAGATACAAAGAACACTAAGTATGCTGTTCTAGGTTGTAATGCGTATAATGGTTTACAGCTTGAGATCTGATAATACTCACTAGTCCTGCACGGCTGACAAACGGGACACACCTTATGGTAATAACCTTGGTGGCGGCGAAGTCCCATGATTCCTGCGTTCCCCGTGTTTCTAGCCAAGGCTCTTGAAACATATTTGACAAGCCCAGCTAGTCTCACCTTCCATTTATAATCCATAACTGGTCAAACATTTTGAAACGAACGTCTGGGTCACTTGAGTGTGACAGTCTGTGAAATCCACGCGCTATTAAATACAGAGCTGTTGCTATGCAAGTGGTTTTTGTTGTAGTGCCAATGGGAGAGATGGTAACCTGAATCTAGATCCCTGGGATAAGGGTGAGGAATCAGGACTTAACATCAACCATTTGACAGTATTAAGGGTCATTTTGATAACCAGTTTGTGATACAAGGTTATATATAAAAAATTAAACATTTATAGTGAGCAGAATGTTGTACAGTCAGTTCAGTACAAGTGTGAACTGAAAAATAGTGTTCGATGTCTTTGTTTTAATAAGTGGCACCCAGAATATAAACTTCAGCGGCTGTACGAACTGCAAAATGTCAGGCTTTGTGATTGTAAGACAGACATCTGTTAGATTAAATCCAGTTTCACCGTATGTAAGTTTTTTTTTAAATAAGATTCTTCAGTTCTTGATACTTTTTCAAGAGTGCTGGAGTTAGTTTGCTTGTTTGCCAAGCAAACCATTCCCACAGTCCTACCCATTAATCTAAGGATTGCATTATCTATAGTAAACAATGGACTATAAGTAAGGTTGGAGACTTTATCGGCGGCATTACTGGTCTGACCCTGACACCACCAGTATAATTGAACAGTTGGTGTTTTTCCTTGTACGTCTTACTACAGGTTTTCTATTTTTAAAAAACTTGTCACTGACATGGAAATTGCAAGGAGTGTGCCAGACTCAACCAAGGGTTGACCTTGCATGCAAGACTCAGTTGTCTTGCCACAAGTTGACAAGGCATATGACTTGTCTCTGAGGAAGTGTAATTAATATTTGTTCATTTTTGGACTCCATACTTACAGGATTTGGCAAGCTAAAGTTAAAACCCTTCACACTGTCCTTCTCTAGGGTCATTATGAGGGAAAGATTACAGATATGTTATTAGAAACTGCATCTTTGGCAAAGTTTATGTATCACAAGCTATTTGTGTCTTCAGCTATGAGACAGCGTTAAGTCTTTTTTTTAATTAAAAAAAGAAATGTCCCTAACTTATAAATGGATACCCTTTTTCTTCATTAATAAAATTGCTCTGTGCTCTATTGCCTGTGTTGCAATACAAAACTATCGATCAGTTTGATAGTTGTCATTTTAAGTGTCATGTGGGAAAGACATCTTGGCAGTAAGTGGAAAAAATAGACAATTATTTATCCAAAATAACCCCTTTGGCAAAGGAGTGGCTGTCAGAATTTCTAACATGTTGTCCCAATGAAATGAGATTCTCTTATTCATCACAAGACAGTCACAGAGTAATCTTAACTTGTCGGCTGTTTCCTCATAATGCCTAAACCTTCTTTCTGTTCATTTTTTCCCCATTTTATAACTGTCAACGGCCTGATCATGGCAGAGACTTACAGTACTGCTGTTACTAGACATTTGATACCGTCAATGAGTTGAGCAGTTAGGAGTTCCAATGGTTGTCGTGCCTGTAAAGTGTAGTAAACAGAGTTCTTAACATCAAACCTCATGAGGAATCACATGTCTGAACCAGTAGTATTGTGCAATCCGTAGCATTGGGGATCACTGGAAATGAACCATCTGCAGGCCATTATAAAGGCCGTTATTAATAATTCAAACCAACATGAGTCTTGTTGAAGCAACTCGAGTACAATGATCTGCATCGCACAATCAAACAATGATTCATAGGCTTGTCTTTACATAGCACGGTATCCAGGAAGAACGCCTCATTTACACTGAAATAAAAGGACTTTCTGACTCTGCTGTGAACCTCAGTGAGATATGACGTCAGAGCATTTGCTGCTGTATTTAACATCTTAAGATTCTAAGGAAATCCCTTTTCAAAGTGACTGTTTCAATATATTCTTTGTTCTCTGTTGCTTGATCTAGCATATGTGGTTGCCAGCAGTTTACAATTAGTCACCTGGTAACAGGACCGAGTCACTGGCTTTGTAAATGATAGTGTGTGACAAGTACCAGGCCGTGCTCGCACTGGGTACACATGCCCGAGTGAAAGAACTGCCACCCTTTGGTGGTTTTTAGTGAACTTGTTGCATGAAAGTCAAACACAGATGAAACATTGATCGTTTTTGACAAGCAGCCAGGATGAACCACTTGATCTGGGGTTTTACATGCAGCGTGTCCGACACATGTCTTGACAGCGGCACAGTTGTGTTGTGTGTTGCTCTTTAGACCATTGCCCTTGTTTTTGCTATCTTATTCTCTTATGGAGCACTGAAGCCATGATTGGAGTCATGCTGGAGAGCTTGAAGATTCTCCGAACTGTCACCAGTCAGCCAAAGCTGGACATTTCATACATCCCCACTGAGGCTCTTGTCCAGGCTCTCGTCATTCTAGGAATCTTTACATTTGAGAAGGATCAATATTGATGCTGAAAAGGCTCTCTGTCTTATTTGCTTCCTCTTTGTGCAGAAAGCACAGGCATTACTTGTCCCTCCTGGTCAGCCATGAATGATAATGGGTCATTTAGAGTGTCACTGCTAGGTCCAGTGTTGAGGCACCAGCAGTAATGCGTTTAGTCTATTAAGTCATGAGCCGTTTTCCCTTTCCTCAAGGATTGTATGTGTCATCTTTTTATCAATGATTTTGTGCGATTGGTTTTGACAGCTGAGGTTGTTTATTTTTGAAAATTGAAAGAAAAATTCCTGCGGCCACTGCAAATTATTCCACAAGCGGAAACAATACTGGCAAGGATTGGTATGTACTTACCAACATGTGTATGCTGTAAGCATGTGTGCGATGTTTTACAGACTCAATAATGAAAGATGTCATGCTTCGACAAAGTTGACAATATACGTCGATAGATGTATTCTCAGAAAATATTTAGCGTTATCTTCAATCTCCCATAGAATGCAGGACAAACAGAACTTTATCTAGCGTGCAAGTATTCAGGGTAATTTATTTGGAAAATATCTTTTTTTTTGGCAGATTGTAGATTTTACAGTATATGATTTTCATTCATTCATTTTCTGTACCGCGTTTTACCAGTTATGCTGTTAACGGGGTTGCCGGATCCTATCTCAGCAGACTTGCAGGCATGAGGCGGGGAGATATTCATGGTGCATTGCAAGTGCATCACAGAACCACACGAAAGACGAAAAACCACTTGTGCACACACTTGCACCTACGCACAATTTGGAACCGACCAATTCACCTAAGCTGAATGTTTTTGGGGATGGGAAGAAACCGGAGGATCCAGACAAAACCCTTGCAGACACGGGGAAAACATACAGAACTCTGTACAGAACAGAACTCGAACCCGGAACCGTTTAGTTGTGAGGCAACTGTGCTGTTGTACTGCTCTAACATGATTTAGTGAGAGGTAAATGTGAGCTCAGGCTAAGGTTAGCATACCATGTCACTCAGAAGAAGGCTCAACACAATGTGACGCCTTGTCTCCTAAGAATAAACCTGCTTGGTTTCAGATGTCACCCATGGATTCAGTTATACTCGTAGCATATATTGGTAGATATCTGAAGTATGGCTAGCAAGAACTGTGCCTTTGGTCCCAAGGTCTACCAGAGGTCAGATGATCTACAGCAACATTAAACCAGAGCTGCTTAATGGTTATCAACAGAGGAAGTTTGTGAAAGGTTACTTCCCAAGAATTTGTCAAAATGGGCCGACCAGTGCAATAACTCTTGTCAGTCATTACAAAAAAGTGTTTCTAGTAGTTGCCTTTTTAAATCTTACGTCATCTTGAAATATTTGTTATAACAGAATAGTCTTTCAAGCATATGGCCTGATCTCATTTAGAAGTGATGTTTGATCAGACATTAAAATCAAAGTAAAGTCAATGTCTAGCTTCGAAGAAAACATTTTTTGTTCGCAGATGTTTTTTCTTTTCAATCTCATGACAACTTGTTTTGTGCATCACCATCTGCTGCCTTCTGCCCACTTTCCACAGGCGAAATTTGCTGCTGATCCATTGAAGACTACATAGAAACAAGTAGTAATGATGGGAGTCTCTTTTTCTTTACACACATTGTGATTAGATTTTATTTACTTAAAGCAAGGTGATAAACTGATATAAAATTCCAGAGAGTGAAAATCACTATAATCTGCTCTGGTCATCTTTCGTCTGGTGTAATCTACCATCTCCTGCAAGTCAAATGCATTTCTGTGGTGTTCTTACTTTTTTAATGACATAATATTTTCTATCGGGGTTTGCAATGTTGTGAACATCAGTCAGTTATTTTTTAGTGCTAATTTAATGTAAGACTTCAATATCAAGCTCTCCTGTACACCAAACATTAACCTTTCCTCTGAGAAGACATTGTTCACTGCATAGAACCGGTTGTAGAAAACATCTAGCCCACCCAACAAGCTTTGAAGGGGAAACACGAACACATCAGGATTCTCTTAACCGTGTTTCAAATGGTTATCAAATATTGTCTTTGTTGTTAGGACTCTTTGGAGTTGTGTGTAATGCCTGTTTTCTCTTGAATGCATTCAAAAAAGAAAGAGCACTTAACTTCCCACGTCTTGTCTCGGTCCAGTTCAGCCCATCAAAAGTGTATGAGAGAAAGGCTTCCCCAGTCTCCTTTATAAAGAACAGACATGCACTTGTTGTTGATTTCTATCCTGTCAGTTGGAAACCAACTAATATAAGTCAAGCAATTCATTATTAATACATTATTGCTCAGGCTATGCAGAATGAAAAGACAGACAAGTGTGCACGGATCTTGAATATTATCCAGATCAAACTGTATTTGAACTGTATGTGCAGTTTTATTAAAAGATATTTTCTGTGGAGTTTTGCTGGCATCCACTGGGTACCAAACCCAATATCGCCCATCTGCGTGCAATATCTGGCTATTATTTATCCTGTTTCCCCAACAAGTCAGCTGAGGTAAACTTTGACTGGCTTCTGTTGGCTAGGCGTTAGCGAGGACGGGGTGTGCCTGAGATGACCTCCCAGGCTAAAAGTAGGTCCCACTAAAAAAAAATAAAAAAATGACTTATGACAGTAATGAGCTAAACCCTGCGGTATGCATCATGGGATCAATACACAGCCATAACCCCCTCCCTTCAAATTCAGTTGCTTTGTGTTCCCGCCAAGAATTTCTAAAAGGCATATTTCCATGAAACGTCTGTAGCTTTAGGGTGTGACTGTAACCAAAAAAACCAAAAAACCCCCAAAACAATTTGTTGAACACAGTCTGCAAAACATGTCTTTATTATGTCATTCAGCAAGAATATTTATGAGGACTTTTTGGGCGTGTCTTGTAAGGTACCAAGTCACACTAGCTTCTAATAAAAAATAAACTATCATAGAAGCGATATAAGGATTTAAACATAAGCACTTCCAGTTTAAGTTTCAATGTGATGTTATCAGTTCTTATCCACTGTTATGCCACATTAGCAAACCCGTATGAGAGTGTAGCCTTCTTTGGTTCATATTTCTGTGTTTGTGTGTCGGTGTTAATGCACCATGTTGTTAGCGGTTACAGCTAGTTTGGAGAACGGCTCGTCTCTCTGCTGCGATAGTGTTCTGTAAATATAGCTGAGGAAAATATTGTCACTATGATGTTCACGCCACTGTCTCGTTGATGTTTTTTTCTTTTCTTTTTTTTTTTCCCCCCGCTTCAGGCTACAGTCACGCCCTCGCCTCATGCTGTATGTGTGCAGCCTTGTCTGTATGTGACTGTTGTGACATTTGTGATCCCATATCACCTCGGTTTTTCCTTGTTGGGTCAACAAGTAGAGTCAAAAATAAAAGTCAAAAAGCATTTGTGAGGCAGACTTAGACATAAACATAAATGCAAAAGGTTAGTTTCAATTACACCAAATTGGGTTTGTACGTAAGCACAGCCACAAATAGTCTTTTTACTTTCTTTTGCTTGTTACACCTGGGCCAACTGTCATGTGAGATCCATCTGGATGTAACAAAGCTTTGCATATTCTTCCAGTTTGTCCCATGAGAGGTCACAGAGACTGGAGACTTTACTTTCATCTCATTTCAAACATCCAGTTTGGTGGGAATATTATTCCTAAGGGATTTTGACAAAATGAGCTAAAAAAAAAAAAGTCAGGATCAGAAATGTTTTTCCCTGCTGTACCTCAGAACCTGAACTCTACTGAATGCTGATTTTTATTCTAAAATAATCATTGATGTTCTTAAACTCTTCATGCAGCATTTATTTTACCCTGAGTCGGCTCATTGGCTTCTAAATCTGAAGCAGAAATTAGAATGTTTTGTCCGTTTGACACTCGTTCTTGCAGAAGTGTGGTATTTCACAGCTGATTTCTCTTCTGCAGTTTTGTTAGCGAGTCTTTGGCGTGCTTTTGCAGATGGAAAGTGTTCCAGTTAATCTTCCCTTGGTGACGTAGGCTGTCACAAATATGAAGGCCTAAAGCAACATACAATGATATGCTTGATAAGTCACTAACTCATTCCTGTTCTATCCTTTTTTCCCAGGGTTCCATCTGATTCCTCGGCTGTCCAGCATCGTGCCTGAGAGCTGCCTGCTGATTGTGGTGGGCCTGCTGGTGGGGGGCCTTATCAAACTAGCAGGAGAAGACGTCCCCCCCGTGCTGGACTCCAGGTTGTTCTTCCTGTGCCTGCTGCCTCCCATCATCCTCGATGCTGGCTACTTCCTGCCAATCCGTCCCTTCATGGAAAACTTGGGCACGATCCTGATGTTCGCCGTGGTGGGGACCCTGTGGAATGCCTTCTTCGTCGGGGGGCTGCTGTACGCCGTGTGTCAGATCCAGCCCAACAACCCGTCCGTCCTCCACCAGCTGGAGCTCCTGCCTTGCTTGCTGTTTGGCTCCATCATCTCGGCTGTGGATCCCGTCGCTGTGCTGGCCGTGTTTGAGGAGATCCACATCAACGAGCTGCTGCACATCCTGGTGTTCGGCGAATCCCTGCTCAATGACGCCGTCACAGTGGTGAGAATCAACAGGCTGCTGATTAAACAGAATATTTAATCGTTGCTCCGGTAGTGTAAATTACATCCTGAATGTGTGATATCCAGAGGTGTGAGCCCTGGATTGTATCGCCTGTATTTCTGCACAGCTGTGAGTCGGTGATGGTTAGAACTGTAGAAAGTCGTGATTCCCTCTTTATGTAGAACATCTGGATACAAGTGAAAGCTTTATATTGTGCAGCTGAAAACTCTCAGTGGTAATTCCCATCACAATTGAATGAACAATTAGAATTGTGCAAGCATGCCATCTGTTTGTTTGTCTGCTGCTAACAGCCATGTCAGTCCATCCCCACCAGCTGCAGTTAAAACACTCACTGAAGTCACTCCTACATGAAATATTAGGATATATTCCTCAAATCCTCTTCATCCTCACTCGCGCAGGTCGTTATCTTGACATCATGCAGGATATTAACCAGTATGATTTGAGGCTGGACGACACTGCAGTCGTTGAGCCGGAGCAGAACTCATCAGTCTTGGCAGCTGATTGAGTCCATTATTAGCCTGTCTGGCATTGCAGGAGACTCGAAGCACCCAATGGAAGATATATCACAAATGTGTGCAGAACTCTTCCACTATTTTGCAGTTTGCCTCACAGGATGTGCTCAGCGTTTACAAATTAAAATGTGATTTTGTTTTATGTTTATTTCACAAAAAACATTAAATCTTCAGGCTAAATGGTCGCACAAACATCATTTATTACATCATGCACTCAGAGAACTCTATAATTGTTTTACATGTGACACCCTTTGGGATCTCTGTTGATTTTTGATCATTAACCTTATCTTATGACTCTTTGTCTTTGTTGGTTGAACAGAGGTAGACTCTACCACCCTACAAAGATAAAGAGCAGTATCTTCAAAAAAACTAAACTAGGAAGAACTAATTTTCTTTCTTTCTCTAAAAGAATTAAAGCATATATTTCAATAACCCGCTACTACTAGAAAATAAAATAAATTGATTAAATAAACTTCCTATTGGGGCAAATTTGCTTTTGCATGTCCATAGAGCTGTTATGATTTTCACGTTTTCTTTTTTATTATAAACTTTCTATTTGTCTTCATGAGGAATCCTAACGCCTTATTTCTTAATTTCATCCGTGCTGATCTAATCATCCTAAATTCAGAATGTTTTCTGTGCCCCCCCCCCCCCCTCCTTCCTCCTGCAGGTGCTGTACCACCTGTTTGAGGAGTACTCTGGCGTCGGCGTGGTGACGGTGATGGATGTTTTCCTGGGAATCATTTCCTTCCTGGTTGTTGCATTGGGTGGCGTTCTGGTGGGGGCGATCTACGGGATCCTGGCTGCCTTCACCTCCCGCTTCACGTCACACACGCGCGTCATCGAGCCGCTGTTTGTCTTCGTGTACAGCTACATGGCCTACCTGTCCGCGGAGATGTTCCACCTGTCTGGCATCATGGCGTACGTTTAAAGAAACTACAGATCTAAATACATGTTTAGCGCCACCTTGAACCTTTTTGGTTTTGGTTTCTTCCTTCAAATTCAAAAAACTTTGTTAGTCCCCAAGGAGCAATTGAAAGCACATAAAGCAGGATTGGTGTAAAAATGTAAACTTAAACAATAAACATAAGTAACAATTACATAATAACATAAATATAAATATGTTAAATAATAATTCAAAATCTAGTTAGTTTAAAACCCAGTTAGTTTTTGCAGGTTTTTGCTCTTAGTTCTTACAGATTGTCTGTCTGCTGTTTTGTCTGCTCTGGTATATGTTAAACGCCCCAGCTGTCTCAGGGACGTCCCTCTAGTATCATATGTGTTCAATATATGGATCTTCCCTCAGTTGTTAATTATCATGCTATACATGCAACTTTGACACTGAAGGGAAAATCTATTTCAGGTGTTCCCTGAATAAATCAGCTGTATAACTAGCAGCATTGTGAATTCAAGTTAGCTAATGGAATCTAAACCAAGGATTACATCGTCATCCCAGAGTTCTCGGTGGCGTCGTACCTCATCACCCTTTCTGGGTGTGAGCCCATTTTCTGTTTATAGTGCCGGGAGTTATTGATGTTGCGGAGGAGCTGATGATAAACGGCATGTCCCCCCGGAGTCGTGGCCAAAGGATGCGAAGCTTCAAGGACGGCCTCTTTATAGCCTGTAACCTGCACATCAACAGCTGCATCTGTTGTGGAGGGTTTTTTTAATTTTTATTTGTTCACCTCAGCCAGGAGGTGAGGTTTTCATCCTTGTGTGAATTTTTAATTATTTAGTTTTGGCGGGTTTAGACAGAGCTGAAGACTCTTGGGTCAGAATGGATGGTTTGAGACTGAAGGGGAAGATCCTGTTTTTACTTTTACTCTAACATGAAGATAAAGACTTTTCCTTTCATTCATCAGGGTTTGATGTTTTCTTTTCTTCCCTGACATGGATGCAACAAGGTGGTGGATGTTTAGCAGCTGCTCTGTGTTTAACACTTTTAACTCAGAAGCGCCATTTGTCACCTTAATAGAATTAAAAAGTCACTAAACGGGAACGAGATCTGGAATCAATGCCGAACACGAGCCGAGTGACTTCCTCCATTATTAGAAACCTGTGATGTCATCAGCTCAAATTAGACTGCTGTTTCTTTATTTTACATTGTTAGAATAATCTTTTTACCTGACAAGCGATTAAAACATGCATACAAACCCCCCCCCATGTTCATATTTTTCAACTGATGTAGTTTGCTTCCTGTCCTTCCAGGCTGATCGCATGCGGAGCGGTGATGCGACCGTACGTGGAGGCCAACATATCCCACAAGTCCCACACCACCATCAAGTACTTCCTGAAGATGTGGAGCAGCGTCAGCGAGACGCTCATCTTCATCTTCCTGGGCGTGGCCACGGTGGACGGCGATCACGACTGGAACTGGACCTTCGTCACCGTCACCGTCATCCTCTGTCTGGTGGCACGTGTCATAGGTTAGCGCCAATAGGTCGGCGGGGGGGGGGGTTTATAAAGGCTCTGTTTTTAATTTGTCACGTTCGTTCTCGGCATGGGGGTTCTTTCATGTCTTGATATTTAAGAGTCTGCCTAAAAATGAAAGTTCTTCCCATGATTTGCATCATGATGCGCTTTGAAGTGAACTTTAATTCACATAAGACGGATTTCTAGTTATCAAAGAGGGAACTGGATGTGCCGCTGGGAATAAACGCTGCCGTCGTGTTTCATCACGCGGGTTGGCGGCGTATGAGGGGAAGCCCCTCCGTTGATTTCCACATCGACTTCAGGCTGTCACACGTCCTCCTGTCGACGATCTGTTAGCTGGAGTTATTGTCGATGTCGTAGAGAAAGGATGAGGACGCGCTGAGCCGCACCGTACGGAGTTCTAAACATTAGTAAACAGTTTTCTCCTTAGGTTTGCTGAGAGATTGCTCTAATCAAAAGGAAATTTGCTCAAAGTTTTCTTTTTAATAATCAAGCAGATGTTTTTTCATTCACATGATATAAGAATCAACAAATTCGTCGTTTAAAGACAATTTAAAGTTGTTGTTTTTTACACCATTCACCTGATAGAATGGCATTATTTCTACTGGAACAGATTTATTTAAAAGAATCACAATTGCACACTCTTGAACTCAGCTGATTGTCAAGTTTTTTGTAAGTAGCTGTAGGAAAAAAATTTACAAAGTGAGAAAACACTGGGGAACCCTACACCCTGTGCGTTTGTAGTTTTGACCCTCATTCACCTTGTATTTGTCTGGATCTGACGCGCACAGGAAAAAGCGTGAAAGACTTGCTGAGCTATTTAAACTTTGACAGTGTGTGACTCAAATACACACACACACACACACACTGATACCCACTGACAGACTCCTCCATGTCCCTCCCAGGTGTGGTCGGTCTGACCTTCATCATCAACAACTTCCGCATCGTCAAACTGACCACCAAGGACCAGTTCATCGTGGCCTACGGCGGCCTGCGGGGGGCCATCGCCTTCTCCCTCGGCTTCCTGTTGGATAAGGAACACTTCCCCATGAGAGAGATGTTCCTCACCGCCATCATCACCGTCATCTTCTTCACTGTTTTTGTTCAGGTACGACAGTCTGGTTTGTCTTTATCTGGTCTATGATTGGATTTTAAGTTCACTTCTGCTTTTCTGACATCAGTACGCTTTTTTAAAACCATTTTAAAGGATTCCGACGCTCCCTTTAAGTACCGTGACCTTTTAACGACCCGGTGTTGACACGTAATCCAGCCACCTATGAAAACCTACATGCTAATGGAAGCAACTAAAATAAAAGCCTGAAGATACGAGGCGACACTGGGAACATGTATTATTCATGCTGCTGGAGTTTACCGTGGCCATCAGATGCTCGGGCAAATACAGACGGAGCGGGGAGTGTGTGTGTGTGTGTGTGTGTGGGGGTGGGGTGGGGGGGCTCTGGATTTGGTCGAAAACATGACTGCATGAGAGGCCGTGGGGTCCCGCTGGTCTTTACCTCCGCTGTCAAGAATCAGAGCCAAAGCTGGGATTGGTTGTGTGTTTTTGTCTTCAGGTTGAGTCAATAAATCTGAAATCGATCTCAAAAAGGCGACCCGGGGGGGGGGGGGGGTGCATGTGATGAGAGTTTGAGGCTCATGCAGAAGCTTTTGAGGACTTTCAAAAAAAAGTGACAAGAGTAGAAAGATGTGACAAGAGTAGAAATTTGATCCGATGGAAAGAATCTCTGGTATTTTTATCAGCTGTAACAAATAATTCTGATATTTTATTGCCTCTAAGTTGGACACAAACATCAACCTTATATCCTGTTTTGTACTGGGAGGTTAAAATAAGCAGAGGATGATTAATGCGTTCGTGAGGAGCGAACACGCGCCAACAGATAATGTGGATGCAAATCCACACCCAACCACCTGGTTTCCCTCAGAGCCGCCATCCAGCTTAAACCAGAGCAGGAGGTGTTTATTCTTCCTCTCATCTTCCTCACAGGGCATGACCATCAAACCCCTGGTGGAGCTGCTGGCGGTGAAGAAGAAACAGGAGGCTAAGCGTTCCATCAATGAGGAAATCCACACCCAGGTACCCCCCCGCCCTCCATGAGTCTGATAATTACCAGCCGGTATGCAGACGAAGAATGAATTGCTAAAACGGTCCGACGAGTTGAACCGTAATTCCGAGTGTGCTGCATTTGAAAACGACGGATTCATCTACTTCCGCTTTTCACTGAACCTCGTCGTTGCAAAGCCTTCACACTTCCTGTCACAGCAGTCACAACCTCACGTTAAATGTTTTGTAGCACATTCCTTTCAGTTATAGTTTTGGAATGTGAGCCTCTTACTCGGTCGGGAAACAATTATTGGTTGCTGCTGCCACCTATTGGACGTGTGATGATACTACATCTGTAGTACTGTAGAGAGGATGATTATCCAAAGTGGAAGAAGTCAAAAGTTATTTTACCCTTCAGTCAAGTGTAGGATAAAAAAACAGTCACTGGGAGGTTGATGGGGCTTCAGGCTAGAAGATGAGCCTAATATTTTCTTCTTCCTTCTTTTTCTTTCGTCTTCCAGCTAAATAAAGAAGACAGGAGAGTCAACAGGCTGTTTCTGGGGTGTTTATTATTCTTTTGCGTCATTAATTCTCTGTGCAGGAACCACAGTGACATCGCCGGTTCGCACGGACGAGGATCACCGACCCTGTTAATGATTTTTTCAATCTTTTGTTCAATCGCATTGGTGTACAAGTCACAATTGGAGACATACTAATATATACTTTGTCGTTCGAGAACAATAATCGTTTATGCCGATGGAAAAAGAAAACTGCATGAAGATAAATTTCATTTCAAAAAGCCTGAAACCGTTTTGTTTCCTGATGGATCTTTGGACTCATGTGATTCCAAGTTTTTGTTTTGTTGTTGTTCCAGCTCACGTAGAGAATAAACCAATATTTGAATAACAAATGGAAGCACAAACTCCAGAGTCGGCATGCTTATAATGAAATATGAGTGTGTCCATCACACACTATCAGTATAACCAGAAGCATCATAATGTATTATTACTGTGTTGTGTAATACTTCATCATCAAGCAGTAACACTTCAGTGAAGCATTTCATTCCGCCGTCAGTCTGTCACCCCCGCCCCTGCAGCGCCGGCCCGCTCTTGATATAAATCAGCCTCTTCCGACGAGACGGATGTAAATTCTGTGGCTCTGCTTCATGACTTGTTACCATGGCGACACCGCATGCTAGACTGTCATCTGCATTCTTAGCTAAAACAGCACGGCGACCCTGAGCCGGCTGCACTCCGGAGAACATTTGCATGGGTGTGTTTGTCCGGTTCTCTGTGTTCAACTCACCTTGTTGATGCTTCTGCTCTCATGACTTCCTTCCTCATAGTGTCACATGATTCCCTTTATGAGGAAACCATTAAAAGTATTCTTCATTCTCCCTCATTCAAGGGGCTTAAGCGTGATTTTTAGCTGCGATGAAAGATCCGGTCAGCTGTGACATCTCGTGATGATTTCTGCTCATCGGTTATAGTTTACACACAAAATAAAAGTTTTTCTCATTTTTTCTCATCCAAATGTTGGAAGACATTGGATATAACGGTGGAAAACAAACGAGTGTCGATCGCATGAAAGAACCGCATTTCTGTTCCCCTCAGTGATTTCATTAAGTTGCTGTAAACACTGTTATCCAGCAGCAGACGTCACATGGGTCAGACATGAATATTAGATCAAATAGTTCTCAGACACACTAATGATCACACTCCGCAGTAGAAACTGGATTTCGACTAACTGAATTTGGAGTTTTGCCTTCTTTAAAACCTACTTTTCTGACGCTGCTCCTCAGTTCCTGGACCACCTGCTGACCGGCATTGAAGACATCTGTGGACACTATGGACATCACCACTGGAAGGACAAGTATGGGCTCCGCTCCAATTTTTTTTCAGACTGTCCTGCTCACCGTTCATCCCTTCATTTGTTTTTTCATCCCGTCTTCCTCCCCAGGCTGAACCGCTTCAACAAGAAGTACGTGAAGAAGTGCCTGATCGCAGGCGAGCGCTCCAAGGAGCCGCAGCTCATCGCTTTCTACCACAAGATGGAAATGAAACACGCCATCGAGCTGGTGGAGAGTGGAGGGGGAGTCAAACTGCCTTCTGCGATGCCTTCCACTGTTTCTATGCAGTACGTAGCAAAGATGCAGTTAAAAAGAATCGTCATTCTGTCGGATGCTGCCATACGAGTCGTTTCTGTTTTCAGGAACATCCAACCTAAGAAGCCGCCGCCTGCCAAGCCCGTGGAGAGAGCTCTGCCCCAGCTGCCCCGAGGCCGAGAGGAGGAGATCAGGAAGATCCTCAGGAGCAACCTGCAGAGGACGCGACAGAGGGTGACGCCGCTCTTTCAAAATAACTGAATGAACTCCAGTTTTTAAAGAGTGAATGAGCATCAGTGCAGCTCTTCTTCTGTTTTTCGTCTTTGTCGTCGATCAACACGTTTCCTTTTCAAAATCGTCATTTCAAAAACGTGTCTTTTCCTCCTTCAGCTGCGCTCCTACAACCGACACACCCTGGTGGCCGACCCGTACGAGGACGGCTTCAGCGAGTTCCTCCTCAAGAAGCAGAAGATGATGGAGCTGGAGAAGAAGGTGATTTAAATAAAAAAACAACACATTTTGATAGAATTTCTCCAGCTGGAATCAGTTGGATTGAAGTCTTAAAAAAACTCTGCAAAACTAGATGAAGAGCAGCGCTTCATCTTGGTTCCGTGATTCAACCCCAAAGTAGAATTTGTCCTATAATTAAACGTCCACATTCGGGATCCTGCATTCATTTTCCTGACACAAATGGGAGACTGATTCCTTCAGACGCTTGAGCGACTCCTCGTTTTCATCAGCCTGTAATTACGTAATCAAAATAGACTTGCGTTTGGAGTTAATCGAAGGCGCCGTAGACTCCAGAGGATTTCTGTATCGACTAACGGGCGTGATATTAATGAAGTTTCTCTCAGCGGTGATCTCAATTGAGTTTAGAAGCGTTTGAATGAGGGGATAAAGCAGCGTGTGAATATCTGGAGTGTCTTTTTAAGCTTCCTGAAGTATCGACTTGGAAACGGCGTGGATACACATTCACTCAAAACAAAATTTTTCTTTTTTAGATTAAACATATGAACAACTACCTGACGGTGCCGGCTGCTCCGCCCGACTCCCCCACCATGCGCAGAGCCAGACTGGCCTCAGGTAAACTCATCCACCTTTGCTCCAGGGAAAAAAAACCTCCCACCTCCCTTCTAACTGGTTGTTTGCGATGTTCACAAAGCGGTCGCAGCCATGTACGAAAACCCGTTTTGCGTGTGCCGGACGGCGTGTAAACCCATCTGTGGTTTTATTTTAGGCAGACAAACTGATTTCAAACCCGATCAGCAGCAGAAAGGGCCCCCGATCTGTCCAGGTATGTAGCGAGGGAGGGCTAGAGGAGAGGCCCACCTCGCATGCATGCATCAGTTGTGTTCCTTGACGCCCATGAATTAACTCATCACTAATGAAGGCTCATGACGCGGTCCCGGGTCGGGTCCAGAATTTGAACGGATTCGAGTGGAGCATGATTTTCTGTTGTTGTTGTTTTTTTTTTGACAGGAGAGGATTTATCCAGCATGCGTTGCATTAAAATATGATTCTGATGCTTTAGTTTTGCTGAGTTTAAGATGTTTTTAAAGACGTCTGCGGTGACTGTACGTATATTTTTGATTTGAAACTGTTGATGGATTCTCCTCCCCTCGTTCATCACTCATGCACGCGGATGGAATGAAACGGCCACATTTGCTTCTCAGCTCATTCCCCTGATGTTATCCGTTTTTCCCCGCCTGCAGACCCCCAATCCTACAACGTGAAGCCAGCATCGGACAGCGTTCCCAGCATCCAGGTGGATCTGGCCTCTCCTCAGTCTCCAGACTCCGTCAATCTGATGGACGAGTTCAGACGGGCCGAGCAGGAGGAAGAGGACCGGGGGCTGATGATGAGGCCGCCGGGCGACGGACACGCAGCCAAAGACCAGCAGAAGCTGATGAGGTGCTTGAGCGACCCCGGCCCCAGCCCGGATGAAGACGAGGATGAACCCTTCCTGCCTTGATGTGGGGATGAGGAAGGGGTGGGGTCTCAGACTTTACTGGTTAGAGGAGAAAGAGGTGCTTTTCTGCTCTAAAGAGTCCCTTTGGTTCACAAACCAAACAAGCCAAAACTGCTAATGCTGTACAAACCAGAAAGAGGAAGGAGATCTAGAAGGAAAATTAGAGCCATTGGTTTATCGTCATCCGGTTTTCGTTTTTTTTCTTTTTGTTGTGGACAGGATGGGATCAGAGTAAATAAACAACATTTACAGTTGGCAGTCATTCAGGAAAGAACTATGCATTACCAAAGTTTTGGACTGTTTCCATGTTAGACAGAAACGTCCATTAGACAGACAGACATTTTTTTCTGTCTCCAAGGTGAAGTCAGTGATTCTGATCGTTATCTCATGTCTGTGCACTGGAGAAAGGAGAACCGGCGTGACTCGAAATAACATAAAACACAGCTCTTCCTCCTCCTCTTCCTCTGCTGCTCCTCTTCTTCATAGTCTTTCCCAGGAGGAATTAAATCACATCAGACGTTTTAGCAGCTCTGGGCTTCCTCCCTTCTTTCCAGGTCAGCCGACTCAGCTGTTAGTGCCGTTGCCATGGCAACATGTGACCATGGCTTTGTGGAGCGGAGCATCAGAGGCAGAGATTTGGCATTATTATATATATTTTTTTCCAGATTAAGGATCTCGATCCAGAATCACCGACTTCGCCCTTAAATCATTTATTTTTTGTCGATTTTGTGAACGTTCACAGATTTGACTGAATTTCTTGTCTTCGTACTTTGAGACTCGCTGGAACTCGTAGTCCTGAACGTAATCAACTTACTGAAGACATGTTTTACTTTCAAACACTGACGCTAATCCATCACTCTAAAGAAAAAAAAAGTTCTTCCACAGCTAGATTTTTAAACTTATCGTAGCGACTTTCGAATATTTTACGTCGAGCCTTTTCACATTGTGCATTTATATATTAAAGTGTATTTTAATTTCAGGGGTGCTTACTAGAGGTGGTTCCAGTGTTTTGTTTTTCACCTCAACATTCATCACACGAGTAGTTTCCACATCAAATCATTGATCGTTATCTTAACCCGTCCGACTGTCACGGCAAAAAATTGTAATTCTATGCAGTATGTGTGTAAAATAAGTACATTTATTCTATCATATATGTACAAATACCCTTTAAAACTCTTGTCACCTTATAAACGTGCATCACAATAAAACAAACCATCCGTAGCTCAAAGTCTAACCGGGGCATTCATCCCGGAAACAGGATGCATAGCTCGACTCTTTTCATGCAGCTGCTCAGTAAACCGGAGTAGGATAGAAATGATTTTATTCTGTTTGAGCACGTCGATGACAAATCCACTGTGTTGTGTTTGTGCAAAGAAAGAAAAAAGTGCCACAATGATTCGATCGTAAACCTGAGTATTTTTTCAGTGGAGTCGTTCCTCCTTATAAAACTCCCAAAGAACTGAAGTAAACGCAGATCTCTGAAGTCAGATGAGTCCCCGCTCTGGTTTTTGGGCTCTTAAGTTTTCTCAGCGCTTCCTGTAAGCATCTGAAAATGTTCTTTCACCTTATTTTGGCTAGATTAGGGAATCATTTCTCATTGTATATGCATGCACTCGTGTACTATTTAAGTGCAAACTTTTCCTGCATCAGAATTCTAACCCAATCCTTCATCTTAAATTTCCTTGTTTGCTGATAGGGTCAGGGGTCAGACATGCCTCACTGTCCCAGTCCTCAAATCCTCTTCCTGTCATATTTTTGCTTGAAGGATATTTTCACGTAACGTTAAATTTCAGAGGTTACTAAACTGTTTTTTTGGGGCGACTTCTATGTAATCATCCCCAGATGCTCTTAAACCTTGACCCCCATTGAACAGGTCGCTTCTGTTTTTGACCCTTTCGTGCTCAGCAGAGACACACGAGGTCTAGGAAGGATGCAGCGAGCGATGTGTTTCTTACTGTGTTCTCGATTCCTGGTTTGGTGGAGGCAAAGTGGAGTTTTATTGTCCTCTCTGCAGATGGTGTATTTTTCATATCCAAATTGATGTGTACTTTAAATCAGTATAACATGGTGATGATTCTAGAGGTATTTAAGAACGGAAGATGTCCCGTCCCTCGTCGCATTACTCCACTATTTTCATGTGTTTATTTTCATATCAAATATCCTCTCTTGGCCGGGACATAATAATCAAGATAACGTCAATCTGAAGCCATACAGCCTATAGAAGAACTTATTTCATCACATTAGAATGTTCTTGTCCTATGTTATGCGTTAAATGTAAAGGTAACCTAAAGTAAGCCTTATTTAAATCTACTTTGTGTCTTGAAATGAATGCTTTCTCTCGTTTACTCATGGATTTTTTTTTTCTTTACGGCGCTGAATTGTTTATCTGTTTAAGTGAAATGTTGCTGCTTCAGCATCTCCAACACATCTCTGTGCTTTACTATACAAATACCTTATAATGGCTTGAATCTGAAGTCCCTCGCTTTATCATTGTGTGTTTCATCTGCATTCTTGTGCTTTACATTGCGTGCTTTACAATTTCCTTTACCCAAGATGCATCAGACAAACTTTAAATTGTACAGAGGAGGCTGAAGTTTCCAGCTAGAAATCAATCTGCAGCTTATAAGCTTTTTACACAAAGTTCAGTGTCCTAAAGTTTAAGGTGGTTCTGCTGTGGGAAGTCCGATCAGAGGTGCACGCAGACACTTGACGGGCTAAAATGTGTAAAAACAATAATTTTCCGATGAGGCAAACGCCAGCGGCGTCACCATGACTGTTTTCGGCCCTCCTTTACCTCATCGCCTCCTCCTGTGCCCCACCCTGTTGCACCACACCGAGCACTTTAACAGAGCTGGACTTCTATCTCAAAAACGTTGATGTTAAAGAGCAATAAGTGGCTTTAATGTAGTCTACATAGTGCATGATTATCAGGTGATGCATCATAGGGAAGAGGAATGTACTTTCTGATCGGCCTTATAAAAGTGGATGTGGCGTTTTTCGTCTCAGCGTTACGACGCCCTCAAGCTGTGGATTATATTTCCCTTTATTCATATTCTGTATTTCTTCATGTGTTTGATGAATTTTTGTCGGTCAGCTGTTTGCAAATTTCAATTTTTGAAATAATCGAAGAGTTTTTTTATTTTGTATAAATAAATATGGGAAAGTATACACATACAAAAAGAGCAAAAATATAAGTATATATATATATATATACACAGTATAAAGTGTATATATTAGATATTTATTATAGTAATGTGCAAAATCTGAAAGATTAAAAGTGTGCACTTTCTTCTTAGTTCGTCTTTACCTTTCAGCATTCCATTCCTGTAATGACCAGTGAACTAAGAAACAGAAATGTAAGATACTATATATGAAATAAAAGTTTTACTTTATAGCAATGTGGTTTCCACGTCTCATGTTGTTATCTTCATCTTACACTGCAGACATCTGAGCAAATTCACTCACTGGCAAATAAGTATGTAGATCCTTTATTTAGTAATAGGAGCGAGAACATTCAACTGAATTAAACTACAGAACACAAGAAGGTCCAATCCCTGATGATTTTTCCTGAAGCAGTTTAAAGATGGTGAAACTGTTTTTTTGACTTGCAGTAAGCTCTATTGGCCAAAAGGGTGCGCTACATAAGAGAAAAATTACAATTAAGTCAGGTTTCTGCTGAGTTCAATAAACCCAGAATTAAGACTATGAAATATGCAGAAACAAAATCTTGGCCTATTTCCTTTATATTTTATTCAAACATTAATTATTTTGATTTACTTCTAAATAAATTCTTTTATTTATGTTTCCCCCTGTTTTCAGTCTCTATGCTAAGCTAAGCTAACTGGCTGCCACATAACTGTGTTTTCTGTTGGTACATGAGAAATTCTAGTTTAGTCATGACAGCATCCATCCCTCCAAATATAATTGGGCCCAGAGAATCTGCTGCTCTTGTAAATTAGTCTAAAGTATACTGAATAAAACTAAGTGTGTTCTGTAATAGACTTTTTACATCAACATACACACACAATGAATTCATGCTAACATCTAATATCCCTCCCTTTGTGTTGTTAATGTACATGTGGAGTGTGAAATGATCTTGAAAGCTTCTCAAATTGAACTCTCCAAATACTTTCATGCATTTATTTATTCATTTATTTAGCTGTGGTTAAATCTTTTGGTTTGTTTGTGTTCCCATGGAGTGGATTTTATTAAATTGATCTTATTTCCATGAAGGCTTTTATGTTAATTGTCCTTTAAAGTGGTTGTTCCGTGTCTGCACTAAAACAACAGGGCACCGCTTGTAATGCACAAACTGTACAGCAGGTGGCACTGTGTCACAACAAAAGAACATTCCACTTTTTTCAATAGTCCTACAGGAACTCTTGACGCACTGGAAGCACACCGGCACGTTTAATCCACGTTCTGGGGAGGGGGTCGAGCTTCCTGTACACCCCACCCCCACCCCATTCCATCAATTTAATGTGTTTACTACTGCGTTCCCTCTCATTTGCACGCCCCATGTCCCCCCTTCTAATGTATGGCTAATTGTTGTGTTTAGGCAATAAAAACCGCAAACCGTTGCGCCGAAAGCATTTCAGCGTTGACTAATACGCTTTGACAAATACTTTGCGGCCCAACCAGGAACGATTTGATGATGGATCTGATGGAGATGGGTCAGGCTTAAGCACGAAACAATAAAATTGCAAATGTAAATATGTCTTTATGTCAGCACTGGTGACCTCGAATGAACCCTTGACCTTCAAAAGAGGCATGGGTAAATGGGACTTCCCCATATCCAGAAAGTTTTGTCATCGTGCACCGAGGTCAGCATCCCATCCCCTCCCCCCAAAATTGCTATCAGAGATATTTACAGCTCGACATGAAGCTCCCTGCTGGGCCTTAATTCCCAGCATCAGGGAACGCTACGAGAAACCCGGCGCTACGAGAAACAAATAGAAGGCCTGGCGACATTAATAATCCCGACACAGCGGCACAGGCCAATACATCTCTGACTGCTGTTTGACGCATTGAACAACCCTAACACAGAGATGGACTTTTCTCATTGGCATCCTGTTTGATGAATAAAACATCAGCGCAGGTTGGGACGAATGGATGTTTGTTCCTGACCCTCCTTCAGGAAATGTTTTAAAGATGGTCATCTTGGAGATGATTCCACTGACTGTAAATAAACGGGCCTCGATCGTCTTTTGAGATCCTTCAGATGTATCCTCTGGTCATTATCACATGCAAATGAAGAGCGGAAAAGAGGGCAAGAGATTCGCTTCTTCTACCCCATAACATATTCTGTTTGCAGGACTGATAAACCATGATAACACAATAACAAAGCCCAGCCCTGCAAAGGGAAGCATCTTGATGCAGACGACTTTGAATGCGCTCATGAATTATGATTGAACGCGGATGTTGCCGGTATGTTCATCTCTGGGGCGGGTGGGGATGATGTGCACAGGAATGACATTTCTGCAACGACTGCAGCACTTAAATTCATATATTACGAGATACAAGAAACGTCCTTGTTGGGGTTGTTTAAAATATGTCATTTATTCTCAGGGAGGAACGCCGAGCTTTAATTTCACCCTCGCCTGTCGATGGCGGTGGGACTGCATTCCCTCGACCATCTATCCCGGTGATAAACTTGGGCTGTCAGCGGCTGCTGCAGCTTCATGCAAGCTCAATGACCGGATTAGTGTCTGAGTTGGCCTTTTGAGAAACAGTGACTTGACATGTCTGTCTTCTGACAGAGAAGACACAGTTAAGATGTGGCCGGAATGAAAGGCGGCGTCGTGTTATCGGTTAACTTTCTTTAACCTCCATGTTTTCATAAAAACAGCAGATTATCAGAGATGCCTCTGAAGAAAACATCGTGGAACACATGGAGTGAGAAGACGGTCCTTTTATCGTCGATGCAGGCCACAAAATGTTTGATGGATTCTCCAGTTCTCTAAGGAACACAGTTTTTGGATCATAAAATAAAAAACGCCATATTGAGAAGTCTTCTTTGCCTCATCTGATTTTTTTCTTGAATTTTAAAGATCTACCCAATTAAGACTGCAGAGAGAAACGGCTTAGCGGTACAAGCATGGGGTCAAACACAGTACAAATGACTTTAAAATCAGAACCCCCCACCATACCGGTATACTGGGAGACTCGTAAAAAAGAGCCCGAGGAGCTTCACGCCTTGAATGTTAATGAGCTCCTTCTGGTTTTGCAGGCTGGAGCTTTCTCTGAGAATCTTTTTTTTTTTTTTTTTTTTTAACCTTTTCTGCCCAGAAGGAAGAAAACCATCCACCTCCACAATATATTGAAAACAAGAAGAAGAAGAGGAGCTGAGGAGAAGTTCTGAGCTGGATGTAAGTTAAGAGTACAGGACCAAAACCACGACGCCTGCAAGAACAACCTGGGGTAACTTCAGGATGGCAGGATGACAATAACCCCAGCTGGTCTCCTGTTGGGTGGGACAGGTCTGGTAATTAAAGACCAATATGGAAACTAATCAGACCTTTGTTTTCTGGTTCCTGATTCAGGTGCATTAGGTGAATAGTGCTGTGCAGGCTCTTCGGTAATGGGCCACTCATGGGCCAATCTATCTTATTTAATCCCCAGCAAACACTGTGTTTACAATTTAGTTTCCATCTTGCTTGTGTCAACATTATGCAAATGAACTTTTCCAAACTTCACGCGCACCAACACACCTGAGACGTACCGTAACGCCATGATTCAGCTACTTTTTTTTTTTTTCCAATGAGAGCAAAATGAACCGAACAGACTCCAGGTCCTTCCGCCGCAGCCTCCGGTATAGACGGCGTTCAGCCGCGGAGGTGGGCCTGAAAACGGATGCTGAGCCTGCCAGTCAGAAAATCCATCTCCATGACAACCAAGCAATCTGCTAATGATGAGAGTGTGATGTGGATAAAAGCCCCAGAAAGTGCTGGTAGGATGGACCACGACGTGAGATGATTTATTTAAATATGAAAGCATTTGTAACGACGATGGTTGGAAGGGTTTTGCGAAAGGATGCAAAAAGTCATTATTTTTCTATTTTCAGATTTGATTAAAAGCTTTATTTCTATCCATCAGGATGGAGACAAACATGTTTGTTTCTTCTGGTTCTTCACACCAAGCATCCCAGATCGTACGTCCGATTCACTTAGTCTATGTTCTGTAGTCTCTTTGTTTTGTCGCTCACATTCCTTCCTGCTTCCTGTCCATCTGGTGAATCCTCCATCCTGATTGGATTAACCTGTGAACCACTTCCTCCCCCATTTCCTCCCCTTGAGTGCCAATCTGGTGTTGAAGGACCTCCACCAGCCTACCATTCCCCACCGGTTTACCACAAACACATCCAATCCATCCACCCATCCATCCATCCATCTCTCCTTTCATTGGATGGATTCCCCTTCCTGGTTTAATCATCAGATCTAATTTATTCCCTAAAGGTCATTAAAAATCTGCTCCCCTATAGATAGATAGATAGATAGATAGATAGATAGATAGATACTTTATTAATCCCAGAGGAAATTGCATATATCCACTGCTCAGTGGATATATCCAGTGCATATATCCACTGCTCAAACAAATGTATTTTTTAAAAAAATCTTGTTTTCCATTTGTTAATTTTATTCCTGATGATCGTTAACTCCACATCCGTTCTGTTCTGGAAGCTTTTCTTCAGGATTAAACGGGCACATTTCCAAAACGGACCAAAGCGCTCAGACTCAGGTTTTGTGCTGCGTTCTGATAAACCGCTGCGAAAATCCATCAAGAATCCCGACCAGCCCACTGGATTGTCGAGCAGCAGACCGTTTCACCCCCACCACGCTCATCCACAACCCCCCCACCATCCTCCTCCTCCTCCTCGCCCTGCCCGCACTATATGTTACATTCCCAGCCCCTCTCCTCTCGCTGCTTTTACGCAAGACGTCCACAACAGAAGCGACACTAGTGCGCGCTGCAGGCGAGGGAGACACGGCGCGGCAGCAGCCTCACACACACACACTCACACACACTCCCTCACTCACACACACTCACACACACACTAACGGACGACGAGTAGCTTACCGAGGAGACGACGCGGCGGTTTGTGTGTGTGTGTGTGTGTGTGTGTGTGTGTGCGTCTTCTTCTTTTTTTTTTTTTTTTGCACCGGAGCCCTCCGGACTGACTGGATGGTGGATTTCTTTCCCTCCCGCCTCCCTCCCTGATGGACCCGGATCCAGGGCTCGGATAACTTCACTCGGGACAAAACCCGCCTTCTTCCATGCCTCCAAACGAATTGTTTCACCCGGCGTGTTGACGCCAGCTTTTATTTTTTAATTTTTTGGTCCAATTTTTTTTATTTTATAAAGAAAACGCTCGTCTGGACGCGCTGACAACCCCTGACAGCGGCTCGACTCGACTGAACGCGTCCGGGATAGATGCGCTCAGAGCGGCGTGACAGCTTTTTATTTTTATTATTATTTTTTAAATTCTTAACGCGATTCCGGGAGATTTGCCAAGTGGAATAAAAGACGTGGGTTCGGGGGAGATTCGGTGAGGAGAGGAACGGGGAGCACATGAACGTTTCCCCCCCCCTCCCACCTCCGTCAGCAAACCGTATAGGACAGGGTGTTATTTAGATTCAGAATCATGCTTGGGGGGCGCAACTTTGCGAGACGTTTGCTGATCTGACGTGAAAGAAGTGTTTTTTTTTAATAATTATTTTTATTATCCGCCGGCTCGACTGCATGAACGTGGAACCCTGTTATCGGTGAACGTGAACGCGTCCGTTCGTTACGCAGCCTGGCGCCGCTTTTTTAGTTATTTTTTTTAAATATATATATATATTAACGATGCGCATGTTTAAATCCCGTAGTCTGTGTTTGATGTTCTTTTTGCTGTAATTTAAAAAAAAAAAAAAAGGTGGTGTTTTATTTTTATTTTTTTTGAAAAGTTGCCAAAAAACAACAAGAACAAGAACAACCCCGATCCGGATCCCGTCGATGCGGCCCAGGCCCCCACAGCTCGCCTGCGCGGATTCTAATCGATATCCGTGATAAAGACAGCCCCTGGAGAGGAGCGATCACGATAAGTATCGAGGGAGGGAGGGGGGGTGGGTGTGTGTTCAGAGTCCCACATATCCAGTGTGTACTCATGCCTCAAAGTGGCAGAGAGAGGACGCGTTAGAGGGGGGCTGTCAGGGGTAAATACTGGAAGTTAAGGCGACGCGTCAACAAAAAAAAGTTTCAATGGTTTTCCGAAAGTTGCCCGGTGTGTCTGCATCGGGCATGGGGCTGCGTTTGTCCCAGAAATTCGTCTTTCTGCTCTTTCTGTCCGGTTTGGTGACGCTGTGTTTCGGGGCCCTTTTCTTTCTGCCCGATTCGGTTCGGTTGAAGCGCATTTTTTTATCCAAAACCGAAACCCAACCCGTCACCGTCGGCTCGGAAAACGATGCCAGGGAGCATTTAAAAAGACCCAAGGAGCTGGATCACCCGGGGGCGATGACCTCCACCAAAGGAGAGACCAGCACCAAGATGAGAACCTGGAGCCGCAAACCGTCCGTGTCCCGGGAGGGGGCCGAGGAGCGGCTGGCCGGCGGCAGAGCGCAGGAGGATCTGACTCTCCTCAGGTCCAGGACCGAGTCCGCCTCGGAGAAAGCCACCGCCTCCGACTACAGCGTCCACTCGGATACGTTCAGTTACGGTAGATTCAAGAGGTGTCTCCTCAAACCCCCGCTGGGGAGGGACGGAGGCAAACCGAGCGACCCGAAGACCGACGAGCGGCGGGAGAAAGTCAAAGAGGTGAGGAGATGCGTCAGGACGCGTGGATGTGGCGCAGGAGACGGGTGGGTGGGGGTGGGGGTGGGGTCAGTGGGGGGGGAGAGGGGTAAAGAGTAAAACAGGAAGTATGTTTATAAAAGATATTTCATCAAGAATAATAATGAATAATTGTCATTTCTGAAAATGTGTGTTAAACTGCAGCCGGTCACTGTACAGGGAGAGGGTGGTGTGTGTGTGTGTGTGTGTGTGTGTGTGTGTGTGTGTGAGAGTGTGTGTCAGCTGTATCACCTTTGCCCCCCCCTCCGCCTGGAAACCACGTGACTGCTCAGTGACACTTTGGCCAGCAGCTCTGGAAGTCAGTGTGTCAGTTTTTTTGTTGACCCCCCCCCACCCCCCCAGCTCCAATAGGGGCTCCAGAGTGGGAGCGTCTGTGGATCACACATCTGTTCTCACTCAAGGCAAAGGGGAGATGTGGTGGTGGTGGGGGGGGGTCCTGTTATCACTCTCACTTCCAGGCGGCTGTCATCCTCCTCCATCCGCCGCCCTTCAGGCCGATGCTCTTCTGAGTTGCTCTTCTGTTGCCCCTACGGTCTCTCTGGTTGCCTTTTTGTCCTGACGGTTGACGTTCGTGTCTCCAGCTCAGACGTAATTCCAAGGGAGGAGCTGTAAAACCAAACCTGGTTCATGTCTGCATCTTTATTCTTTTGATGCAAACTTCTGTGGAATCAGATGTTTACTCATCCGCCTCTCGGATTCTTTTGTTGTGTACAAAGAAAAATCAGCGTCTCGGTGGTTTTTCCTTTGGTGTGTGACATTCCAGACAGACGGTCCCCCCCCATCCAAAGCCCACAAAAAGGGTCTGCTCCAGCCTTCCGAGTGCCTCAATGCCCACCCTGTGAATGGGCATTGTTTTCCTCAAGTGCCAACAAGTAGCAGCCCCCCCCCCCGTGTGTGTGTGTGTGTGTGTGTGTTCTGTGCACCCACGGCCAATTGAGGGGGGAAAACGAGGCATAATGACAGTCTGATCACACACCACCCATTTTCTGAAGCCAGCCCGCCCCCTCGCTGAGCTCCCGTCCGGAATGCCAGCGAACGGTGCTAAAGCCATCCAATGTGCTGTCTACCTGTTCCAGGTATGCCCCCGCCCCCCCCTACGTCCCCCCTGTTAATGGACGGTTCAGTTTCCTGTGAAACCCAGAGCCGCTTGAAGATGAGAGTAACACCAACCCACCTCCTGCGTGTGATCCCGTCTGGATTCGGATCGATCTGGACTTTGACGGGCCGTCGAGGCGTCCGTTGCTGATCCAATGATCTGCATCTGTTTCCGCTTTAGTTCTGCACGGGTTTAAAAAAAATTTTTTTTACGGTTGTCAAAGTTGTGCGTGTGTGCAGGTAATTCAGAGTAATGAGTGGTGTGTCAGGGAAGTGGACCCCCCCCCCTCCACCACCACCACCACCACCTTAGAGATGAAACGTCTCAGTGGATGTTTAAGAGACAAAGATTTGATTCCAGTTTGGAGAAAACTCCAAAAGCTGTGATCTCCGTCGGTTAAGACAGTGTAGGAACTGTTTACGGCGGTAGGTCAAGAGGTCAAAAGGTCAAGCCAAATGAACGCCTGATTCAAGTTGTCACGAATCTACTTTATTAATGATAGCGTCATTTAAATACAGCCAACTAAAGGAATGTGAGACGTTTTGCAAAGACGGTCCACTAAAAAGTGATTTTTACCTTCTTTAACGAGTTTTCAATCGAAGCTAAACTTCATCTCAAGAGCATTTAAGAATAATCAAAGTAAAGCATGACTATTATTGTTGTTTAGAATAATAAGGAACATGTTTGTTAGGGAGAAGACAAACATTAGGTTGATGTTCAGTAGTCTTCAAAAAGTCACGATACTCCAGCTCAGTAAATGGCGCCATGGTGATGGCATCTTGAATCCGATTGGCCGGCTTTTCAAGGAGAAGAAAAATGTCATGTCGTCGTTCATTTACACTCGACAACTCGTTCAGGTTTGGAAGCTACCCTTTCCGTAACATCTCCCGTCTTCTGGTGCTTCGTTGCATCAACAGACTCTCCCAATGCCCCGCATCCCAGAATCCCGACTCCTCCGTGTGTCAGAGGAGGAGTTCTGGGGTTTCATTGTTCTCCCGATAGACGAACGAGGCGTTCTGGCTTTACCTCATGAAACCGACACGTTGGTGAAGAAACTGAAATAACATCTCGACTCTTCAGGCACAGTGTGATCTTACAGGAACCGCTCTGTCGTCTGGGACGAAATCTAATAAGAAGCAAAATTAAGTTGTAAGTAAGAACAAATAAGCTAAACCTGACAGATGAAATTACCTTGTTTGCGTGAATATTTTAAATTTTACCCCAAAATAGATTTCTTGACACATAGCACGTGTTTTTGTATTTTATCACCCTATATTTTAACTTTTAATCAATAAAACAACAAGTAATGGTTCAAAATATGATGACTAGAGATGCATTTCTCTTCTCAGGAGTGTACAAAGTGTGAAACTACATAGATAATACAAAACATTTCATGTTGTTGCTGTTGTGCAGTGCAAGTTATTATGTCTGCAATCTAAAAATTCCCTCTTAGCAGTAATGACCGCTGAGCCGGTCGTCTGAATAAAACGGTGTTGCCAAGCGTTGCTTGTGAGCGCCGTGACCTCGTTCCGCCCTTCGGTCCCCCCTGCTGTCCCCTGCGAAGAAGCAGGTGTGCCAAACAACCTTCAGCCTGAGTCCCGGAAAAATGGCCACCTGCTGCGTTTAGAAGAAAGAAGCGTGAGATGAACAAAGTCTTAAAGGAAAAGGTTGACACTCTCCCGGCGCTCCCACTGAGCCGTAACATTTGCGCTTTCCCTCTCCGCTGTGGATGCTGTTTGGAATACGACCCCATCATTGTGTTTTGGGCTGTGAGGAAGTGAGCTGCTGGGTCGATGGGTATTGATATATCTCGCAAGTCAATGGCTCCTGAGATGGATATTAACAACCCGCTGCTGCCAGGCATTGACGCAGGACTGGAGAAACGTCACACCAATAAATAAATGGGCCCTCAGTTTGTTCCTGTTTGGGCTAATTTTTACATTTTTTTTGACCAAAGGTTGATTTTTTTTTTTTTTAACCTGGATAAATTAAAAATAATTGGAGTTCAATTCATGGGGAGTTAAGTTAAGAGTATTTAGTTTCTGGAAAACCCTGTGAATGTTTCCTATATGAATTATATTTATTTTATTTCATGTGCAGTTTGTTTTTTTGTCCGTAACACAAAATCCACTTATTGGAATTTCATGAAACTTGGTGGGAGCCTCAAACATGTGGCTGTGAAGAACTCATTGAATTTTGGATTGTGTAAGTTTAGGAAAAGGGTTGGAAATGGCAAAATATATCTGATCTCTGCATTTCCGTCCAGATTTTTCCGGACCTTGTTGGAAGGGTTGAGCCTTACCCCAAAGAAGGAACTGTTGAATTCTGTAATAGATCCATATTATGGGGTGCATCCAAGATTTGTTTGACGTTATAAAAACTCCGATGGTAAACTGACACTGAGGATGTGGACAGGTTGCTTTAAGCCACACCCTCACGCCGCACAGGTGACCCTGAAGGTGAAAACAAATCCTGTGTTTCACAGAATAACAGGAAGGATAAAAACTTCAGAGCCCAGCAGAGAAGCTTTTTTTTTTTTTTTTTTGTCAGTCAGTAATAAAAGCTGATTACACCGTACAATACTGGGTCTTTTCCCTGCAGGCAATCACTGCAGGAAGTTGGTGATCAGGTGAGATGCAGGGGGGGGGGGGGGGGAACGGAAGGATGGGAGGAAAACGGGGAAGATAGTTAACATCCTTTTTTGCACTCATGGCAGTTTTCTGCTTTGTGGTGGGGGCATTAACTCCAGGGCAAGTATTTCTGTTTAGGCACGCTTTTCTAGAGGTGTGTGCGTGCGTGTGTGTGTGTGTGTGTGTGTGTGTGTATGCGTGCACTGGTATACACCTCTTTATAGATAATTCCATGATGCACATAGGCTGCTTTGTATGGGCGTATTTGTTTATTTTTGGTGTGTGTGTGTGTGTGTTTGCTGTGTTCTGTCCTTCGTGCTCTGTGTGTGTGTGTGTGTGTGTGTGTGTGTGTGTTTTGCTGTGAGCCAGGGGCCGGAATGGAGGATTAAATCACATCTTGAAAGAATAAAACTCCTTAACAGCTGTTCCCTCTTGCCAGGCCTGCGAGGTCCAACTCTTCCTTTCATCGTGTGTCAGAGTAAAGATGTTCTGTATCTAACCTAATCAATAGTTCCCTTTAACAATACATAATTGATTAATCATGAAGAACAGAGGTGTCTTCTTCATAGAAACACCTCCATCCCCTCCATCCACGTCACGTTTAGCTTCTTGCTCCTCTTTGGGCTGCATTGACTGTCATTTAAAATGATGCTGTAATATTTTTTTCCCCCCAAAATTCATCTTGGCATTGATTAATCATTAACATCCCTGGTTTTGTGCGTTTTGTTAAACGTTTCCCTGCAGCGTCGGGTCTCACACAGCTTTTCCCTTCTCAGTGACGTGTCCCAGTCAACAGTTTGCAGATGTTTTCCCTGAAACCGCCTCCTTGTTCTTTGCCTCCGCACTTCCATATTTGCACAGTCTTTTTAAATACGACCTCGCCGGTCTATTTGCTCGCTGTTCTTGTCCGAGGCCCCCGTGTCTCTGTTTATCGAAGCCTGCGGGCGCTGCAGCAGTTGCCAGAAAAAGCAGAAAGGGTCCCAAACTAGAATCCCTGTACATCCTTGACCGCCGTCTCCAACAGAGGAGCGCTAAGAAGCCGAGAGAGGCTGGTGGACACGTTACTGACGGCAGTCGTGTAAACTCATGCTTTTCTCAGATTTCATTGTCTCCCCCCAACCCCCCAGCATCTAAAAAGACGTTCTTACAACATTGGGCTTTTCCTTTCTGGTGCCGTTTCTTGGATGCACATTTATCTTGCGTTGACGGTATTGCTGACACAATGGGGTCAGTGTAAGTTTACAGCTTAATCCTCCCTCCTGAAGGATCAAGAATACTGGAACAAAAAAAAAAAATCCACTTTCATTCCCGACTTGATGCTGTCAGGATCGTCAGTGTTCCTCATCTTTGGGATTTATCTCACGATAAAACCAAAATCATACTCGACTTGGGCCTTGACCCTGACCTTTTTTTTTTTGCACTTGAGGGATTAATGGCCTCACGTTTAGATACAGGAAGTGGATCGTTTGCTTCTGCTTCCTCTCCAGCTATATGGAATAAAACGTCACTCACCTCTTCCTCACCCAGCCTGACAAATCAACAAATCAGAAGGAAAAACAGTCGGAAAGAGAACAACTAGCCTGCATGGAGGACGCCGACCCCCCCTCCCCCGCAGAGTTCCAACCCCCTGCCTTTATTCTGGTCTAATTGGTCTGAAACAACATGTGTGGCTGTGTTCACGGCATTGGGGCGGGGGGGGGGGACGCAGCATGACCCCACATGTCTTCTTATCTGGTCAGTTTTTATTGCTGGTGATTTTTTTTTTTTAAATAGAAATCTGTCGCCTCCTTCCTGCATCTCGGCGTGTCGCCGCCGCGCCGCCGCAGGCGTGTTTCCTGCCAACCAGGCACCACCAGAGAGCTGCTGCTGCAGACTGACCTCTCTGCCTTTGTTGGTATTGTGTTGTGACATGATTTCATCCATACTTTAAAGACGACTGAATAATGCTCTCAAGCCTTTGACCCACAATTTAGGGCGCGTCCCCGGAGGACAACATCTTTTTTTCCCCCGCTAGACCTCTTCCACAAGTCGGTGTCGTCTTTGCTTCAAGTGGGGATCGAACTGGAAAAGACGGCGTCTCCTTGCTTATTTTCTTCTTCATCAGCATCAGTGGGCAAATAGCATTAATTAGCCGAAAGCTTACAAGACCATTTTAAGGAGAGCTGGGTGTATTTGTTCATTATTATCGCAATTAAACACCTAATCAAATGGCAGCAACAGTGTTCAGTGCTCATTAGGGAGCCGTATGGATTTCTTCTGGTTTCCATCGAGGTCGGACGAAGGGGGCTGCGAGATAATTGCAATTTTCATCCGTCCTCCGGTTGATGGAAAGGCACACAAATAACAAATAAACTGATCCAATAGCTACACTAATGAATGTTTGAGTGTGCGGGAACAAGCAGTTCGCCGATGGTTAATTGGATGAGAAGTGTTGGTGACAGGCCCTTGAGCGTATCTCTGGAGGACAAATATTACACCGGACAGAAGCCGCTGAATAAGGAGGATCGTCTCATGCGATGTCTTTTTGCAATAAATAAACCCCTTCAAAAACTTTAAAAAAAAAAGGATATTTATCTAGGAGAAGATGGTGCAAAATGAAATGTCAGTCCTTGGTGAAACAGCACTCAAAAATCCCCCCCCCCCGTTCAGGAAAGCAGCTGTCGACAAGTCAGCATTTAAGAGCCGCTCTGATAAACTACAGAAAATGATCATTTTATGTATAGTTTAAATCTCAAAGGGTTGTACATTTTGTTTGGATACTGTATAGGAGATATCATCCCAAACCTTGAATATCCTAAAAAAAACCCACCTTTTTTCCCTATAAATTTAATTTAACTGTTTTACTTTCATGTCACAATCCATTTCTGGAACTTATTTTTTATTTTTTTCACTTTTGAAAGAGGAAGGAGGAACGTGGACGACGACAATACGGCGGCTTCCAATAACAGGAAATGGGTGGAACTTTGCTGTTCAGTTTCAGTTGTGGTTGCGGTTAACGGTTTTCTGGAGAACGTCACACATGTTGTTTCAGTTAAGAGCGGCAGCTTGTAGATAAAGAGAATCATGTTTCACTCGCTGTGAATTGTGGTGCGTACGTTGGTTAAGTGATGGGGATATTCCACAGGAAACTCCTCTGACTGATTAGAAATTCTGGTGAATGTTTTTCTAGATACTGATGTCATGTATTTTCTGCTTTATTACCTCAACAAATCCTGTTTAGGACATTGAATGCTGTCATATATTTTCATTTTCTCATCACCAACTCCAGTTGATAAAGGCTTCAGGCAAAGCTCTCCAACTAAAAAACCCCAATGCATATTGACATTATTATACATAATTATATCTTTTGAATTGATTTAGTGTAAAAAAATATACAGAGTCAATCATCTTAATTTCTCTTATCCAGTAGGGAAATCCGTCCCGCAGCTGAAACCCAGATGTTTTCATTTACGTTGATATAAAATAGAGAAAAAAAAATCAAATTCTCAAGATGGAATTGCAGAAAAGAAATCAGGTTAATAAATGTTCAGAATGATGCTTAACAATTTTGTTTTCATCAGCTGTTGAGATAATGAAATCTTTCACTCATGATCACTCATAAATGGAGAATAATTGATATTTAGTATGCAGCCTTGGTATTGACAGGGAAAAGTGGAATATGTAATCCTGACAGAGGTGTCATAAAACCAAGCAGCCTGTCAGTCAATCAGCACAAAGGAGAGGCATTAGCGCCGTTTCAGAGCCAAGTCAGCTCCTACCTTGATCCCCTGTGCTCAGACTTGGGTACTTCTGAGTCATGCTAATGATCTTATTACACTTTTAATGTGCAAACTGTACTGTTAGCTCGATCTGTCTCCAAGTTAATATGGTCCACAATTAGAGTGGAACTCTGCTGCTAAACCGAACGTTCCCATCAGGTTTCTGCCGTGCCCCCTTCCGGATACGATGATGACTCCAATGTTTGTTAGCCTCGCTCTCTCCATTCGTGTGGCATATATAATATCAAAATGACATATATACTTTATTAATGTCACTATGTTGGTGGAAAAATACAACATGTGTTGACCCCTCCTGACAGAGTTGTGAGGTTTTAATGAAATTTTTTTCTGGATTGACATGAAATGATAAAAATGTTCTTTCCCAATTCATCTCTCGTGGAGATCCGGTACGTATGAGGAGCTCAAGCCCGGGCATGTCATGTGATTTTGTTTTTCTTTGCCAATCATGTGCCTGCATGCCTGTTATTAAGCTAAACATGGGATCGTAGCTTAGCAACAGCTTCATTTTGTCATTAGATCCTAAACTGCAATCCAAACACTATATGGAGTTCCATTGGTACAAACCAGTGTGATGTATTGAACAAGTCATCGGACCAACATGATAATAAAGTTTCTGTCGCATGCAAAGCTATCCTTCTAATGCACTCTGCACTGTGATGAAGAGTATTTATCTCCAAATGTAGGATTCATAAATGATATCAAATGTGCTGAGAGAGGAGCTTTCTTTTGTTCGTAAGCGACTCATCTCTGTTTTGTATTCCTCGAGGCAGCCGTCCAAGATTTTGATGCGGGTGTTTTTCCTCTGTTTGGTTCTGAAACAATGCCTCTAACAGCATTGCTATCACACATGCAGAGATCTGTTGGCCAGAGGGGAACTTTTGCAGGCAAGTCAACACATGAATGAACTTACAATGCTAACAGAGCTAAAAGAGCTAACAGAGCAGAAAAGCCCAAACCAAAACAAACACATGGCTCCACAGGCCAACCCAGCTAACAGTGGAGGGTTTGGCACTGAGCTAATATCTCATCAGGAGAGATGATAATATGCAAATAAACTCGAATGAGGTCTTTGAGTATTTATTTACCCAGTTTTTACTTTATTGATTACAGTATTTTCTGAACTATAAGGCACACCTTCAATGAACGGGATATTTTAAAGCTTTTCAACATATAAGGCACAGTGGATTATAAAACGCACAGGATTATAAGGTGCACCTTCAATGAATGGGCTATTTTAAACCTTTTCCCATATATAAGGCACACTGGATTATAATGGATTATAAAGTGCACTGTTGGTTTTTGAGAAAATTAAAATCTTTTAGGTGAGCCTTATAGTGCGGAAAATGCTGTAGTTGGCCAGAAAATTGTGACCATCATTGCTCCGTTAAATGATTATTTACACAGCAAAATTTAATATCTCCGATATAGAATACTCAAAGGTCCTACAAATAAAGCTTGAAAATAAATTGATTAAATTTTCTACACTTTTATTCCGGACAAGTCAAAGGCAAACATGCTAATGTTTTAAGCACACACCTTTTAGCATGTTAGTCTCTGTTGAAATAAAGGTGCTGAAACTGATGTTGATCAAAACACCAAGAAATTGCGAAATTAAACAGAGGAGCTGTTTTTCTTTTGTGAAACTAGGATTTATTATTTTGTCTTAAAAGATAATGTCGGCTTTGTCACACTCGTCCCTTTGGGAACATTCTTTGTTTACATCCTTTAACCTCGTTTTGCACCTTTTTCGTTGACATGTTTCCCTTGTTTTACTGGATGAGTTGGCTTGACTCCATGTCCTGAAACAGGAAGTGTGTGTGAAGATGATCCATGATTTATCACTAGCATCCCCTGTTCATGCGTGTGTGTGTGTGTGTTGTTGTCACAGTTTGCGACTCACGCTTTGTGATTCGTGTGCCTTACCTGTGCAGTGAAGTCACTTCTTCAGCATTCACATTAATAATTTACAGCGAGTCTCAGCTCTCTGTTTTTAGGGCTTGTCCTCCAGGCCTCCAGTTCTGTTGAATTCCTCCTCACACCCTAAACACACATGACTCTCTCCCTTCCACTTCCTCCTCCTGCTATCTTTTCATTCTGCTGTGCTTTCTTATCATTCAGACTGACCTTTCTGTTTGGGAAACGCTGTGCTGTTGTACTCTTTCCCGTAAAGCGAGATCAAACGTTCCTTCACGCCTGCCTGACTCCCATCATCCTGCCCACCGAAACAGATGGATCCCATTGGCAAACGCCGCTCATGTTAGCGTCCCGCGCTAACGGCCGTGATGATTCATCCGCTAACACTGTAATCTGATCTGTAATCATGGCTTTCAAACGTTGTGATTGAACGTCAGAGTAATTGTAGAATAGATGATGTGAGGCGTCAGGTGTGAGGACGCTAGACGTGAAAACAAGAGACGCTTTGTTGGTCCCACGGATGTGATGGGTGTGGACGGCGAGGGAGTTGGTTTGTCTTTAACGCTGCAAACATTTATTTATGTCAGCATTTAGTGCTCATAATGATGTCAATATTAGTCATCAAGCTTAATTAACTGTGTGAGCCACAATTATCAATGTAATTAGAACCAATAACTGCGCCTCAGTTGAAATGCATCATCAAATGGACGTGTGTGTGTGTGTGTGTCTGTGTGTGTGTGTGTGTGTGTGTGCACTAATTTGGTTTTTAATTGTCCGGTTATTAATATAATTGCCAGAAGTAAAACCCACCCATCGCCCCTCCCAATAAAAGATGTCACTTTTATCAATAATTAAGTCAATTTTGGACTCTTGCCTTTGCCAACTCATTTTGAGTGGCGGGGGCCCCATTCAGGGGGAAGTCAGGGGGTGGAATCAATAATGGTACAAACTGGCCGTAGCGCCGGTGCTGTTTGATGCGATCGTTTTGGCGGTGGTGGGGGCCGGCGATCCTTTCTGTTGTACAGAAGATACCACAGTCAATAGAGTCTCTGGGATCAAGACACCAAAATAAAACACTGTTCAGTCCGGAAGTCTTTTCTACCTGGGGTTGACTCGTACGGCACAACCGCTTGATGGAATGAATGAACGCTCTAATTGGGCTAAAGTTTCTCCAGCATGTCTCCTGGCAACGTTTTTGTATCACCGCTCTCGGTCCAGCAGCTCTTCGAGTCTCTCCTCGATTTGAAACGATGCTTTATACGTCTGCCACTACCGTACAGTAACACCCCCCCCCCCATCTAAAACTCAACCTCCATCTCTAATCCTGCTCCAAAGCGTAGGAAGCTGCACGGCGAGTCAGGGGAAGGGGAACTGGCTGCTGATTAATATATGCTTCTACTCCCACACCATTGGACACTGACACACAGTTTACTGGAGACATCCCAATGATAACTGTGACTCGCGTTGAGGTGCTGTTACCGTTGGCGCTGCATAGTTCCTGAACTGAAACCGTTGACAACAGTGCTCCGAAAGTATTGTTTAGTAATGTTTGTCCACATTTGACTTATTGGTTGGTTCGGTTCTAAATTCCCCTGTAGTTGTGGTAGGTGATAATAATATGGAGTAAAGCTACAAATGAATGAATAGCTGTGGGCAGGCGCCGGACTCTTGAGGTCATAGTGTTGATCTGACATGGTGCAACTGATAGCTATGCTCTAAATATAATATATGCTTGGTTAGGAATGAGGAGCAGCTGAGTGGGCAGACCACGAGGTCGGGTGATGAGTGGATGTGGGGAAATTTAATACATGTGTTTGCCGGGAATGCACAAATCAGTGGGCCTGGAATGACGACGAAGGGTTAGCTGCGTGTTCGCAACAAGGAGATGAATCAGACAGAACAGAGGACGATTCTTTTTTATTTTTTATTTTAATGCGTTGATTTTGATCCAGCTCCAGTAGAATTTTTTTTTTTTTTAAACATTTCTGAAAACTGTCATCCCCATTCTGCTTGTAATCCGTCCAACTTTAATTCTTTGCCTCGCTCCTTCAGTACCATTAGTGTCGAATCAGCCCTTTTTTCCCCCCATCCATTTATCATTTGAAGATGAATGCTAATGCGCCAACGCCCCACTGAACTACTTACAGTCTCTTGACATGCATTTACATAAAGAGTACGGCATCTAAATGCTCCTAACACCCCGGACATCTGTGGTTTTTTTTTTCAGATCTCCCACGAGTTCACCTCTCGTGTGAATTTGCATGTCGCTTTGGTATGCATGCGGTAGCACCCGGCAACTTTGAATGAGTTTGGCCTCTGTGCAGCCGCACAGTTCATCAACGCCCACCTACCCCTTACTAATGCATAAATGCATGTTCTCATGCATGCCAGTTTTGAACCGTGGGCATGAATACACGATACGTCTTTGTTTTCTGCTTCGTCTTTATCAAATTTTGTCCTGGTTGACTCAGCATGTTATCTATCTGTCTGACTGATATTTTGTGCTCTATAAGTAAAAATCCCATCGTCACTAAACACTGTACATTCCAAACTGCTTGACTCCGTCCAAAACCACATCAGCTGCCCGTTGCTCTACATTTCCTCCTCCATGAACACCACTGAGAACGTTAGCCTGATGTTTATCGTCAGCTTAGCTGCGTAGCGGGTTTTCCTTCCTCTGGGCCAATCGGTTTTGAGGTTTAAAATATGAGCCAAGTAGCAGCTGGTTTTGACGCGAGGTGTTTTTAAAGTTCTTTCCATGGTATAAAAGACGTAGTCAAGGGCAAAACGGGTGTCGTTCACGCCCTCCAGCTGACTATCACTGAGTCTTCCAAGAGAAATGAAACGTGTTTCGAAGGTAAACTGTAATCTTGTAGCCGTAATTGGATTTGATCCCACATCCCTCAGCGAGGGGGGATGGAGCTGAAACCAGTTGAGAAGCTGGGAATGCTGGTTCAGCTTTTCACTTTCCTGGTCTGAAGCAGGAAATGGGAAGTGGGCTCAGCAGAAAATGTTTTCTTTTGAGATCAAACCGTATCAGCGTCAACTCGCTGCATTTCTGCCGCCGTACTGATGTTATCTGGCCGTTCGTATACTTTGAGGTCAGAGGTCGCCTCACACTCATCCACAGGTTAGAACGGGAAAAACAGGAATCGGGAATTGGAATTTCCTGCAGCCTGTTATTGATACTGCAAAGGTTCACGAGAAGTGCCGTCTCAGCGTGTGGTCACCCACCTCCATTCTACAAGCAGCTTATTTTATCGGACAGCGTGAGGAAGACGATGAAGATTTATGGCTCGTGTAGCTCATTCTAATTTCTTAGCTGAGGTGAGCTGTGAGTCACCACGCCTTCCTCCCGTTTTCATCATCCACCCTCACCTCATAATCCCACCTCCGTTTGCCTCCTCCTCTCTCCTCTTAGCATTTTGAATTATATTGGAGGTCTCATCCAGCCGCCGGTGACACGCCGTAACTCAACAAGACATCTGGTTTTAATTTTGTTCTTGTCACTCAAAGAAGGGGCTGAACACTTAATTGAAATGTTATCGGAATCGCAATATGCGTGACTTGCGATATTTAAATCGGAAGATCTGCTGTTTTTCTTCTTCAAATAAAATAAATCATGTCGTAAATGAAGCGGCGTAGCTCCAGCTTACAAATCACGTCCTTCAGAAGTAAGGGAATATCCTAGTTTGATGAAGACCCACACAAAAGCCACATCTTCATCATCACAGCTGTATATTTTGGGCGTGAAAATGAATGCAGTATTTACCATATTTCTAAAGAATATTCTGACCTTCTATTACCCCGTCACACTCTTCATGAGGGTAGATAACTCCTCCCCTTAATTGGCCCCTTAATTCAAATTCTTTCTTAATTCTTGCTTCTTTTTCTTCTGAGTTAAATCTCTTTAGCTCCTCCCCACCCCCCCGGCGGCAAGTCGAGGAGCACATGGAGTAGCCTGGGATTAAAAGGCCGCACGATTGCCAACTTAAGCATTTAAAGTTAGGAGACAATGCTGGGCTTTAGTCGACGATTTTTATGTTTTAGCAGGCAACAGGGGAAGCGACCGGCCTCCTCGTTCCACTAGTCATTGTGACGCTTATGGCTCATAACTGAGAGCTCATGCTGCCCGAATGCAATGGAAGAAAAGGAGAAGAAAAGGCTTTTAAATGAGAAGCACAGTAGTGAGAAATGGGAACGCAAAAGAAGTTCAAGCGGGGATGAGTGTTTGTGTGCTGGCACTTTCCCCTGAGGTGTGTTGAACATTTGCCCCCTAGGCTGAATACTCTGAGATGACTGGCCTCATTTTGCCTCTCTCTGCTTAAGTCCAAGACATCCCCCCCCCCACCCCTGGGGGGGGGGTCCTGTAAATTACAGCTAACACAGAATGGAAAAAGGGGAAAATTCTTGCCTGCCTTTGTTTGGGTGTGCGTTTGATTTGGTAGAGGAATGCATTTCCCTGAGAGCGCTCTGGAAGCCAGTTGTGCTTCCTTCTAACTTTCACTTGTGTTGGTGGCTTAATATGTGCAAAAACCAATTTCCCCATGTTTCTCAACATAGTCCAACGAAGAATTACTCAGCAGGGCCATCCGATCTCTCAATTCCCCCATGCAACTTTTTGCTAACGCAAACAACCACATACAAAGATTTATTCTGGTCGACAGTACCTTCTGACAAAACTGCTGCTGTGAGTCCTGGAGAGAAAAGGCCACGCTGAAAAAAATCACTGTGGGGATCAATAAGGTAATTTTCTGTCGGGTCAGCGGCTGACACTCAGGTTATTTACTCTGAGGGGGCGAGGATGGGCTCGAGGCGTATGTTGGTAGACATATTGCTTTGCTTACCTAATCTCTCCCCCCTGAAGACTTTGACCATGACAAACAGCTCCTGCAATGACCTGGAACCATCAGGTGATTCGCCTCAACCACGCTTTCATTCCCTTGTTCCCGGCACCTAGCGGATCAAATAAATTTTCAATTCCTGTGGCTCAGTTTTATATATTCACAGATGAAGGCTGATATTTTTAGTGGGTCCCTGAATGTATTTGAGGTTATTTATCGGGTTAAGGGACTCAGGAGGAATGTATAGCTCATAGAGAGAGATGTGTCGCCATTGATAGTCTCAGTTTGGTGGTCTGAGAAGATTTTAGTGCTTTCTATGATGTCGTTATTATTATGTCCAGTTTCTGTATAAAAATGTATTATTTTTAGCTCTTGGGTAGCATGAGGCATGATTTTGTTGAGAAGTTAAGACACATGTCTGCAAATATTTTGCATTTTTTTGCTTCATAAAATGACTTTATTGGAGAATATTTTGATTTTTTTCAGAAAATGCTGGCAGTGTGTTTGTACTGTTTCAGATTTTAATAGATATTTCCCTACATCTTTATTCATATCCGAGTGCGGATACACGTTATGTAATACACTTACAGCAGATACGTTGCACAGGAGCAGAGGTTGGTGAGGTAACACAAACCGAGACGGAGACTTCCACCGCGTGATGCTTTTGATTCTCTCAGAAATGGATAAAGATTTCATGGAATTTGAGCGAACTAACTGATCTGTTTGAAGATCATAGAAGTGCCTTCAGCCTGTGAGGGAACCCTGTGCCTCTTTTCACCTCCTGGATTTTGCTAATGAGCGTGTGCAGAGTGTTGTGTTATGTTCAAACACCCCAACCCCCCCACCACCACCTATCGCCTTGTTGCCTGTGGAATAACGGGAAATCCCGAGGGAGCTGTGAAGAAGAAAATTTATGCATATAGAGCCTATATTTACAGATCCTCAGATTGGACTCAGCGAGCCTTAACAGCTGTAAAGATCTCTATCTCAGAAGTCTGCGGTGAAACATAAAGATCGTAATTTACACAAATAGAAACACTGAACAGGGGATTTATGTTACATTACGATTTATGTCAGTCGAGATAAACGCAAACTCCTTTCTTACGTTTCTTTCGTCGACGACACACAGACATACGTGGATGTTGTTTTTCTGAGTCGACGGCTCAAAGACCATTTAAACCTACATGATAAATAATTTGTGCTGCAGCACAACAGCTCTCTTTAATCTTAATAGAAACTGTACTCTGACCTTGATGCATTTTTCAATATAGTTCAATTTAATTTTTCATAATGGTCCATATTACAATAATTACTGTAACTATTCACCCTGTCAGAGTCTATTTTTCTCTGGGTGCTAATGGTTGGGAGCTGGGGTGGAATAAGAGCGTCTCAATGAGGGGTTCAGGTTCCCGAGGATGGAGGCGAGGCCTGCCGTGTTAAAGCCTGCAGAATATGCATTGGGTATATCACTGAGCCGTCCCATTCGACTGCTACACCCGGGTGAAATATTCGCAGAGCAGGAGACCATTTTCTTTCCAATTACAGCAGCTGCACCGGCGAAGTGGCCCATTTGCTCGTCGAGGCACAGGGGGGTGTGAGGGCGAGGGTGAAGAAAGGTGGGCTTTGCATCAATGCAGGTCGTCCATCTGGTGACATGGAGAGCGTGGTGAAAGTTACTAACAGATGCTGTCAGTCTCAGTTTCTGTCAGCGCCTCAAAGTTTCTGATTCTGTGGAGAAAAAATACTAAATAGAACTAAAACTGTCTGATGAGGATGGAAAACTGCAGAGGCGAACACGTCTTGTTGATATGTTGTTCTTTATTTTGTTGCTCTTTAATTCATGTTTCAGTTCCCATCTGCATGCACAAGCCTCCTGATTCCCGTCTGCTGTTTTTTCCACAAAAACCCCCCCAGAATGATTAAATATTTCCAACTGTAATTGGAACATCTGATGAATAGTGATTTGTTGTTTGATTCTTAATGAGATATTTGGATGATTTTCTTTTGTGCCAACTCAAACAAAGTTGTGTGTTGTTGGATTTAATTGCATATGTCAGTCAAACAGAGTAATGGGGATGTATAACAACAATATCCAGCATGCTCCCCCAATTTTTACAGTAATCTAATCCAGAGCCACTTATATACTGAATATCTATCGATCTATCGAGCTATCGATCTATCGAGCTATCGATCTATCGATCTGTCTACCTAAATGTAACACATCAGATACACGTTTAATGGATAATAAAAACAGGTTCATTATCACATTTAACTTTGCTAAGAGGCTGTATCTGTATTGATAAGACAATTCGGATTAGCATGCCTTGTAATAAGTTGACATAGTAGTGTGTTAAAAGAGATGGTAGCTTGGATTTGTTTCGATTGATATCTGTTTTGTGGAGTAATGAATTCATGGTGTAACGATATTTGTTTGCCTGTGTGAAACAAACCATTTTAGTGTTTAATCAGATCGCCCACATCAGACTGTCAGTTTTGACGACTGTACCAGGTGAATTTCTACACTGAATTGTTTTATTTCCTGCTAAAAGGGGCAGGACTTCCTTTATTAAAAGGAAGTCTTGCCAAGAGAGTGTGATGAAACTAACTAGGATGGATGACACAACATTTGTGAATGTGGCCATCAGTGATGTCCGTCCCGTCTGTGTCGATTGCCTAAAAAGCGCGTTGTCTGCAGACATCTCTGATTGGCACAGGTCTGAATGAGGAGATGCTGCACTGGTTTCACTGGTTTCTGCCCGACACTGAGAGCCAATCACACAACGCCCTGTTGATGAAAAGTGGGAAGTGAGACAAAGATGTCTATTGTTTCATCAGACTAGGGCTGGGATGGGGGGGCCAGGAGGGGCCGGGAGGGAGGGGGTTGGTACCCAACATGGCATATACCTCAAAAACAAGACTCCGAGGGAGGCCTCTGCAATGCCCTGACACCTAATGGGGTGAATGACAACCCACGTATTATTGCAGGGGATTCTGGGAAATGCAAAAGGAGAGCTATTCATAGGCAGGACCAGAGAGCCTCTTAAAGGGGGGGTTGGACAGTATCGCTCTTTGTCACGGCTGGAGTCATACACATTCAGTGTTTCAGAGGTGGTGTCAGCAGTGTCGTTGGTGGGGAATGGGTGGAAAGGGGCGCAAAGGGTGGGGCTGGAAGCTGCCCCCCACCCCCATTGGAGTCCCCCCATAGCTTAGTAATGACATCACTCCCACTTCTGTACCTACCCCATGCCGAGCACCAATTACCCCGTCCCTGGCTGCTACTGGAAAGAACGCTTTTGAGCAGTTTTTTTTTTTTTTAGTGTGTTGACACCTCATGTCAGGAAACCGGCAGCCGCATTGGAAAGTGATAACACGTATGAGCTGTCACATCCCCAACGCTCAGCCGTTCAGTTGGCAACACATCAAATGACGTTTCATTTAGTTTTTTAGTTTTTTATACACGTGCCGTTCTGCTCTGAGACCGAGTACCGTTACTGTACGCTTGTGTTACGGTGTCTGATTGATCCTGTTGGGAGTTTCTTTGGACACATTTTATTCTGATTTTAATGTTTAAAACTTTCAGGTTTGTACACATAGCTGCCACCTTTTTAATTCGTCTGAATATTTGCTGTTTGGCCTGTTTTACAACCGTTCTCCTGCAAACTGTGAGGCGTGAATAATGTTCGGGCCTTTGTGTTTAAAGACAAAAACGGTTGAACTTTAATATTTTTCAGAGTTTTAGAGAGAGACAGATATCCAGCTGCACAAAAGGAGAAGTAAGCACAGTAATAACTTTACAGAAGCGGTTAAAATTCCTGAATGTGTTTGCTTCGCACTGTGTCGAAATGCAACGTGTGAATCTGTAAAAATTAAATTAAATGTGAGAAAATCTTGCAACACAAACCAAATGATTTGAAACGCATAAATGTATTGGTTAGTATTCTGTCTGTAGTGGCCGCGTAATGCAGGTGCTGCATGTGTTAACACAGGTAAGGGCTCTTATCGCCTATTGCACCTCCTAGTCATATCTGACTTTGTCTAATCCGGGGATTGACGGTGACTCATTCGAACCACGGTTACAAAAGGTCGCTCTTGGTGAAATTATGAAGGCTGTACAAAATTTATGATACCCCCCCCCCCATCTCTGCAGCTCGTGCACCCTGACACGTGTTGTCAGACAGGCTCAAGGACATCATCACATTTTGCTTCTTTATCTCTTTTCAGCGTCGTTCATGACCCTAGAATGTGCCTCCTCCAGTGGTCAAAGAGGAGACCGTTCAGCTGAGCCCCTCCCTCCATGTTGCCCTTAGTAACCACTCTAATTCAGGTTTATTGCCTCGTGGCCCTCTGACCCTTGGCAAGAATGAATCCCTACCCATTTTTTTAAAGAGATCACACATTAACACCATAACAAGGACCCTCTCTACTCAGATTTTTATCGATATTTATCAAAATCTATTTCTGTGATAAGTTAGCGTTTGTCTGGGGTCATTAATTACGTCTTGGAACGGATTTAAAAGCAGGTTTATTGCTCTCCAGTCACATATATCATCTGGAAGTATAAATTTAGCACATGTGTATAAAGTTAAGAGTCCTAACACTAACCTTACCCCCCCTCCCCTCCATGCTGCACCAACAAGCGGCCATTCTGAACAGACTCAAATGTGCTTGTGTAATAATCAAATGCCGACAAAGATGCTTTGGGTCGCTTAGCTTGATCCCAGGTCTCAGTGATCACAACCCAGTTTCAATCAACAGGGAGAGATTTGAACCGGTAGCATCTGTGGAATCTTCTAATGTAGGGCGTGTATGCAGGATTCATGATGGAGGGCATGTGTGCAGTATTCTGGTCTGTGGTGTGTTTCTGTGGGGCATCTGTGCAACACTTTGGTGTGTTGTAATGAATCATGTCATGTTGTTAGTTCATGTCTGATGCTTATTGATCTGTGTGTGACGCTGCATAACTAACGTGTGCTTAGTCTGCTGTGTTATCTCAGACAAATTCATCATGAGGAGGACAATCTAATCTAATCTAATCTAATCTAATCCTCTAGAGAGTGGATTGCTCTACTACTATATTTACTGCTAGATACACCCGTATCAAATACCTTAGTCGGTTTTGGAAACATCTGCTTTCCGTCCTCCATCTAAACTCAACATAAATAAAAACAGTATTCAGTTTTGTGCACTTCCAACACTTAAGATCTGTTTCTCATTTCAGAGCATAAACATTTTCTGTTTCCAACTTTATTTATTAAAAGAAACAATTTATTCATAGTTTGAGATGCACTGTAACCGTGGTGTTTATAATCTCCTTATTTTTCTCAGTCTGTATCAACTACTTTTATCTTCGATCTTTACTCTGTAAATTAATCCTAAAATCCTATTTATTTGCCGTTTTTGTGTTTCTTTGTGTTTGCCTTATACTGTATCTTTTTTTCTTAAAGCCTCTGTCTTTTGTAAAGCACTCTGAATGGCCTTTAAAATACCAGTTAGCAAAACAGGCATCACAAAAAGTCACTGCATGGAATCTTCCTCTAAAGTACCGGTGGACTACATTTGACAAGAATGGAGGAACAAACCATCTATCCAATGTCTACAATGAGAACAAAATGTTACTAGACAAAAATAACGGCCACCTTAAATGAGTCTTGTTCATGTCAATTTCGCATATAAGTACAAATTAAAGCTTATACTAAATCAGATCACATTGCGAGCATCTCCCTGTGGCACACCTTCCTCTTCTAAACATGTCTGTAATGGAGCCTACCTTCACAATAGTGCAGTGCCCCCTCCTGGTAGGAGACTTGCAGGTGCAGCTCTTCTTCACTCATCCTCCTGATCAACATCTTGAGCAGGCAAGGAGTCGTCAATTGTGCATCGTGGACTTGTAATCCGGATGATCCGGTTCACCACCAAATCTAATGGGTTATTCACTGGGCCGTATCCTACCTCTCCAAAAAAACCCATCTTGATCAAAGTCCATAAAAATGTTTTTGAATAATCGCGCTAACAGAGAGAAGCCTTTCCTTTATGGCTGAGAAAAATCTACCTTTAACGTGGCACTTATTCAACATCAGTGATATGTATCTGCATAAATGTCACTGTGACAGATTCCCATACCCTTTTTATACTTGATGATTGTTGCAGTTTGATTTGTTATGCAGTGACACCTCCGGTCTGCACTCTCCCTATACTTGAACTCTTAAATTTCACTTTGTTCTTCACTTCATGCCACATTTTCAGCAGTAGCACTTAGCTCATGAACACACACACACACACCAAGTACCACAGCATTACACCCTGTAGGGTCTTGTCGAAGAGGGTCTCCAGGGTGGGGTGGCTGCATGTTCCCTGGCAAACAGTGGACTGCTGATTGACATCTTATTATAGGGTCTTCATGTTCATGGCCCTATTGGGCGATTGGGAAAGTCATTACATGTCGTAAGTCCTTGCGCTGCCTTTGTATGTTGAGCATGAGCATCGTTTTTGACATCCTTTGCCAATGTGCTAAAGAGGCAGAGCGAGTCGGAGACAAGGTGCTCGGCGAGCTGGGGCCAAGGTTAAGGGGATGTCTTCAGAATGTACCTCCACATTTAAAGGATGCTAACTGATTGATAGAGATTAATTCATGTCCTCGTCAATACCTGATGCCTACATTTCTGCCAGCAACCTCATCTTAGATTAGTGTTAATTTAGTCATGGATGATACTTCCTTTAGCTGCTTCCTTCCTTTAGCTTCCTTTACCGTCACCCAGAGACAAGGAGGAAGATCCAGAAATCTGGATCGGATTAGATTAGATTAAGATCCATTGTCATTGCCCAGTGCAAGCACTCAACATCGAAATGCAGTTTAGCATCTAATTCAAAGTAGCAAGGAGTGACATAGACGATTGGACAATGTCGTATAGCTACATAACAAGGCTTCTTGTCATAAATGAATAAATGCATACGCATATACTGTACATGAAGTGCCTATGTTATCAGCTGTTTATAGTTGTTGGAGATGTTATCAGCAGAAATCTTATCATAGGCTAATGCATAAATACATAAAAACATGAGAGTAAGGCAAATAAATGATAAGTCTGGTCAGACCAAGTCTTTTTAACCTCAGATGTTTGCAGATAATGCTGACACTTCCCGTGGAACCACAAATGTCCATGTGTGTCATATATGTTTATAAACAGTCGTAACCCTTAAGACCTGTAACAGCCTTGTGTAAAATAAGTGGAGTTTCCCCTTTATTCAGACATGTGTATAGCACTGAAAGATTTTTTCACTTTGCCAGTCTGCTAAGCTAAAACTCTCTCTTTGAGGAGAATGGGTACTCCCATCGTTGTTAATCCATTGGTGGTTCTCCATGGTCACAGGGCTTATTCTGCAGTGTGTGTGATAACGGATGTGTTTCCTGGTTTAGCTGCTCTCCCTCAGCTCCCGCTCTTACAGCTGTGTAATTCAGCCTCTTTTTACTATGCTGGCATATCTCCTACACCCCAACTCGAGGCCCCCCTAATTAAAAAGTGGATGTTTTCCTTCAGGGCATGAAAGTGTATGTTTGCCTGTACAAGTGGGTGTGTTACAGTGCGCGTGAATGCACGCGGTAATATTACTGAGGAAGCAGTAGGAGAGGATGTCAGCCCGGCTTCTCTGTGCTACTGAACCAGATATAGAACCCGCCCAGTTGGAAATAGGACTCGCCACGTCATCTCCAGTCATCGGTGTTTTCCTTTTGTTTGTTTCATGAGAAATATATGTCAAAAAAACAGTTAAATGAAAGTTACTGCAATCCTACCTCCTTCCCCCGCTGAGGTGTTTGGCTCTCAGCCGTCACTGTCAAGTGTTTCCGAGGAATTTCTCCCTGATCATTTGGAAATTCTATTCAGCTGTTCCTGTTAAACAGAATTGTGTTTTTTCATGCTTCAACCTTTGTGCTTATTGTTGTGAGTAGTGACTTGTCAGTTTTGGTGCTGAGATAATTATTCACTATAGAAATGTGAAGCTACGATGAATGATGTTTTCTGATTCTAATTTGATTGAGTTTGGTTCAAGACTAGGCTGCTTCGGTTACAGGGTCAATATTTACAGGTATATTCAGGTTGCAGTGTTTATTTTCCTGAAAGGCAAAATTCCCTGGTATTCCTTTAAGCTATTGTTGACTATCTCTGTGTAACCGTGTGTTTGGTAAACTCCACCTGCCCAAACTCCTCCCAGACCTTATGGCTATTCTTTATCATCTATTACACCAATCAGCCTCGTCCTGCAGCTCCAGTGGTAGAGACGGCTCTATCAGTCTTGCTTGGCCTGAGCTCCCTGCACAAAGCAAGACAAACGAGCGAGACCTGCCCCTCATTACCTGAGCTGTAATCACTATGTCGGCTGATAAGATAACTGTCACAATGCATGTTCGGTTATTGACGGCTTTGGCCGTCCAGATCGATAACCCGTGATATCTGTACATGTGTGGTGAAAAGGAATAAGATCAAATGATCACTGCTCTTTGTTGATCTGTAGATATATTATATTATATATCTAACGCCATTGGCCGGCCTACAAGATACTGAAAAATACCAGCCCAACTTCATTTTCCTATTGATGCAAATCAATAGACATGTTCTCACATGCATCTATGCTGTCATTCTGCACTCATCCGTCAAGTTTGCCTCAGTATTTGGCAGTAGCTGCTTTGCTAGCATAGTGAAAGTGACTTTTGTGTCAATGGTGCCAATTCATAGTGAGGGGTCTTCCCTCCCCCTTCTTCCAGCCCAGATCCCAAGAGGAGCTTCAGGCATGAGCGAGATAAGAGCCCCCGCAGAGAAAGCTGTTGTGGGCTTGGCTCACTTATGTTGTCCCCTGCGCCCCCCCCCCCCCCCCCGTAGGCCTGTTTGAGCAGCCTCAGTCGCTTGAACAATGAGGAGCAGGATTTGGCAGAAGGAGAACCTCAGTGAGGAACAGCTGACTGGATGGAGTCTGAATGGAGCAGTCATGACTGAACTTTCCGTGGTTATAATTAAAAAGAGAGCTATAATCTGACTGTATTTGTTGAAGTAAATGCTCTAATTAGTGGAGTGATGATGTGCCCTTTTGATGCTCTTTCACTGAGAGGCTTTGTCAGCAACATTGCAAAACAACACACAGCATAAAATGAAGTGTACTGCTTCACCTTCTTGTGTTAGAACACAGTTTTCTGTTTGCTCACAAGCATAGGAACTGAGCTGGTGGTTTGAGGCTCTTCCTGTTACAGTGATTAGTCAGACAGACAGATGTGGTCTGCAGGCCGCGTTGCATAATTTGGCCCAGATGTAGCCGGGGATGTTGAAGCCAAGCGGCCAGCTTGAAGCCGTTTCTCCTCTGATCCTCACTGCTCCTTTCTCCGTATGTGCGTCTCATGAAAATGCATGTCATGCTCAGCGAGCTGGGTTGTTGGAGAAGAATCTGCCTAAGCCTTATAGTTTTTTCTGGAGAGGCGATTGCACCAGACTGCATACCGTACTCTCGGGCACGCCCGGTCTTCTTACTTTCCATTATTTCTTTCTCCACTGCCTTTTTTTTTTTTTCTAGTGATGATGCATGTTGCTTGTCAGAAACAACCCAGAGTTGGAAATAGATGACCAAGAGTTCAAACTGTGACTCCAAGTTTTTTTAATCTTTCAGCTGAGGTAGGACAGCGTCAGATTTTGACATTGTAGTTATCTTCCGACTCTAGTTTTGTCCCCTTTCAATGCTATAAAGGCAGCTTTTACTTGGTCCCCTTTTGTGAGGCTAAACATGTATGACATGAACAAAAAGCAGGAGAGCATGAATGTCAACAACTGATTTAATGCAGTCAGGTCACAGAGACTGAATCATTCTATTCATTTATTCTGTCAGTTCATGTTGTACCGCTCACTGAAATGAGGCATAATCAATTTTAATTGCACATTACCTACTTCAACTAATTTATGCCATTATCTGATGAAGGAGTTGAGAAGTTAAGCTGATTTCGGTCACTGTTCGTATTTATCAACCTTAACCTTGTAGCATTTGCCTTCGCTCTGTATAATTGAACAAGACCCTCGACTGGTTTCTCTTAGGATGTATCTCTTCCCTTTGTGAATATTTCATATAGAAATGCTTAGAAAGGGTGTAGATTTGCATATTTGCACTGATGTGCAATTCCCTTGAAACTTTTGCCATTCATTTGACCTAGTTGTGTTTTATATCCAAGGTATCCGCCACTGTCTGCTCTCTTTGATAAAGACTTATTGTAAATCGCTCTGTATGCGTCCTACACGACTTGAAGGAGGAGGACTTTAAATCTGTCACAGAAAAAGTGATGGCCGCTTTCACCGTAACCAGAATTGCGCCTTGCTCAATCGTCATTATCTTAGGGCGGTCGGTGGCAGAGGCTGTGATCTGAGAGATTGATGCGGAATAAGATATTGTGAGAAATGGATGGAGGTAGTCATAGAGCAGGGAAGGACAAAAGAGCAAACAACATGCTGGAAGATAAAGGCCAGCCGAGAAGATGAAGCACCCGCCGACTGCTCTGTAAACAATGCTAAAATGAAGCCACAGTCCAGCGCCCACGGCTGGACTACTTCCATTATCTCTTTATATCAGCCGTATGTCTTTCCTCACCCATTAATTACCAGTGGACACAACTGACAGGCATTAGTCACTCCTGAACTTGTCTTACAACTTGCTGTCACAAACCTGGATGGACTGACGAACGCCCGATTTGCATGGGAGGCTGGAAAACACTTACTTTGACTTATGTTTGCACTTCGCTGAAGACTCAAGCCTCCGTGAGGCAAAGATAAACAAATTCTAACTCTCGTTTGCAAGTTTGTTGTTGGGGGAAATGGGCTGTGTCCCCCACTGAGGTTCAAATTATGTCTACATTGCTGCAAATTCACTTCCCTTGCAAACATTTAAGGCCGCACAGGGCGACCTCTCCTGAGTTAATCGTTATCATGTCTGTCAGGCGGTTGTTAGGTTGACCTTATGGTATGAACTGTTTGTGTCCTTGAGGCAACCAATGAGCTGCCTGTCATCCTTTGGAGTTAAATCATTCAACATGGGAGGCAAAGTATTTAGTAGATGGTTGCAGCTTCACTAACCACATCATTCAGAGAGTCTGTCCGGGCACTAGATGGGAAACGCTGTTACGGAAACATGACTTAAGCTAGGCCTTAAATTTTGCCTTAACATGCTCTTTTCTGAGCTTTGCAAACAAAAGCTCTCAAAGCTACCACCAAACGTAGAGCCAAGAAGTCGACTTTATTCCCTGGCTGCTGCCTGCCAGGACCTTGTTTCGACTGGGATGTTGTCTGGATCAGATATACCAGTGCAAAGATTACATCAGCAGAGAAATCTTAAAAACTTGCACACACTTCTAAACAAACAAAACCATCTCTACCATCTTCAAAAAAAAACAAAAAAAAAAGTGGTCTCATTCCTTATGAAATTTGATGGGTGCATCGAGGGCTTTTTTAGCTGGAAGGCACTGCTTAAAGACAGAATAACAGAAGCATGTGTATGATACATTATTCAGTCCAGTACAACAGTCTAGCAGTAAATACCTCATATCAAGGCCTCTTCTAAATCAGGGGCTTTTGTAGCCGGGGGGGTTAACATTCAAAATTTAAATTTTCTGCACAGGCTGAGTGCAAGAGGAGTTCGAAAGGAAGAGTGTTGTGTAAATGCTCAAGGAGTTTAGCAAACAAATGGGTCGTACCTTCACTCAAAGGACAGAAGGTCAACCTCTGACCCCATCCTTTGACCTCAGCAGCCACACATCATGTCATCGTCAGCATGGAGGGCTGTTTGTGTTTTGGTCGGACCTGTTGGGCTTTGTGATTTTAATACAGATTTGTTTAGATTTGAATCGTTTCCTGCCTCCGTCCGACTTTGTTTCTGGAACTCCCGTTCGCTTCCTGTGAATCCGTTCCGCCTTTCATCCCCTCCCTCTCCTCTCTTACCCTGAGGTGGTGTAAGTGTGTGTGTGTGTGTCATCTCTTTGCTGTGGTATCTGAGACCAGCATGCCGAGGCTGGTCATATGATCCCCGGCGATGAGTCAGAGATGAGTGGAAGTTCTGCTGGGTGTAGCCGGCCTCTTTTGACCCCGGAGTGCCGCTCTGCCGCTCTACGTTGCCCTCCCAGCATTAGCCCCAGTGAGCCAGTCATCCAGCAACACTGATACCATAATGGAGGTCATGGCTGGGGGTAAATTTGTGTACATGGTGGTCTAGTGATTCTGTAAGAAGATTACATCTTTCCCAGACTGGGAACATCTTGTACACATATGTTTTGGAATATATAACTTTCAAAATGTGTGATTCAGAAGCGTTTTTTTAATTTCAACAATTCATCCTTGATTGATCCTAACACTACTAGCGCTAGTCTGTACATGTGAGCAGAAGGTATTTGCAGATTTCCACCCTCTCCTAAGTGTTGGGTTTTCACACAGAGCTGTGAAATTAGATCTCAGTGTTTTTCAAAACAGTTAAAAAACAAGTTTTTTACAAGACAAAATAGATCTATCAATATACCAAGAAGGTGATCAGTTTGTTCTGTTCATTAGGTCCATTACAGAAAAACCATTTGGTATTTTTTTATGGAGCTCATTGGGAGATCATGTGACTGGGAAAAACTCATTAATCTGGATCTGGTTAAAAGAGTCCATCCAGGAATTTTCTTTTTTTCCCCCCACTGTTTTCATTTCATTAAACTCCCTCAGAGAATTTGATGAATTTGAAGAGTTGGATGAGAAGCAGAAATAGATTATACTTGAATGTGGAAAAAGAGGAGAGGTTTCAGGAATCTTTTCCAGTAGCTCTGTGTGACAAGTCTTTTGGTCTGTTTTTCTTGATTGGACTTAATTTATTTGACAAATTACAGAGAAAATGGGTTCAACAGTGCATTGTCCTGAAGAAAATTTAGGAGTGGATCCAGATAAAGGAGGGGGAATCTTCATGAGAATGCTGAGGACAGCCGTTGTGTCAGCCCTGGTGTATCCCACCAGCACCATCCCCAAGAGATAAAGACTCAGGATGATATCTGGAGGAAGGCCTCGGATACTCTCACTGTTAATTCATCTGCGGCGCTCACAATTCTGACTCGACTTTCCTTGAGTGAGACGTCGACGCTCCGAGGATTCCTCGCTGTCGGAAACTTTCAGCTCAGAAATCTGCATGTGTAATGCTCTGTCAGTGCATGGCTCAAAGACATGAAACTAAAGCGTATGAAAATATCCAGACGTCTCGTTTCAATCTATTCCTCTCCGTCGATCTGAGTGGAAACGCTGTCACATGCTTTTCCAACTGTGGCAAGTGTTTCTGCTTTTAAAGCACCCTCCTGGCAGAGGATAGATATAGTTTTCGACTCTGCCACTCTGACTGTCACATGGCTGCCATTTTCTTCCTCGGGGTCTCCTCTCTTGAGAGCTGGCCTGTCAGCAGAGGACGACGTAGAGGGTTGGGTATGTCGGATTCTAGTGGGTGATGGAGGAGGACAGAGGGCTAACTTCGTGCAACGGAAATCTACCTAAACCCAAGTGATGAACCGTGAAGCAGCACCGATCCGAAGCTTCTCTCTGGGACGGTGGAAGGACCTTTACATACCTTCAGTCTCGTGCAGATGGATGTACAGACTAAATGCACACGCATTCACGTTGTCATGATTGTTTATGGCGGTGGGCGGGGACCCTACGCCATAAACAACCACGGCTCTGGCAGTCTATTTAGCTGATGGATATGGTATTGACTTTATGGGCAGTTTCTCCATCTGGAAGGGCCTGACATGGTTGATTTCCTGCATTTGGAGGGAGTTAGCTGAAGAGGATGGATTAACTCTTGTATCTATAACTCTCCCCTTCTGTCTGCGAGAGAATGGTTTATAACTTTCGAAGCGTAGAGACGAGAGAACCTGGTGCAAAAAAATAAAAATAAAATAAAGAATGTCTGGCTTAGTTGGACACGAAACCGGAAACAAATCACACGTCCTGTTGGCTTCTTCTTTTTACATCTCTGAATTAAAAAAGAAGGAAAATCTCTGAAGTCACATGGAGATGAAAGAAGACAAGATGAAACTTTAATGGTCCCCCCGGGTGCTGAGTAATACTAATTTATGCATGCTGGTCTGTAGACTTTCAGCCAGCGCCTTGTGTTTTTTTTCTGTCATCAATTTAAAATGGTGCTTTTATGGTTAACAATTTAAAACTTTAATGGCTGAGTATCTGCTTGTTTCGGGCTTTGCAAGTTTCCCAGCCGCCACACCCCGCTGTCTTTTCTGAAACGCAATAGGCTTAAAAAGATGAAATGGTAGACAATGTCAAGAAGACTGGGTCTGGGGAGCGTCAGGTGGTCTTGCAAAAGAAAAGTTGTGTTTGTAACTTGAAAATGAGCCACTTTTGTACATTTTGGACTCCAGGATGGAAGTTGAGCAATATTTGGCTCGAATATTTGCCTCTGTTTTTGTTTTTGCCCTGGATTTGCATAGAATTTTCTTCATTAGTGCCTCCTGAGGCCTCTGTTCCAATATAGGTGCAAACTATGTATTCGTCTGAATTCCATTGTGTCTCCTTTTGTGCAGGTTATTGATGGAGGCAGGGTAGGTAGCTGCAGTCCTAAATGGCATTAGGTTTTGTTTTCCTGGTTTCTTTTAGTCTCTCAATGGTCTTATGGGTTCAGTTAGCACTCTTTCTATAGAGGTGCTCACTAAATGATGATTTAGCCAGCCTTCATTAGCTCATTGGGGTTGTTAATAGGCTTAGTCTTAGGGTGTGTGGTGGGATTAAATGTGACATTTCTTATCTCTTCTGTTTATTATCTTATTGGCATTTTGGCTTCATGAAATGAAACTTGCAAACAAAGTTGGAACATGAAGGACATACTTACCCGAAAGCACTGCGATGGAACAACAGAAATCTATTCATTTCATATCTCCTTCATTGTTTCTGGAAACAGAAGTAAATGAAATCAAGCAGATGTTGGCGCATTGCATGTGTTCAGCAACAGAAGGCGGCGTTATGAATGCATCTTTTGTGAATGCGGCTGTAGTTTGTCTTGCGTCACCCTCCTACTGTTAGAGGACTCATGCCTGCAGCTCTTCAGGGCTCAGATGTACACCCCACAGATGTAACTACAAACAGACGTGAAGTAGCCTGGAACACACATACAGCACAACGCAACACCGCTTGAGTCCACAAGCTTGGAAAAGAAACAGAGCATGAAGCAATCTCCTCTGTGCATCACATGCAGAACGGTTTACGGTTTGGACAATTGGTCCACGTGACGCTCAGCTCCTTTCTATGAGTTTGATTTGGTTTCTGTGAAAGTCACGAGGCACCGACAAAGAAACGTTTCTGTATGGAGGAGCGGTAGTTGTTGATTGAGTGATGCAAATCTTTTTACATTTTGTCATTTGGTTGAACCAGTAAATGGATTAGATGAACATGGGAAATAAATGTGGGTAAATATAAATGGGACTATCTTGACTGAAATGTCGGGAAAAATTGTAGGAACATTCGACACAAAACAAGGACGGATTTAGCAAATAGCTAAATTGGAACATCAATTTTCTATAAGCACAGACTAAAAGAGAAAAATTTGAATTTCCTCCTCAACCCATCAGGCTCACCTGCAATGGATTCCCTCCGCCTGAGAACAAATGGACTCTGGCTGCCTTTTGTCACTTCTGAATCACTTGATGTCGGCGCAGAGTAAGAAATAAAGTAACGTTCTCTCCTTTTCCTTTTACATAAAATAGCGAAAATTGAAACGGGCGTTTCAGTGCCGTTGTGGAAAAGCGTCGCCTAATGAAAGACATCAGCCAGCTCAGAGGGCTGGATAAGGATTCCCTTTAGCTTTAGCTTCAGAAGTAAAGTACTTGGTCGCGGTAACCATCACATCTCAAAGAAGTGTTTATCTCATCATTTCTAAAAGTATCAGCTGGAATTGGCCAGATATTCAATAACAGGCCTATTATCAGCCTTAGCAACGAAGAAGAAACCATGATGATGTAACTGATGTATTGGGATAGCTTTCCTGGGTGGTTGATCCATCCGTAGGAACCACACGAGCCGCCCCGGCCCCTCGCGTCAATCACAGCCGCGCTTCCTGACCGGCTGAATATTTAATGGTTGAGCCGGACATGAAAGATTCACCACCGGGGCGCTTCAGCCCATAAGACGGGGGATGATCTTGGATTTTTATGAATTATAAATGGTGTCACATTTTATACAGAGGACCCAAGCATATGTCCATCATCGTGAATATTTTCCTTTTTCAGAAACACACATTTCACCAGTTGTTACTTGTTTATTGCCGGCAGTATAACTTTGTGCGTCAATAAATCTTTTGAAATAAAAATTTGTCAAGCGTTAGTTATGAGGCATTTCTATTGTTTAACCCACAGATGGCGCTGTCATGGCTGTGGTTTATATATTTTATGACTTCTGGGGTCTTTTTTTTTGTGGATATTTTTATGAGATTTTACAGGTTCGTAGTTGTGTTGTGAATTAATAAAACACACAAAAGAGAATCCCGAATCAAAACATTTACAAGAACTTTGTGCACTGTCTTGCTGACATCCTATTAAAAGCTGTGAAATTAAGATTGGGCCAAGGGAGACATTCTTGACTTTTACATGAACATAGAACCCATTGAACCCATCTTGTGTGTGTGTGTGTGTCTCTGTGTCATATAGTGTGTTTCACTCAAAGAAAACTGAGGCCAGAGGGCAGAGGCATCAGCAAGACGCGAAAACATGCAGATTTTATTTGAATCAAGCAAATCAACCATTGTTGTGTCGACACGGCGACGCTTTGTGTTTGTGTGTTTTTTAAAAAGCTGGTTTGCTGGTGCTCCGCTGCGCATTAGTGGGCCAAATGAGATTAGGCCAATTTAAAAAGAGCCTGTTTATCAACTCCCACCGCCACCCCCGTACCCCATGGCAACGTATGCTCATATCCATTTTGAGGGAAATAACAACCATTTTTGATTTATTGCATTAAGTACATATTGATTCAGATCTTTTCAATTTCTTTCAAAGCGGTTTTTTGAAATTTTTTACTGTGGACTTCACACAGGAGTCAGGAACTCAACTGTTCTTTGTTTTTTTTTTAGATTGATATTATCCTTTCCTCTTTTTGTTACAAGAAATGATCAAAAGTAAATAGTCGCATGAGATTATCCGGTGACGTCAGAGCGTTAATCTGTAGCAATCACATTTATTCCCAATGCCTCCGCGTTTATTTGCTCTTTGCCTCGTCTGCTTCTGATTCAGAAAGCTGGTACCCCCCACTGTGTTTACCTTCAGCCGAATCCACTCCAAATCACACAGAAAGAGAATAAAACAGTCTGAGAAGGACAAACAGTTTCGGGCCATGTAAAGTTTGTTTGTTCGAGTGGGAGTGGGGGTGGGGGGGCTCTGGGTGGCTCAGGCGGTAAAGGCTTTATGATGCAGAGGTCAGTCCAAACCCTCTGCAGAGGCACCGGCGCTGGCATTTGGGCTAACGAGGGTGTGCGTTGGAGAAGAAGGGATGAGGGCGTTCATGCGTGCTCATGCCTTCATCGGGCATCCTGGAATCCTGCACAAACGAACATCCAGCATTTCAGCGGTTCATTTATACACACATACACATGCATGATGTGTATATTTTTGTCTGGGGTCGTACAATCATCTGGCTTCCACACATCTTTTAATGTTCTGCTAATATCCATCCACACCCACTGGCCTTTCTTTAAGTAAGCAGCAACATTAATGGATTGTCTGCAGATCACTGGAGGCTTTCATGGCACCGGGGGAAACTGACAAATGCGTTGAAACACGTTCTGCCTCAGTTCTCTGGTTATTTATTTACTCGTGATGTGAGCTCGTATTAACTTTACAAACAGCCCGGACCCTGTATTTACTTGATGCCCTGCTGGATTCTATATTCCATGAAAAAACACACAGAAATCAAAGAAGCGTGTGTGTCTCTGGCTCTTTTGATAGAGAAGAAGAGGGAGGGTGAAAAGAGGATTTAAAATACAGGAAAATGCAATAAATCATTGTCAGAGAAATGTTTCTTAATTGTGTTAGCAGCCCCTTCATAGCGGAGAAAGATGCATATAATCAAGCGTGTGCTAAATTAACCTTGACGTGGATCTTTTTAAATTCATAAAGTCTGAATTTGCAGATAAAAGTCCCTGAAAGGAATAAAAATGAGCGCGGGGCAGGAAAAAAAAAAAAAAAGAAGGTAGCATTGGGGTTTTTTTGTGGGTTTTTTTTACGTCACACTGACTAGCTTAATAAAGATAGTGCTTCCATAATAATCCGCGTCAATATGATTTCACACTGTCATATGTCTCAGCCGATGAAAGAAAATCTTCAAGTGAAAAATCAATGATATGCTAATTAATGTTATATCAACAAATCAACTGTGCCTGGCGAAGCTTAAAATGCATACCGCTGTATAATTAAATGATATATCAGCACAGTTACTAAAGAAAAAGACCTCAGAGCTGTTTACCTGCACAACAATGCATCTCTGCAGAAAAAAGGAAATATGCAACTTTAAATTCAAGTACCACTTACTTTTAAGTAACCTGTGCTTTTTTTTTTTAATCTGTTTTTCTCTTATTTGCTGCTGCTGCTGCGGTGATTGCTGCCCTTGTGATGCCTCTTCAACAGGTAATGTAATTTTTTTTTTTTCTTGCTCTTCTACTAGCCTTATCAATTTATTTTGGAGTTTTCTGAACCATATTGCATAACATCAAAGAAACAACAATCATCCCATTTAATAGATACGACATCACTGGGTTGGTTTTGCTTAGATTCCTGCTGCGGAGTTGCATGAAAATTTACCTCGAGCTGCGAGCAGAGAAAGTAAATGTGGATAAAATGCACGTTTCCTTTCTGGCTGTTTTTTTATCCGGGTAGGGTGTGGTTGTGTGGAACTCAAGCGTTTACTACTGGAATGGTTTTTGTCTCTCTGAATGAAAATAAATGGCCTAGTCCCCCCCCCCCTCCCCAGAAGAATCCAGCGGTTGCTTGGAGAGCTCTCTGGTTGGATCCCCGTGTGGCTCAGCGAGGACCAATAACCCCACGTTAATCCTCATAGGTCCATCTGTCGCCTGTATCTACACACGTGTGTGTGTGTACGCCGACGTCAACGCCGCGCTGGCCTCATTCACGTCCGTCCTCTCCGCTCGTCGTCGTTTAATTCCCCCTCCCTCTCTCTCCTCCTCCCCATCCTCTGACATTTTATAATCCACCCATTTCATTGTTTTAAGCCGGCGCCGCTGTCAACCCTCCTCCTGCTGTTCCTCTCCTCGACCCCGTTTCCCTCTTTGCCTCCGTCGCCTCATCCTCTTTTCACTTTCGTGTCACCCTCTGTTGCCCCCCCCCACCCCTACCCCCACCTGTCCCGCTCACATCAGCCCTCCTTGCAGCACGATGGCGACTGATTCAGCGACTGGTTTCAGCTGGAACCGAATGATTAAATCATTAAAGATAATGAGTGAAAACAGAGCGGGGAGGTTTTTTTCGCTGTCGGTCGTGTGGCGTTGGAGGGATGTGGGCTCTGGTTGCAAGTTAAAGGCGTGACATGATGGCGTATGAACATCAAGGCTAGTGGCAGATGATACCCCCGCCACCGAGCAGCTGCCTGTAAGGCTGCCTTTCCATTTGGTGTGTGTGTGTGTGTGTGTGTGTGTGTGTGTGTTGATGTTTTTCTCATCCTTTATCAGCTGTTCGGTGACTGGCGGTGACTCCCTCACCATACTCATAGTTTACCGGTTATTCAGATGCAGCACATTTTGTAGTTTTATTATTTTTTATTCCTCCATGCACGCACTATATCTCAATTACCCCCCCCCCCCAGAGTCTGTTCGTGCCCCTTTTATGTCTTTTGCTCGTGTTTTTGTCTCTGTTGCATCATGGGATCCCCTCAGGAGACTTTTAATGCTCCCCAAATGTCTTTTTTGGTGGCAGACCCCCGTTAACCAAATTGATGATCTAGTGCCAGCCCTTTAACGCGTTATATAAAATATATATCTGCTTTGGGATGATGCGTTCTTGTTGATGTGTGTGACTGCATTGCATAAACCCACAAACGTCATCTGGAAAGCGGGGACCCATCCTACTGATGGGGCGTTTAGATGGAAGGTGGAGATTACGAACCGATTAATTTGCAAGGGAAGATTTCGCGGGCCAAAGGGGAGGCGGTGGCAACGAGCTAAGCATCTGGGATTATCCAGACTTAATGGTGGGAATAAAGCAGCCTATGGGTGGCAATCCGCTTTCCATCGGTGCAGATTTCCATCACATTGACGTGTGATGTCGTCTTAGGGGAACCCTGCGTCGATGCAGTTTCCCCTTTGATTCCGGGCCACTAGGTGGCAGCGCAGCCAGTTTCACCACCGTTGTTTAATTAGAGAATAAGTAGAACAAGAAGTGTTCCACATGTCCAGGTGTTGTGAAATTTACAAGCGCCTTGGTTCAACTTTTACTGGTGAGGGTGGATTTTTCTAAGGCAGTAATGGTGTTTTTCAATCGCTTTGGAGCGGATTAAAGAAAGGATGTTGTTGTCAGGTTTTGTTTTGGTGTGGTGTCCATGGAAACATGGACATCATGTCCAGAGCATAGCTGGTAAAACTCACCAGCGTGTGTTTCTGCACAGCAATTACATCAGACGAGTTCTTAATGGTGTTTGTGGAGGATTTGAAACAAGCCAGACTCGTGTCATCTCTCAAGCAAACTTCACTGAACTCAACAATCGGGAGTAGATGGAGGTCGTCCTGTGTTTTTGTTCTGACTTTGAGCTCAGGCCTGATTACACAACAAAGAGGCTTTTTGATTCATGTGCTTTGACTGTCTGTCGATGACCAGACTCAGACTGCTGACCTCATCCTCTGCAGACGTGGAGCTGTAAACCTAAATGGTTGTCTGATGGTTCAGATGGCTTCGTCCCTGTGCTGCTGGCTGTGCTGTTAGTGTGTGTGTGTGTGTGTGTGCTGTTAGTGTGTGTGTGTGTGTGCTTATGTGTGTGTGCACACACGCATGTGTTTGTCTGGCCATAGAAGATCAACACCGGGTGGGCGGTTTGTGTTAAAATGCCTGCATGCATTTTTTTTAGATGCTGGTGGGCGTTTTAATTTGTGTCTGCGTTTGTGTGCATGCCTGTTTGTGGGGGTGTATTTTTTTTCTTTCTTTCTTTCTTTTTGTCCATGCAGTGTGTGTGTGTGTGTGTGTGTGTGTGTGAAACTGAAGTGTGTGTCATGTGATACACATCTCTCTGCGGCCGACCCATGCAAACGCACCCCGGGGCTGGAGATTCACAGCAATCTATGGCGTTGTGGGAGGACCACAGTGTACGACTTTGCAGGTTCACCTTTTCAAGATGTATCACAGTGACTCCATCCCACCTATAGATAGCCACCAATACCCTTAAGACTCAATGAGGCATGTGTCTCCTCCTTTGTAGAGCTACAAACCACCTCAGGTGTCTCTGGGTGAGAGACGATCCAGCTGTGTCACCCAATTACTGCAAAATCTCTCAACGGGTCGCACCTTTTCATCCGGCATCCGGTGGTCCCGGCAGGCATCGGATGTAAGAGCTTTGAGAAGAAACGGTGGCACACAGTCGTAGAGCTCAGCAGTTTTTTTTTTTTTCCTGGAACGCTGTGGACACCTAACAGCTGGTGGAAAGAGGATGTGGACTGAGTTTCCCAGGGGTCTCTCTTTCCAAACAGAACGACCGACGAGGAGCGTCGCCTTGCTTTTTTCTGCCTTCTTGTTCCTTTGCACTGAGAATTGTTTGTGTGTGTTTTTTTTACCTTATTCGGGGAAAAGCGGCATGAAATAATTTGACTTTTTTTACCACTCAATGTACAACTCCTTTCTCTCTCTCAACGGGTCTTTCTCTTCGACTGAGTCTCAGTGTTGTTGGCAGGAACAATGCAGGTATTTATAGGATCATATCCGTCCGCCTTTGCCCTGCCTCGCCATCCTCCTCGTCATCTCGATAAGTCTTATCTCTGCAGCTCCTCTCTTTCTCTTTCGATAATCAGCTCTTCGCCAGAGATCCTTTCCTTCAAAACTTATTTTCGTCTTGTGAATTCCAAACTGGAGGTGTGAGGATGATTATGAGAAGGGGACTGAGACACATTAAATGTTATCTGAGCGTGGCTAGGATTTCGGCTCTAATGTTTTCATCGCAGTTTCAGCAAAGGTGAGAAATAACAAGTCCCCAACCTCTGTGGAAATACATACCTGAGCTGAAGTCGCACTATAATGTTATCCTATTTTTAAAAGGTTTTCTTTGACACCAGGTTTATCTGTAATTTTCAGGCCGATTCTGTTCACCCTCGATTATTCTGTCGGTTCCGTTCTCGAAAAAAACCCATTATGGTTTGTGAAATGGCACATACGGCGGCGGCAAATGTCAGTTTCCCGAAATCTACTGAAACAATCTTTGAGTGACGTGATTGATTCGATGGCCAGCCGCACAGCTGAAAATATTCACGTCCTGCAGAGAGAAATCAAAATCCTAATGTTTGAGAAGCTGGAAACTGACTTATAGAATCAATCAAACATTAAATCAGCTCATATTTATTCAGCTAATTTATCAGTGAACATAATCGATTAGGAATCATGCCTTATTGTAACTCACACAACAATACAAACTGATGCTGGGAGGCGCTTTTTCGTAGTTGGAGAGTCGGGTTTGACACGGTTGTCATCTTTGGTTTATGGAGGTTTATGGAGGTTGTCGGGTTCACAACCAGCAAAGTGATTGAAAAAACAGAATGATGCACCTTTGGCGTGCGTCTGGATGAAAGACGATGACAGGGAAGGCTGCGGTGTTGAGCACGGAGGAGGGGGTTCGCTGTAGAGGAATCAATGCAGTGATTGACTGACTGACTGACTGTCATCCCCTTCTGTCCCGCCTGAATTGTAATTACTGAGGTGAACCAGCGACGTTCCTACAGGTTATAAATCCCACTCCCACTGCCTGGTGACAGTGATAGCACCCAAGGTTACTGGAGCATCTCGGCCGTGTCAGAGACACCACTTTTAATTCTGTTTCCGTCTACGTCTGGTTTATGGGTGTTTGACTGTCGTTGGGTTGATGAATCTGGTACAGTCTGGTTGGATCTGCGTTCTGGCATCATAGTATCCTCATTACCCAAGATCTGTGCTTATTCAGTGTTTTTTTGTTCTCCTGATGCATTAACTTGAAGCTAATTTGGATGACCTGGATGGAGTAGATGAATTAAATTGCGATACACCCTGATCCTACCTCAGGTGTATTCTTTTTATTCAGGCTGAAACCTGAACGCTGGTATTAAGATGTATTCCATGTTATCAAATCGCTCTTTTGCAAATGAAACTAAAGCCTGCAGCAAAGTAGAAGTAATTGTTTAATCTGCTGAATGCAGCGTGAAACAGCGTGTTGCATTGACATATAGGTCATGGGGGTATTGAACGGCTCGGCGGCTAACTGCTAGTCCTTGTTGGGACTGGACACCTCTGATAGTAAACCATCTTAACATGTTGGAGTTTGGTTTTTTTTGTTTTTTTTTGTATTTCTTTAACGTAATCATATCAGAGGCTCCTTCTGGTTTCCTGACTCGGCTGCTTTGGTGTGAGCGTGGGGCAAAGATGAAGCGATACCGTATCCTCCATCAGTGGTCTCTTCCCACTCGTCTCCTCCCTCTCCTCTCGTGTTGGTCGGTCAATAATCAGCTGCTGCTCTGCTTCTTTCTCTTTTATAATTAAAACGTACCATTTTAATTCTTTATTTATTAATAAACATTTGTTTCTTTGACTCTATTAGCTATCTGGCATTCTCTTCCCATTTGTATCGGCTCTTATCTTGATCATAGTTTCTCTTTTTATGATAAAGAAGGAGTTTTCTTCAAGAATAAAGAACATCTGAAAGACACCAGCTGTGTCTTTTTTTTTTTTAATGTTGGAACAAAACAAAAAAAAGAATCCTCTTCTCTAGATATTGTTCTTGGATACCTTTATTCAATAATAGAAACAAGCGAAATAAAGTTTGCAGTCTCCATGGTTTGAAACAAAAAAGCAGCTTATTGCTGTTCAGCGACCTCAAATAAGAAGCGAATCCTGTCCGGAGCAGAAGTAAAACTGTGTTTTCTGATGAATAAAGAGGAAGGGAGTTGAACCACAAAAGCTTTCAGATGTTTTTTCATTGAATATTTCCTCTCCTAGACTTTTTAAAACGGTTTCACAAGTGTGAAAACTGCAGCTATCCAATCACCAGCGGCGTTTTTTTTTTTTCTGTAAAAGATGCCCGGTCCTTGTCAGGAGAGCGAAAACCTCTTGTTCCTCTTGACATTGAATTAAGTTGGGATGACGTTTATAATCAGAGGTAAATCTGATTGTGTTGCGAGGCTGATACTAAAACCTGCAGTGAGCGCATTTACATTTACATTACATTACTGCATATTTATTCATAGAGCTCTGTCGCGACATGGCCTGAGTGGAATGATAGATGGAGCTAATGCGTTTTTTGTTTTTTTTGTTTTGCCGTAGAGATGGATGGAGGAGCCGAATCGATAGGATCTGCAGATCCTTTCACTTCCTGTAAAAGGAAGTAGCAAGCTGCGGCGTCGACAGAGAGATCAAAGCCGAGCGGCGGCGGCGGCGGCAAAATATTTGTTTGCCCTTGATTGAATAATTGACAGATACTCTCACACACTGACAATCATTGAGCGTACGGCACGTCGCTGATCCTACATTGTGATGCTTGACAAGCATCATCTGCGTCAGTCATCGAAGTTCTGGGTGGCAGCAGGCATGTGTGGGCTTTTAGCTCAGACAGGCGTGATGTTCTCTGATGTTCCCCGCCATTGGCTTCACCAGGCTGAGTGATGCGGAGCAGATCAGGTTCACGTTTCCCTCTATAAATGGTTAGCGTTTAAAGAATATACAGGCTTTTTTTTTTTTTTTGACGAGATGTAGGTGACAGCGGGTCTTCTTTGCAGGACGTTATTCCATTTTCTCTGCTTTTTGTTTTCTGGTGTTGTGTTTTGTTTGAGGTTTTGTGAGCATTAGGCAGTCTGGCCTTTATTGAAAGGTTAAAACCAATGTCTTTGTTTGAGATGCCACTTACAAGGCAGAGACACTAACATAGATGTATTGTGGTATTTTGGGGGTTTTTTTGTGCAAATTTTCCATTGCTCAACTGTGTGTTTGGAACAAAAAAAAAAAAAGCTCAATTTTTCATTGCTTGTTTTTCTGTTTCGGTAGATAAACTCATACAAACTGTTTTATTCTTGTCTGTCAGTGCTGCAGGCGATAGTCAAGATAGCAAATACAAAAAGTGTTTAAATGTCAGTAACCTTACAAGAAATTATCTCCTCGGAAGCTCAGCATTTTACTATGATTCTGGTGGAAAGAAAACGGACAATATTAGTCTTTTATTTTCTATTGCAATTTCAAAGGAATGATCGTAATATCAATAGCTCCGTTTGGAAAACATTTCATCATCCTCAAACCTTCCTGCGGGGTTTTTAAAAAAAAACTTTTAAGGGGAAGAAGGCTTGCAGTGGGAGGCACAGCTGACAGGGAGTAATTTAAAATATGCAAATAAAATCACTTTATCAACGCAAACAGGGTAAAACAATAAAGTGAATTGGAAATATAGCCATGAAATACACATAACACATAACCCACGCTTCTTGGGTGAATAGATGAGGGCTTCGGCATCAATGAGCAAGAACTTGTAGCGTTAATTAAAAAAAAAAAATTAACCGAAACAGAAAATATAACAGAATTCTCATGCATTGGCTGTGTGGGGTCTGACAGAGCTGCTCCCCCACTGGAGTTTTGTCTCAGGTTTTTAATTTACAGCCTTCGCAGAGGATTTTTTTTTTTTTTTTTTGCAGCCCTGTAAAACCACTCGAGCTTTTCCATCGCTTGTCGCTTTATGTTCCCCCTCCAGGCCATGTAAAGTGTCTGGGGTGACCCTGCTGAGATAGAGGTCTATTCATACCCTTAGAAACCTCTCAGCCCCTGGTCTCCTGCCAGCCATAAAGAGCACACATAAACTCAAAAATACACATGTTGCTCGCCGGTGCTCATCAGTCAAGTAGATCTTAAGTCACCGCGGTCGGGCCGGGACCGGCGGGGAGGCCGGAGCTTCGACCACCTTAAACAGTAAAGATGGACTATGCTGCTATTTATTCCTCTGCTTTTACGAGGCCGTAGGGACCGATGTCTCCGCCTAAGGTGTTTGTTTTTAGCATCAGGATGAAAGTGGAGGGATATTTGTATGTATGGGTGGATTTATAGGTCTTGAAAGTGCCCCTTACATCAGCCGTACAAACGCAGGTACCTCCTCAGCCTGTAGGTTCATCTCGTCTAAAAACAAAACACTGCTCCCTCTGATAAATAACGTTATTACAATGTCAAAACGTTGCAGAACACCATGTTTTCTGATTTCCGTTCCCTTTTAGGCTGGAATTAAAAACCGTATTTCTACAATTAATCCTTTTTCCGACATGTAATTTTTTTTTGCAGCTTAAATTGTTTGGGCGGTTCTTTCTTCCTCGCTATATATTTCAAGCGGTGCCAGCTCCGTGTCTATACTCTACAGCCAATTAAATATGCCTTTAGTCTATTAAATATGCCTTTCACTGACTTTCTTTACTTTCTAACAGTGCGAGGTTTCCCATGGGAAATATTTAATTTGCCTCCCCCACAATTTCACTCAGCCCTCCTCCTGAGATGGAATGTCCAGGAAGCAGACAGGTGAGACTCTCCCCCCGCCCCCCTAAAACAAATTCTCCGTTGAACTCTTTGCAACTCCGCTGATGTCTTATGGAGCCATCTTGATGTTTTATGTAGAATCTTTATGCATTTTAAATGTGTTTTATGGATTTCGCACCACATACTGTTTATGGGACACTTCATCAGTGATTGTACGTTGAATTTGCGTATTTGTTCACATTTTCAGCTTCTCTCTCTCTCCATTCAGGAGTTTTCTAATTTGACTGGTTTTTGGTTCTTCAAGGCCAGTTTTATTGCAGATATGTTATTGAAATGAGAGTTGCAGACATAAATGGGGGCACTTATGTGATATATGATCGCTTTATATGTGGGTAAAAGTGTATATTATGAGTGAGCGGTACTAAAACTGAAACTTAAAGTATACGCTAATTGAGCTAAAATGATTTGAACGGAAAGAAATCTCTTCTCAGCGAGCACGCTTTTTTTCTTAATGTTTTCATACTACGTTACACATTTCCATTTCAGCTTCGGCCTCAGAGTTCTTGCGTCTCTTGCCGGCCTTCTGTTGTTTAGTATTTTTCCTTCATTATTATTTGTCCTACTCCACACAGCAGCGGCACTTTTTCCTGACCTCTTTCCCCCTTTCCGAGGAAAAAAACCCGACAACTTTAGCACCTCAGTATCCACGTCTGCTTTTTTAATGATCCCATTCAAAGAAATCTAAATGCAAGGAAGTTAAAACATAAAGACGCCATCACCTTCAAAGCACTTCAGACCCAGGAGGCTTCTTGTTTCTCTCTCTCTCCCCCCGCCTCTCTCATTACCTCTTTTGTCCTCTTTAATACTCCCCATCATCTCTGCGCTCTCCTCCATTTCCCTTGATATCCATGCTTTTCTTTTCATTCCATCCATACCTCTCCCTCCCTCTTTCCTCTTTTGTTACATTGGAAGCTAATTGCCAAGTAACTTGAATCATTTTTGCTGCGCCTCTTATGTGGACTACCCCCATCCACCCACCCACCCACCCACTCCCCCTCCTGGGGCGGGAAATGAACGAGAGATGACTTTGCACCAGTATGAGCCAATCCCAGACATCAGTCTGCTGGCTTTTCACAGGATGGGATCAATGCTAACTTCATCTGAGCTCTCTACCAAGGAGGGACTTGTAGCTTTTACGCCAATGAAGTGGGGGGGGGGGTGTAAAGGAAAAACTGCAGAGGTTACAGTGGGCTGTCGTGCATGCTTTAAATAACTGGACAACATGTTTTTGAAGACATGCAAACATCTATTTGGACCATGTTGCAGGCATTTGTATGTTAAAAGTGATTTATAATTTGTTGCTTTAGAGCTCACGTATGCAGATGATCCTAAACTTATTAATTATTGTGTAATAAAACAGCTAAGGTAAGCTAAGCATCCAGATGCCAAATAAATCTATTTCCCGTACCTTAAAATATTCTTTATTAATAGTTCCTCAATGTTCTTTTTCTATATTTTTCTCCAGAAAATGAACTTATTGGTGCCACCCTGGTGGTTAATTTCAGCAGAGGGAGTCTGGTTGGTGTCTGAGGTTCTCTGTAATGTAATGAATCTACAAAGCTTATTCTGCAGTGTGTACCTGTAGGGAATCTGAAGGTGGAAGGATAATAATGGACGGAGAGCTGAGTGGGGTCCACGGCTCATTATTGCCCCGACTGCTCCCGTGTGGTAATTTGGCCCTTTTTGTTAGCTCACATTTATTTTGTGGCTCATACAATGGAGTAAGTGCTGCCTTTTTAAAAAAAAAAAAAAAAAGAGGCTAGGCAGTTCAATCCATCATGTGGGAGTCGGTACTAAAGCCTCATGTTCTCTTGGAAAGAATGGGCTGTGGGTCAAAGGTTTTTACCGAAACTATAAAAATAACCCAAATGGATTAAACCTACGTATTGATCTGACTTGGACCAGGTCAGGATTGGATTGTTATCACCAAATGACAACCGACCAGTGAAAAAGACCCATCTGGATTGGAGTGTTTTGATCTCGTCATGGATTGTTACTGCAGGAAGTGAGTCATCTGCTAAGTAGAACTGATGTGTGTGTTTGTAGATTAGTGTGTATGGCTTTATGTATTATCTCGCGTCTGACTCTGACATTTCTGATGATTCATTGCCTCACCCGGCCCGGGATGCAGTTCATCATTTCCATCACATACATCCTCCACGAGAGACGGAGGGGTGGGAAGGCGGGATGTGACTGACTACATATTTATCAAGCCTGAATTCACGCATCTCCGATAAACTGCTGCTTTAGAGTCGACTACCTGCAGGTTTCCACACCTCACTTGGCCTGCTGGGTAAATAAATGTGAGCGGAGACGAGAACACCTGCCTCGTACCGCCACCGCGCAGATTAATAACTATCATCCCTCCCCCCCACCCTTCCCTTTGCTTATTCCTCTCATTTCCAGTCAGCCTGGTGATTTCCGTCCATCTCTTTTATTTTCTCTGCATCACGCACACACGCAAACACACACACACACACACACACACACACACACACACACACACACACACACACACACACACACACACACACACGCCTTCCAACATGCAAACACAAGAACTGTAGTGGTAGCCAGATACCCCGGGGTATTCTCAATGAAGAATGGAGTCTGTAAGGTCAGCCTTTCTGGGAATTAATCTGCATTTTGGGAGTTAATGTTACCATCATCAACAATACCTGTTGATTTAAGAAGGTATTTTAGTTTGGAAGGGTGCCATTGTGCTTTTTAGTTTGAAAGGGTGTCATCGTGCTTTGCGGCACTTTCAAGCCTACAACCCTTGACAGACTAGATTGTTATAAAGCCACATTCAGCTTTTTTGACTGCCCAAGTCGGAGGCGCAATCCTCCTTATATAAACAAATATTACCTGCCAAATGAATAGAAATTTATTTTCCATTTTCAAAAACTGCTGCCCTTCAGTAACTCATCAAATGAGCTAAAATATATAGAAGAGCCTGGAGATGAGATGTGATCAGGGAGGAGATGGGGGGGGAAAATGGCGTCGGAAAAGAGAATAAAATATAAGAAAGCTGAACAGAGGGAGGCGTGTGCGAAAACAGGCTAACAGAAAAGAAAAGTGGAAAGCAATAAAGATAGAAAGGATCAAGGGGTGAAACAATAATCTCGCACAAAACAGCCAAGATGGACCTCTTAGCTGGTTTAATTTCCACGCTCTGTCTCTGCTGATCTTCTGTAATGGCTGTGCTCAGAAAAGAAAAAGCATCGCACGGACTTAAACTCATTTTTTCCCGCTCCCTGGACACATTTTAGCAGCCAATATGGGTTGAATCTCCAGCACAGAAAGCTTTTACCCACTTCAAGAACGTATTCCTGTTCTGTGGCTCTTGGAGAACTCAGGGGAACGGCAACCTCTGAATGCAGCAGGAACTCCCTGCACCGGCGTAATATAAAGACCAGGCCGATTCCGCTTGTGGTTCTTGTATAGAAATATGCAAAATAATTTTATTCACATTAAGTGTACTAAAGCCATTTCCTGTCTATGCGTGTTTGACAAGCTTAAATCCAAGGTCCTTACGCTGTTGTAGCTCCATAAATCTATGGTCTGTGCTGCTCTTGAGGAAATGGAGCTGCTTTATAAAGCAGACTTTAATAGTCAATATTTATGCACCCTTTCTGCCACCATGAGGTATTCACCCGCATCCGGTTTGAGTGTCGGAGTGCTTCTTTTAAACATTTGACGTCGTAGCGAGGAAAACCTCCAGGAAGTGACACGGCAGGAGGTTTATGAGATTATGAGTAATAGCAGTTTTTATTTTGATCAAAAGAGAAACACGTTGGCTTCATTTAATCTCTTTTGCTTGATTAAAATTAGATTAAGTGAGACAGCAACTCTGTCATGACGGTGTTTAAGAGAAGCATATAAATGCAATTTAATACACATTAGGTGTTGCTATTTTAATGTTAATATTATGTGTTCTGGTGATGCTTTATTGCATTTGTGATAAATAGGTTTAAAAATAAAGGGACAAGTGTGTGAACTTTTATTAAGAATCAGCTTAAACATCAGGAAGTAACGGATGATTTTTTAAAATTGGCTTCCAAAAGTCACTACATTGCTTCTTTTCCTGTTGTGTTCATATAAAGTTTTTACTTTTTGTTTGTTTGTAACTTTTTCCTGAGTTTTAAACTTTACTCTTTGAACGTTTTATCACCGTCCAATCTCAAGGAGGACCTTTACATCTCCTTTACGTCTCACATTGGTCTCCTCAGCTGTTTCACACTTCTCTTATCTCTACCTCTGTAACTTTGTCCTTGTGTTTGGACAGTTCTACTTGTTGTCATGGCAGCTTCTTGGCCTGAGCGAGGTGCTAAGATGGTACCTTTTGGTACCTTTGGAAGAGAATAAACCTTTTAATCTCTAGAGTCTAGTTCATTTTCAAGTTTTAGAAGCGGGTTTTGTACTTTCTGATAAACCTATTAGTGCTGTGGGTTACCTTTTATGTAATCTCAGTTTACGTTTTAGTAATATAGTGGAGAAGTGATGATGTCACCACGTCCTTTCAGATCAATCGATGGTGGATAAATGAGTTCCAACTGGAGAGTTATTTGATCTGGATTATAAGATTTCCCACCGATGTGAAACGATCGTGCGATGTTGTGTCCCGGCGATCCCCCTACAAATATTTCATGACTGGACTTGTTGGGTTTTTATTTACATTTTGCCTTGGTTCCACTCGTCTCTGTCTGCGTTGAGCTTTTCCCTGTCTGTGAACATTTCACCTGTTTACTCGCCCTCCACTTGCAAATAGAATTTTATGAAGAGGTGACGAAAGCATGTCCCAGCAGTCAAGAACAAGGCAGTTCTTATTATAAACTTGCTCCCCACAACCTTTGTCACCACATCTCTCAATGTGACTCCTCTGCGTCTTCGGATGGGGGGCGGGGAGGTGATGCAGGTGGAGTTTCTGGGGATTTAATGTAAGGAAGACGGAATAATCTTGCCGTTCATGGGCTGCGCTTATGATGGACCACGAGGTCACCTCTGTTTTTATTCTGGATTTGTGATTTAAAGAGTTGCCGTTGGATACAAGCTCTCCCCACCTGAAGACCTATGGATGAAATTCTGGGTACAGCTTGACAGAACAGCGGCGCTCAAATGTCAGGGCTAATCAATCTACAGTGGATCAGTAGGCTGGTAAATAAGTGTTTTTGTCACGCCGATGACCCCCCCCCGCCCGCAGCTTCAGCTTCACCCAGACTTTGTGAACGGACTCTCAGCCGCTTCTGCAGAACGGATCACGTTACTTTTCAGATGCGGATCAACCTCTTTCAGGTTGTTGTTTAAAGAATAATACTGCAGATGTAAAGTGTTCAATATGGTGCTGTAGGCTTTAAATAAAGGTTGATTGTGTTTACATCACAGCAATGGTGGAATACGGTGCGATTACTTTATTATGAGCTGCTTTGGTTCTTACCCATTCCCTACCCATGTAAAATCCTCAACTGTGTTAGTATAGAAATTTTTTTGTAGTATAAAAAATTATATATAATAGTATATAATTTTTTTTGGAAATTATTGCATCGTCAAATTGACATACGGTCATATTTTTTTTACGTTGGCATCCTTTCAGACACTAGGGGGCAGTGAAGAGTAGAACGTTTCAATAGCAACAAAAATACGGAATAAAATAAATAAAGACAAAGCAGAAAGAATCTCACCGCTGGTCAGTGAGGTCTATGGAATCCAAGATTTGAGTACTTTTTTAAAAAATAATCGTCGCGCCTCGCTTGAATTATAGCTACACTGCCCCCGACCATTTCCAGTGCTCTCAGTCTACTTCTTCCTTTTCATTTGTCTCATCGGTATGGACAGACTGTTCTGTCTGTAACCGTGACAACTCTAACAGGAGCTCCTGGACGTTGAGCCGTCTCCTCCAGTCTCTTTTGAGTTAGCTGCTAATTGCTAATAGCTGCTTTTACCCAATCCCGCGGCCTGTTAAGTTGTCTTTGTTTATGCGGACATCGATTTGTGTCTTCGCTGTTGACACAGAGGTGGAACAATGAGTATTGACAATTTGTATTGTTTGTATAGGAATAAGCCGCAATAAAAGGGACGACCTTGAGCAGGCAGTGTAAAAAGGATGTGTTTGTGCAAGTCGGTCTGCTTTAATGGATCTGGAGAAATCATAATTACTCTGTTAACTTGTTGTCTTCAACTGCTGCAGCGCTCGGATTTTAATCATCAAGTTCTAATGATTCTCTCTGTTTTTAGAGTCGGATGTCAGCAGGCCAGACGTCTTTCCTAAGAATTCCGGAGAGAACCATTTATGTGATAATATAGACATTATCCACGCAACAGCTCAGTCTCCCATTGCTTTTAATTGAAGATGATATTTTGGGGATTTCGTAGGCGTAGGCACTGATATGCTTCCCTAAGTGTGAATGTAGCCGAGGATGAGGAGGTGGAGGGTTTATTGTCGGATCGTTTGAAATTGGGTCTTTTCTGAGTTGGAATTTCATTAAAGTCACAGAATAGGGCTGTCAAACAGCTCCGGCAAGGTGACTTATGTCTTCCTGCTATTTGAAATGGCAAAGAAAAGGAATATATAACTTTCTTCAACCTGCATTCATAGCTCAGCAGAAACACATCTTGCATTATAAATCGCTGGTGTCTGAAAGCGATGATAAATTAAAGAATGCTTCCACTGAGAGGTTCTTCTGCTTATCTGCAGATGTGGAGTTTGTGTTTAGTTATTAAATTAGCATTGAAGAGGTCTATTGGTCTCCATGCTTTCTAATAGAAGGCAAATCTTTGCTTTTTTGTCTTTTTTTCTCAAGAGCTTTACTTTTATGATTTATGATTTGTGCCGACATGAAGGCATCAGTGGCGTCTTTGTTCAACAGCAACACATTTTATTTTATGTAGAAAGTAATGCATTGCATCAACACAACGTCTCAATTCTCATTAATTTTATCTTACAGGCCTGCTGCTGCTGCAATCAAATTAAGCAGCAACACAAATGTCAGGCCATACAAATTGAGTTTTATCAACGGAAATGTAGCAAATGAATTGGTTTCATTGCTATTTGGGAAATGCTACTTTGTGGGGAGATCGTGCACAAACAATTCATCACCGAAGATATTTAGAATTCAAATTATTTTACTCTGGAGAAGTTTGGATTCAAGATGAAAAGAGGTGATCGTGTTGGAGCTCAAAGGCTGTGTTTGAGAAATCATGCGGGGAAAAAGGAAAATGTTTCAAAGCTGCTACCAGTCTGCTCGAGGAAGGATGAGGAGTATTCGTCACATGGTGCGAGGTTGCGCTGACGCCGTACGACATCATTCGATGCGATGACACTAGTGATACTCAGTGTGAATTATAGCAATTATAATACTAATGAATGCACCACCAACATTTGGGGAGAAAAAAAACAGGAGAATATTTTGTGTTTTTGGATCAGTCCCAGTGGGAAAGATTCCTGTTTATCGTAACGAGTTCAAAATAATTCTAGGGTTCAGATGGGAATTTTATTTTCTCTTGAGCTGCAGTAAGACGACTTATCAACCGTGATTCTACAGCAGAACAGTCACGCAGTAGCAGCAGACATTACTGCACACAACAGTACAGCAAAAGGTCAGCAAAGACTACGATGAATTGGAACATAGAATAAAACAGAAGTTTGCACTAATTGGGCCAAACATGGGGCAGTTTGTAGAACATTTCATTATAGGGGAAGAATTTAATTTTATATCTGGGCTGTAACTAACTAATATTTTCCATTTTTGACTCATCTGTTTGTTTTTTTTCTTAATTAATAAATGATTAGCCACCTCCTTTTCATTTATCCCAAAGTAATGCCTTGGAGTTAATTAATTTGTTTGACCTCTGGTCCAAAACCAAACTGTATTTAATTTACTGTTACCAGAAGAGTAATAATGAGTATTAAATGACATTAAATTAATTGGTTCTGAATGTCAGGCCTAAGGACCCCATCTGGAAGACAGAGTAACTTATGTTAGAACTTACATTAGGACATGAGAATATGAATACTCCAGTACTGTAAACTTCAGCTACGTGATCTGGTTGCTTTATTTTTTTGTTAGAAGGATTATGCTAAATCCAGTGGGTCTGCGTGAAATGTTTGCCAAAGATGGACTCTATCATACCCTTAATTAAAGTTTAATGACTTTCAAAGGATGCTTTTTCATCATGAGATACGCAGTTTTCATCATTAGAATCACGTAAAGGTCATGTCTATCAAACCTTTCCACATCCGACTGTCATTTTCAGTGAAACCAAATCCTGTTGAGTGGAAACCACAAAAGTCCCATCATAAGTGAACTTCCACCTCTCCTCATGTTACCTCAATAAAAGTATTAATAAGGCCTCATTTTTCTGCAGGATATGATCTGCTTGTCCGCTTTGCTCTCTAAATAAAAGATTCCTCTTTTGCTTGTTGCTCATTGAAAACTCCAACAGATGGGTGGTGGGACTCGCGCCATTGTTTGGAGCTTTCTCTGAGGGGAGGGGGCATTGTGTATTCATCTCTAATAAGCATGGTGGGCTCGCCATCATGATTCTTACAAGACACTGTGCCGTTCCCGGAGTGGAACCCTGTCCTCAGGCAGCTCACTAAAATTGGCAATTTCTCACAGACAAATTACTTCCCACTTTTCTATGTGCTTCTTTTTACTGCCCATTCTCCCTGCTTCTCTATCTTCTGCCTTACACCTTCTAATACCGTAAAAGCTCCATAATGGTTCGTATATACTTTTAATAGCCCCCTCATTTTTTGCTGCACCCCCTACATTTTCCCTTCCTGTATTCACTTTCTATTTTTGAGGAAAGCGCCGTTGTCAGCGACTCGTAGGTATCCTTGAGAATTATTGGTCTTGCAATCTTTAGTTGTGGAAGTTCCTCTTTTTTCCGCTGAGAGCGAAGACCGCTTGGAACTCAGCCCCTCCGGATTCCATCAACTCTCTGCTGAGGTCTATTGATTTGACTTGTTCAGTGATCCCAGGAAATTGAAAGGGGGAAAGCCAGTTTGACAAGAGCAGCTAGAGCTGGTGCAGAAATGCATTGCCTTGGATTGTAACTCATTGAAGCCTTGAAAGGTAGAGCATCTCGATGTGTGTTAATCCGGTGTTTCAACCAGGCCGTCACTAAATCACACACGGAACTCGACGACAGAGCTTCATTTCAGGTCCCGCATCTTATTTTACGACTGCATAGCCCTTGTGTCCAAGAATCCACACTGAATGCAAATAACCGCATTGTCCCAATATCTATAGGGATAGCTAGTCATCATAGCCGTTGATGTTTATAGCATCCTAATGCCCGAGAATAAGACATTCAATCAGAGATGGGAAGACAAATGTGTTTATGATTCATTGAGACAAGCCTGTAAGTTGTAGAGACGAAGCGGTGGCAGCGCCAAATGAATAGAATTCATTGCCACGCTTTAAGACAGAGCCAAGTGTGCTAACGTTAGCCAGGGGTTTTATTTGGGCTGAAGGAATCCATTTTTGAAGCAATATCTCAAAGGAAGGCTAATCGTAACACAGTAAAATGAATGTCTTAGGCATCTGCTTATTGATCATGAAGCTGTTATATAATATCTAAAACGATTAGTACCTGAAAACAAAAACAACCTTCAGGATTCTGTTTTCATTTTCTTTTTTGAAAACATTCTTTTCTGCTACTTTCCGGAAACCCCTAAACAGATTTTTCCAGATTGAATTTGGGCAACAGCCACCAAGTGTCTGGCTATGCTGGGATGCTTCATCCAGATGCTGCATCTGCTTATATAGCAGCACACGTCCAATGGCTTGTCTATAGTCATCCTGGCTGTTGTTGCTATCCTCCCATCTTTTTCTCTCTTAAACCTGTGGTTTCACAGCTGGCTGTGAGCACGTCCTGTTTCACAGCTGGCTGTCAGCACGTCCTGTTTCCTTTGGCCTTCTCCACTAAATAACCCTGACAGAAAGGGGCAAAGGGTCACTCAGCCAGCAGGGGAAGAAGAACCACTACTCGATCGGAGCAGGCAGGTGTCTTTGCTGTGAACCTGGCTGGTGAATAATTTTCTAGAGTATTATCACTGAACCTGAATGGAATTTAATTGTTATGGTATTTTCTTTATAGCTTTGCCCTGATGTTGTTGCCCTGAGGCTAATTTTTGTATCAGGCAAAGTTGCACCATGTCTATTTTAGTATGACATGTATGTCGAGGGCAGGGCAACAATAATGCAAATATTTCACTCTCTAATTCCCTAAAAATAAATTATGTAACTTAGAAAAGTAATTAAAGGGCAAAAAATGTGATTTACAAGTAGTGGAAACATGGAGGAGAGTAGAGGAGCCATTAGAACTATAATGTTGAACCGGGTCCCAACAGTCTCTGAGGAATATTTAACTTATGCAGAGTGTAGACATCAATGTCGTAAGTTCTTCTGAAATTCTTTGCATTCTCCTCTTTTTTAAATCCCAGTGGTGAAAAAAAAAAGAAGAAGCACAAATTGTCAGCGGTTGAGAGTTGTGGACGTCCACCGATTCCTGAGCGCTTGAACTGTCCAACTTCCCATGTGGCTGCTGTCAGACGACTGCAGAAAAATATTGTCTTGAGACTGCCATGATGTAAGACTGAGCTTGAAATTAATGCTGCGTAACAGACATGATTTATTGTCTGCCTCTTCCAGCTCTCTGCGGCTCCAAACGCCAACGTTTTTTTGTTCTTGTTTGAATCAACTTCATTGAATTGGTTGCAGACCGAAGGGACCGGCTTTCCCTTCGTGTTGTCGCTAGAGTCGTAGCCGTTAGATTGATCTGTTGTGATGCAGATTAGAGTATCTCTGATTATCTTTGAGTTTGAAATAATAGCCAATAACAGCCTGTTTGAATGAAGTTTTAGCACCATTGCTAGCTCTGTTCACAGCTCTCTTGTCTCATCTCTGTCCGTCTTCATCGTGTGTCTTCATCTGGCCCCCCTTGGGGCCATTTAGACACGTTTTAACTCCAGGTTCACCTCCCTTACAATTCAATACCGGAGTCCAGACATTTTAATAGGCTCCTTTTTGGCAGTTGTCCCTCTCTTGGCATCAACTAACTTGGCGCTTTGGAACTCTCAACCCACCAGTGGGAGACGCTCAGAAGACGGGTTGGCACAGGCCTCATATCTCTCCTAATGATCCGTTTCGAAGGGAGCATTGGGGACACCTGGCAGAGAGACAGAGATATTCAGGCAAATACGTATGTGCACAAAATCAGAAGCTTTTTCTGTTGTTGTAGAAATGTTCTCTATGTAATTAAATTGAATTAATGCACACCAGTTGCAGATGGTACATCACAAATTCAGATAATTATCATCACAGTGGCTAATTCTCTCAGAAATATCTTTTAACACCAATCAGACTCACAGCTCAGGTAACTTCATCAGTTTTATTTTTTATTCTGTATCTTGCAGCTGCATTTCTGAATGTGCCAAATCTCCCTGAAGGAGCTCTCAATTATTGGACAGTTTTTTTTATTTTTTTTATGACTTTGCATATGCAATATTAATAGCGTGAAGAAAGGATATGATTGGTGAAAAGTTTTTGTTCCCTTCCAGTGCGATCTAAGTAATGTAATCTATGCTTTAATGTACAATTAATGAATGGAACATCAAAGAGAAAATTAAATAGCACAGAACCGTGAGGTTAGTTGTGACAATGGGATTTTTATTTTATTTTTTCCGTTTCCCATGAAGTTCCATTGAGACTATAAATCTGTTTGGCCCATCCAGGGGAGCAGTCACAGGAATCACAACACATTAAAATGCAAAACATATAAAGATAAACAAAGTCACAATAAAACAGAAGGGACAATTATGCAAAACACAATGGCTACTCAGGAGGAATAACCACATGCCTCCACCATCGGCTTCTGTATAATAGCTTAAATTTGTCAAGGGGTGAAAGTGTTGCTAGTTTTAAATATTTTTGCAGATTATTTCGTGCCCCGGGTGCATTGTAGAAAAATTCAATTTTCAGCTGCCAGAACCAAATCTATGCTAAATGTAGACCAAACAATCCGGGGTATCCTCTTAGAGGAGCTCCCCAAGAATTTAAGTACCTCCTCCAAAGGATCTTTTTTTTTCTTTAATATGAATGCTGAAGTAAAGCTAGTGGTTGTTATGGTAACATTGCTTCTTCCTTAAGCAACCGTTTAACAGTTGATATTTGCTGGCTACCTTTAGGAGCTGCTTATGACACAGTTAACCAATCATAACACGTTTTATGGCATTGATTCCTGTAATCAACCAATCACCTTTAATATCTTTAGATTTATATTGGGGTGATTGCATTAACACCCCACAGATCTACATTTTCATGAATCCCTTTTATGTATGATCGGCACCTTGGTGCTGGATGAGTTGTCTATGACTAGTTGTCTATGACATTGTTCATAGTGTCATCTGAGTCAGGATGACACCTTTCAAGCCCACAGGGACCAATCACCTGTGTCATCTCCTAAATGCAGTTGCAATTTGTAGCGAACAGCCATGTTTTATAAGTGATTTAATATCGGAAGCTTTTGGAAGTATGAGAGGAAAAAAATGTGCGTTTGGAGGTGGAAAGCTCAGGGTGAAATGCCAGAGGAAAGCTGATTCTGTGTCTTCTGAGTCAAAGATCTCCTCAGACTCAGGTGATGATGCAGCAGCATCTGAATGCTGCAGCATCTTGGGGCTGACGTACAAGGGTGCCAAGGTGATTTATTATCCTCGATCCACCCGAGGAGTCTTCAGATTAAAGGGATCTTTGCTCATGGAACTAAAAGCAGCAATTGCATCAAAGTGGGGATGTGTCAAGTCTGCATCAAGGCATGAGTCAGGTATATTTCCAGATCTCTTGTTCATGTGGTGTGAATTGAGGATATGGCTCAGACAGAGTAGTACCACTCTAAAAACGATGAATGATGGTGTCTTTCTGAATGATGGAACTTTCTTTCCACCATTCAGCCCATTAGAGACTTGGAGACTGAATCAGAAGCAATTTGACTTCTATTTAAGGTTTAGTTAATAGATGTCTAATTCAACAGTCAACCCTGAGAGAAATCCCAAACAAAAATGGAATCGCCCAGTGTTTCAACTTTGAGAGAAGCTAAACCAGATCGGCTGCAAGTGTGAAGTAGTCCAGAGGATGACAGATCGACAGTAGGACCCTTTATATAAGTCCATTGTCAGAGTTTGACGTGGCTGCTGTCGTGTTTGATAAAGACGGATGGTTTTCACGCCACTGCTTTGTGTTTTGGTAGTTTAGTTTGTTCAGACAATAAACCCCAGCATCACATATTATAATCTCTTCTTACTTTGATTTGTCCAAGCAATTGATTTGCCTTTTTTTTCTCCCTGTGTGGATACGTTTCTCTCGCTTCAGGACAGATAATAAATCATGCCGGTGCTGATATCGATCAAGTTGGTCTCATTTTATCTTTTCATTTTATTTTCACTAAGACTCTGCATGCTTACCTGCAGGAGCTGCATATCAGATCTTTCCAGTTTGGACATCATAGATGAAGTGCATCCAAGTTAGGTCACTTATCCAGAGTAATAGATGACTTCAGAAGTGGGAGTTACATTACCTCATTGTGTGACCATTACATTTCAGTGAGGCTGCAACACACCGGAAACCAATGGAGCTTAAATATTCATTTTTAAAAAATTTCATTTATCTTATCTCCCATTTATAGTCCTTTCCTCCCTTTCCTAATGCAGATTCTCCCTGTGTTGCAGCCGCTTCCTGTAATTTTCCATTAAACACATGCAAAAGTCATTGCATACAGTAACGGTGTAAGAGCACATAATGTAGAGAACGGGATTTTTATTTGCATCCACTTATGTCGACATCCACAAATAGCTGAATGAAAGGAACTATTCAGAACGTAATTAGGCTTTTCTCATATTTCAGGGTAATGCATTGTGTAAAAACGGTACATTTTCACTCGCATCTTTTCTGTATCTGCGCCATGGGAAACATTTTCTTTGATTAAATAGAAAATATTGTTCAGAATATGCAGCAAATCTGCTGTTCCTGAACGATGCAGGAGCCTCGAAGTCCAGAAGCAAGTTGTGTATTTGCGATGAACACAGCGTAGTGATCTTCCCTCGTGATGCAGCCCACGCTGTTAGCCAATTAGCTATTACCACAGCGGATGTGAATCTCAAGGCAACCTGCTGCAGCAACACATCTGATCCTGGAGGTTTTTTCTGTTCTACTTTATATTCTGCCTGAATGGAAAGAAGCCGAGAAGTTCTACTTATCTGCACAATTCACCAGCTTTATCACGCCGCTGCCTCTAAAAACACAGGACAACTCCTGTACAGAATAGATTTGTGCTGAAAATCATAGTCTCTTATCTGAGCATGCCGGTCCGAGTGATGGAATATTGTTTTATGGGGGACCGGAGAGAGGAAACGGCAGCTTCAAATCGAAACAGCAAAGCATGAGAGGAAACCATGCAGATGCATCCTGTAGGATTAAACCCATGCAGACCCCCCCTGTCTCTTGTTTTGATGTAATTATGGCTGCAGTTTCATTTTTAGCACCATTGTGGATCACAGTTGGGGACTAAACTTTCATCAGCATTTGTTAACACCTCATTATACTTTCTTTTCCTGTGCATCCATACTTTTTAGTTTAACTGATACATTTTTGCATCGTTCCCCAAAGGAAGATTCAGTTCAGTTTGTTTCTTCCATGCATCAGATGGGTCTTAACCTCCGTGGAACTTGTTGCGTGAGTCTCGTTTTTTGCAGAGAGAGTTAAAACGTGCTTTAAAAAGTCCTTTTTGAAATTCTTATCCCCAGTCATTCTTTCATGACTTTTCATTTGGGAGTCTCTTTTCTGTGCAGGGTAGTCGTACAGATGGAGTTAGCAAATGTGGATCCAAGGAAAACAAAGAAAGGGTGACTTTAAAAACACACATTTATCAAAGGGACACCCTTCAAGTGTGCAAAAATGCCTTTCCACGCTTTCACTGAAAGAAAAAGGATTTGATTTTAATAACTAAGGCTCAATTATTCATGCAAGCTCAATTCATAATTCTCTGGTTGTTACTGTGCCACAGACCGAGTTTGATTCACCTGTAAACCTCTTTTTTTTTCATCCTTTAATACTTTGTAAGAAATTTAATGATTCAAATCCCTCATTTTTCAAAAATATACCAAGCACATTTTGTTTTCGTTTTTTCTTCCAGTCCTGCGTGTTTCATATGTCATCCAGTGACCTTCATGATTCTTCTGAGTGATTCACAGGAAACCATTTCCTGGTCCATGCTGGGTCTGTGTAGGATGGAGAGGACACATGCTGAGATAACTGTCCTCTCCTGTCCAGTATTTTCTCTGGGAAACACACACTATCTAAGTATAGCAATGAATGGCGCTGTTTCAAAGCATACACACGTGTTCATATGGAGACACTTGACTAATATTTCTTGGAGATTTAAAAATAGTTGACCTAACCTCAAATCCATATCCACAAAGTCACCATTCAGCGTATTTTTTACTTGAGGTGAAGACATGACTGTTGCATCAGTCTCAGGGTTTTTCTGCCTCTGGTTGTCATGGATATGATGTAAGCTGCAAATATTTGAGCTCTTTCTCAAGGATGAAGATGCTGGACATGAAATGTAATCGTTGTAGTTGCTCATGTCTTTCACAGTCCGGTTGATGGACGTTCTTATCGGCAGCTCATGACTCCTGACCAGGTGTCTCGGTATCGGCACGTTGCATCCCCTCTCAGTCCCTGTGACCGTTCATTTTAATCAATAGCTCTGTGTTCATTTATTGAACTGAAGTACCAGGTAATTAGCTTCACCAAAGAACAGCCGGTGTCCTTATCAGGTTGTTGCCTTTTTTTTTTTGTGCTGTTAGAAATGAATCGTTCACAAAGCATCAAAGCTGGTGCTAAGGATTAGCTGCACGTGTGCGTCGGGTGCTCTGATGATGGACTGTTTGCTGGCTTTTACAGCCATTTTCAGCTGTGTGATCTGGGTCTTGACCCTCGGTAGCATCATCAGATTCTCGTTTCCTTTCAGCTGACTCGAGCAGAAAGCTGAGATGAATATCTTTACCCAGAGCGTGACTTTGATTGTGATCACAACGGTTTTCCATGTACAGCGTATCCTCAGACCTTAAACGTAGATGTAATTTTCTATTTAAGGAATAAGAAAGTATTTATTTTTCCAAAGTTTCTGATAGTTTTTCCTGCCATAGGAAAAAATGGAGGACAATAAGGTCTTTCTTGTGGAGTTTAAGTCGGAGTTCTCGCTTCTACAGTCGGGACAGAGGCTCGGAAGCTCATCTGGCTATAATAGGTGTTGATTATAGCAAGAAAATCTAATGAGATCATTTTCAATTACTTTGTCAATTTATCCATTTGATGACACTCAAGAGGCTTTAATTTGAACTCATTAGGAAGTATTGTTATATCCTGCTTGGAAGTGCTGGGATATCTATAGAGTAATGACTCTTATTTCTAGTAGGCAATCAGTTTGCATGTTGGAAATACATTTTCGAAAGCAATCAATCTATTGATTAAGTAGGTCATAAACCTTTTAATTATAATCTGTAGAAATATTATAAGTGAGGTACTTTATACAGTATTTACAGCAAAATGTGTTTTTTTTTGGAAAAAAGATAATGGAAAGGATCCATTGTCTGATTTAGGTGGAATTTGACGTCTTTGTGTGAGTTAGAAAGTTTTTTTTTTTACTTTGGACGGTCAAACCTTTCTGATCACATGGTAACTTTACTAATACATTAATATTTTATATCATTATTTCTCTCTTTGTTATCATAATAAAGTGAATTTTGGGGGGAATTTCAAATCATCAGCAGAACAAAACACTAAGCTATAAGATGTCGCTTCAGAATTGGGAAATTTTCTGAATTAAGAAGTAAATTAAAGAAGAGATTAATCTTTAGTCAAAGTTAATATAGTTGCAGCACCAGATCGGCATCTAATCCATTCTTTCAGTGACTTGAGCGTCGTGTCGGGACTGATTAATGCTGCAGTTTTTCTATGCATACAGTCATACAGCTTAAACTCACCATCTGCTGTTTTCTGCTTTCTCCTGCAATTGTTTGATGATGGTCATAAAGTTCTTCTTCTCTCATATCATTTAATCTTTCTGCAGACGCGGTCTGACATACATTTCTGTAGCACCCCTTCAAAAACCGAAGCTGGAAAAGGAGACAGTTCTGCTTATGAAATGCCAGATTTTTTAACATTTTTGCTATTACTTTTATTCTTGCGCTTTCAGAGCTGTTGACGGGACTGACAGCCGGGCATTCTAAAAGATGGAGTGATTTTCAAATAAAAGTTGAGACGCTTACTGTTTCTCTCTCTGTAGGACAGAACATCCCGTCCAGACACAATCAGATCTGTACTTTGTTGTTTCTCCCGAACAAAATGATTACATCTGAGAGAATGTTTCCACGAGATTTACTCCATTTTTCCCTTTAATCACATTGTGCATTCTTGTTTTTAACTTTCTGGGAGACTGAGCTGAATAAATTATTGATATTTATTTAAAATTATGCTTTCTCTGTTTCTTTTTCTTGCCATATTTTGAATGAGGAACACAACAAAACAAGCTCAATGCCGATAGATCCTCAAGCTTTTCATGTGTGGCGCAAACTCACGTACCTCAAGTAAAAAAATTACCTGTTGACAGACTTCCCTGCAGATGAATTATGTATAAGTTTTATTTAAACAATACATATTTATTATAAATTGATGCTTAATGGTGGAAGGGAGAGAACATCACATACTTTGAGGTCTGTAATGAGCTTTTTTTCAGTGTGAGAGGATTCTCTGCTGCAGGCCTTGTCAGAGATAATCGGATTCATGTTGTCTATTTCCCTCTGGCTTATGTGAGCCCACCTTTGGAGGGGGGCATCTCATGCAGTATTGATAATAGAGATGACTTTGTGTTACCCTGCAATCCAATGAAGGGGGGGGGGGGGATCAGATCCTTTCCCTTCTGTCCATTGTTTCTGACGGATGTCACGGAGGGAACACGATTTCTTCATGTCTGTTATTGTGCTGAGGATGATTGAATGTCAAGAGTGTGTCAAGCACTTGAATCAAGTATGCTTGTTCACACGCAGCTGAGTTAGCGTCATTTTCAAGATCGTATTTGTGTATTCGTGAGGAAAACATTCATTTCTCAACAACGTGTTGCTGTGAGATGCAAAGACTTGAATTTAAACAAGTTTCCTCCAGCTGCTGTGATCAGATTAAACCCAACAGTCCATCTCTTATTTTGAGTTTTGAAATATCTTGACCTGGTTGTCCTTCGAATTTTCCTATTTTCTAGATTTATTTTATAAATTCAGCAAAATGACTCAACAAATGCATCATGTATTGCTGCAAAATCAAATCAAAAATAATTTCTTTCCCTTTGCAAATCTGTACTATTTTTTACCTGAATGTTCTGGAGAACTACACTGCATCAAAAGTATCCCTTCTCCCAGATGTATTCTTGAGTATTAAATTTGCGTTCCATCTACTGGCATCATTCAATCTTTAATTTAGGAGGAGCGTCTGCAGGGAAAATGTCAAACTCATTGTTTAGCAGTGTGTTGGATATGTGTGTTAATTACATATTTGTACTTAATCCGGTCTGATCAATACGTTATCATCTCCTTTCCCTTTGAGCTGTAGCGGTTTAATTACATCAGGGCTTAGAGGTGTGTTGCTTGGCTATCAGTCTAATGACGGCTATTTTCTGTGTTGCAGATGATGAAGTTTTCCTGGGATAACTACAAGCGCTACGCCTGGGGAAAGAATGAGCTGCGGCCTTTGACGAGAAACGGGCATATTGGCAACATGTTTGGTGAGTGTCAATGTTTCGCTTCAAAAGGTCATCTGATAGATTTTTTCCAAACACTATTAACCTTTATTTCTGTCAAAGGTTTAAACCCTAAGATAAAATAAAGAAGACATTTTTTAAATTTATTTTTCCAAATTGTATTTGAACTTGAAATGGGAAATATCGACATTGGATCAACAAACGCAAAAATGTGTTCCAGGACGTCACAAAAAGATTCATCTAGCGAGCTAGACGAGGGAAGCGACAGGTTGACTTTTAACTAAAAACAACTGTCTGTGTGGTTTTGCTTCTCCCTACTTTCTCTTTCTTTTTACATCTTTCATCTTTATTTCTCTTTTCTATCTTTATCCTTTCAATCTCGATGTTTTAAAATCAATTGTTTCTTGGTTCGGAAAAAAAAAAACCCCAAAAACCTTTTCTTTGGTATCTGGTGATTTTTTTTTTTTCCCATGAATGATGGTTTGATGAATCAAACTAATTGTCAGATGAACACAGTTTGGAATATTTTGTCGTTAATTACCTTTAAATGACTCACCTCCGTTTGGCTGAGGTCGCCCCGTCTCTCATCACATGAAGCCTGACACAATCCCAGTAGCATCACTGTCACCAGAAGCCTCTAATTGAAGCCTGGGGGGCGGTCGCCAGGTCCTCGGTGCCGGAGCATATCAATCCATTCAGTCAGCTGAGCTGGAAAGAAATCCCATAAAGAGGCCAATAAAAGACAGATGAACCCCTAATAAGACTTGGATGGGATTCTGGATTATTAAGGCGATGATGCAAACGCTCTTGAACATACGATGATGTCTCTACTCCTTCCCTCGAGGTTGCCAGGTTCATAGTTAAGATGGGTTCCTTTTAAGTGCTGTCCTTAAAACGTATGTCAGATGTTTTTCAATGCAACTGATTCAGAAATATTTTCTGATGAAATCTGCCGAGAAAATTAGAAAAAGTCAGTGTTTGAATGTCTCCGAGGTCGCAAAACTTTGAACTTTTCTCAGATTGGAGCAGTTTTTTGAAAGTTAGAATATTTAAATTCCTCTGAATTGAAAAAAGGTGACAATCACTTTCTCATCCCTTATAACACAGAGAATAAGATGGTGTGAGGCTTGAAAGGGCATTTGGAGCGCCCTTACCTCTAGCCCGGGTTCCAAAGCTTTACTGGATCTGTACTGTGATCCAGCTACGCCTGGAAATCTAATGAAAAATCTCTATTTCGACTTCCAGTGAAAAATGTCCTAACAAACAAATAGACAAGCAACCTCTGAAGCAGATGTAAAAATATACAACTGACCCAGTAAGTGTGTTGTATGTTGAATTAATTTGATTTCCTATAGCAAAACTGACGTTTTGTTATTTTTGATTAAAATACAATGGAAGAAAACTGATTTGTAATATATATTAATTGTTTGCTATTTGTCATATTTCTGGACGGTCTTTTGACAGGCTGTGCTGAAGCTGTGAGGCTTGCTTCAGGTCGTGTCCCGTGATGATGCTTGCACTTAGACCACTTGTGATGAAAAGCGTCATTAGGCATTAAGGAGCTAAGGACAATCAAAGCTAATGGACTGAAGTGTTGTCAATACTGAAAGTACAGGAATGATGGAGTTGATGATGGAGTTAGCCCATGTGATTCGTTTCTATTAAAGTTACATCAAGAAATGTGTGCTGAAGGGCAGAGAGTCAACGCCCAGCCTACTCACAGCAGTGGCTTTTATATATTACTTACAGGTCCAGGACAAACGTAGCAGCTTTAGCATCCCATTCTGTTTGGTGTTTGGCTGTTGTTTGACTGTTTACTCCTCAAATAGAAGTATTGGTGGAAGTGGAAGAAAATAAATAGTAAGACAAAAAGTAGGCTCAAAAGTATAATCACATTATTGGAGTATTTAACTCAATGTTGTGAATATATTTACTATTGTACTGTATATTTACTCAGATTGTTTCCACATACAGTAGAAGCCACACTCTAACCACCCTCATGTTGCCGTTGGAACCAAAGCTTTATCATCATGTCTAATGCAATCTTCAACATCTGGCAGCTAACGGCCGTCTTTATCTGTGCAGAGCAGCCATCCTCCAAGCAGCACCTTAATACAGACCCAACCAATAATTCAAACAATAAATGCAGGGGGAGAATAACCTTTTGTCTCGGAATAAAAAAGGTGTGGGGGAAGGGGAACGATTTAATGGTTAATCCTATAAGGGCATGTATGTATGCATGTTTGCATGTATGTGTGTAGGAATGGCTGGCATCGTTTTCCGCAAAACAAACATCATTGTTTACAACACAGAGTATTAGAGATGATTGCAGAGAGAGACATATACGTATAAATATATACAGTTTTACACAATATATAATATATATATGTATATATATGTGTGTGTGTATATATTTATGTATATATATACTGTATATGTATATATTTAGGTATAGGTATACAGTATATATATAATATTATATATAATATATATATAATATATATATATTATATATATATAAAATATTGGACAGAGCGAGAGAATGTCACATTGACAATGGTGGAGTGGGAAGTCAGGTATGAAATTGGGTGCTGTGTGCTTTAATTTAATCCCCAGAGTAAACAGATCGTGGTGAGATTGGATCTACAGTTAAGGTTTGTGTCTGAATCTTGTCAACTTGCTGAGTCGTCAGAACCTTCCTCATCAGCTCCATCCAAAAAAACAAAACAAAACAAAACCCCCCCCCCACGAACAACGTAAACCAAGGAAAGACGGAGAGCTGTACTGTACTCCACTTCTTCTTTGGCGTGCTTTCTCTTTAATCTTCCTCGGAGTCATTTTGTCAACCCCCCCTCGTTCAATTCTATTTATACTGTAATCCCTTTTTTATTTCCTTTGTCGCGACCCTCAAGGCTCAAAACTGTCTGTATTCCTCCCTCATAGAGCTTTTTGTCTCATTTCTCTTTTGTCATTTAAAACTCAGTATGTCTCTTAGAGCTTATTAAAAGTTTCTTTTGCTGAGGGCCATTACAAAAGGAAGGTGGGCGTTTTACAGTACATTTAGTGTTTTGAGAGCTCGTGTGGGAGTTCCCACTTAGAAGGAAGTGAATCTGATGGGAAAGTTAAAATATTCAGATACATCTTCTTTATTTTCCTCTGAGAGAAATCTGTAGCTTTTGAATCAAAAGTTTTTTATTATGTTTAAAATTATTGCCGTAGCAAAACTTAAATGTATTTCACTGATAAATTAGCTTTTTAGTTGTTCTCTTTTGAGTTGTTAAAAATTCCCTGCCTTGTTTGATTCCTTCAGATGACTGCATGACAGATATCGTATCTCCTGTATCATTATTAGATTAAGAAGAGCTTAACATTCCTTCTAATAACGCCATCTTCAGCTATAGAAATACATTTATTAATAGCTTTAAATTCAAGCTAAATGTTGGCACTAATTTTATTTTTGAAGAACGCATACGAATGAGTTCTTTCCAAATCTAATGTTCCATTAACAAAATCTTAGTATTCATGATATATTTGAATTTTTATTTAATATTTTCAGTACTGAATCATCAGCAGAATCCATCATGACTGATAAATGTGGTTGGATGTCGTGTTTGCCACTGTTGACCTTCAGTAATCATAAATCTCTGAGCAGGAGGTGCTTATTGCTACTAAAACTGAAATGGATTTGTCAAATCGCTGTAAATTCAGGACTTGAATGTCCAGCTCGAGATTTCGGTGCATAATTTCTACTTGCTTTTTGGTATTTTTGTGTTACCAAAAGTAAAAATATAAAAGTGTCAGTGAACTATCAGAATTTAGCAGGAACAAAACAACAATAACAACAATGGCGTTCATTTGGAATCATGCTCCAGGTCATTTGGCAAACTTACGATCGATATACTGACTCTGTTTTTGGAATCTGCCAACTCCTGAGTGGCATATCTCTCCCTTTGGCTGCTAAAATCCTGCACTATTTTCAAAAGCTATTTGCTAACTGCATCCATTATCTGTCTGATACTGCAGATGGAATAAAGTCAGATAGTAAAGCAATGTTCTGCTGTGAAAAACTGATTTTAAACCAATAACGGTAAAGTTGCGTAAAGAACATTTATACAATGTGCTGAGACTGTCTAATAAATTCAGTGCAGCCATGGAAACGTTTGGATTCTGCTGACAATTCTCTTTATGCAGGTTTAAGAATGAAAGTTGGGCTTTTAGAGAATAAAAGGGTTCAGATTTTTTTATGATTTAATAGCTGGTTTCATTCCTTCTGGTAGCTACAGGACGAGGGCTGACAGCACCACTGCACCTTGTCTTTTTACTGTTCCTGTTCGGGTTCCGATCTGTCTTTTCGCTCGTTTGATTCCTCCCCTCGTCATTGTTTTTCTCTCACTTTTGTTTATTTCGCCGAAATGTTTCCTGTCGGGGAGATCAAGCGAGGCCGGCTTTTTCGCCGTCATCGATCATTTCGTATCGAGACAGACGATGGGAAGGGAAGAAGGTAAAACTGCACAAGGAAAGACTCTCCTGTGAAGAAAAGCTGGAGAGCTCAGAGCAAAGGAAGAGGTGAAGATCTTAGGAGCTTTTAAGACTTCAGGCTATTAGGAAAGACTTCATTCCCGTGTGTGTGGACATGATCAGATTTAAAAGAGTGTGGGAAAGTGATGAAAAGGCATTTGGGGACACTTGAAGTCTTGCAAGCCAAAGGCCTCAGTGCAGTAAATTATTTTCAATGTTTGGCTCCCAGAGCTCTGCTGCCCTATTTTCATGGTGGAGAGCATTAACTCAACGTATAAGTAGTGACGGTTCTATATTTCCACCACATCTCCAAGCAAGACCAAATTAAGCCTTCAGCCTGAATTTAAATGATGTCAAACCCAAACGGGGAACTGTCCTTAAGAGGTTATTCATTGTAAATAGAAATGCTACACTATGAAGATTATTTTCTTGTAAGAAGCCCACAAATGAAAGTTATCGAAATATCTCTTTTGAATCTTTATTCTTACTTTCGATGTTTAATGTAACGACACAAAATTGTATCAGGAGGATCACCCCAGAGGTTTTTAATACTTGCTTCTACGTTAGCAGCATTTCTCTGCACCATTTATAAATCTTAGCATTTTGGTCAACCTGCTACCGTTTTCTATTATCTGTAAAATGGTGGAGTTGGGCAATCTCAGGGCTGTTTCATTCCTCTGTTCCTTTTGTTACTAGTCTGGGAAGAAAAACCTTGAGAATAGGTCCCTCACATCAATTTTGTTTACCCATCCAGTGTCCTTGAAACCTCGGTCGTATTTTTCTGTCCCTTTTGGCTACATGTGGGCGAGGAGATTAATTGGACCTTCAATGACGCATTCAGAATTTGTGGCCCAAAATGCTCCTCACAGCCCCCCCACCCCCACCCCACTCCAAATCCAACCGTCTCTGTTTTTGTTCCATTGCACTTTAGGTAAATAAGGTCCATTCTCCGTCTGAGAGGAATCACCCTGGGCAGCGTATTTGGCTCTGTGGTTTTGGGATTGATGCAATTGTGTTTTATCAGAAAATAATTTTTACAGAGCGGTTTCAGAATTACGGCTGCACAAGGTAACCCGTGTAATGAAAATATCATATTCTCTACAGCTGTCACGCTGCCCTCGCAGTGGTAGTGAAAGAAATCTAACTCCCACAGTACTCCTAATGCCATTTGTAAAAATTCACCAAGCCTGAACCGTGACGTTGAGGTAGGAAGTGGAGTCTAGAATAAAAAATACAAAGAGAAAACTTAGTTTTTAGGAAATATGTTGTAAATGCATCCAAAAGTCTGTTCTGGTTTCAGTCTTACTGACAACAGGAGCTCCACAAATAATATATTTATTTATTTATAACTGGCTTGTGCATTTAAATATGAAACTACAGGTGCCAAACATTTAAAACAAATGAATTTATAATTTTGTATGCAAATGTAAGCATCAAAATGACAAAACGCAGCTTGACAATGACTTCCATTGATGCTTACGGCAGCAGATGGTCGCTGGGCTCTTCCAAAAACAGTTTCAGCTCCATGTCCAGCGTGTGCTAATTATTTCAGCTATAGATGTGCAGTTGATGTTGCGTTTGGGAACCACTAATTGTTCTCTCGTTGCACCCTAACGTTTAGTTAACAGATATGGTGGCGGTATCGATATTCTCTCTAACTCCCAGCAGGAAGGTGACCTTTCTTTTCATAAATCTGCGGGACTTTCCTTGACAGCTTTCCGGTTTTTGCCGTTGGGATACCCATCATCGGTTTTGATCAATTGCAGGTTTTTTTGTATTGTAATCCTAAAAGAGATTGTAACTTCATGGAGCGTTTGTCAGCATCAGATTCTACACACAGTTAAAGCTGCTGGGATTCTCGTGCTCATTATCCCCTCTTCAGTCGCGCCCTTCTTCCTTCTTTTCACCAAGGCTAATTCTTTCTTAGTAGGGCTGTCGTATACTCTTTCACTTTATCCATTCACCATGTAATAAGAAGCCAACCGGTTCCAGAGAATGAATGGGGGATTAAAAAGGGATGTTGGAGCCTCTCTGAGTGACGTCATTACCCACCCCCCCCACCCCCCCGTGCCTGCGTATGTGGGTCACTAACTGTAGCGCGTAACGCATTAAACGCCATTCGTAAACCACCATCTAAATAGAGCAGACTTTACATTAGGTGTCACAGCCCCCCCACCCTCCCCCATCCTTTGCTCCAGAGTATTTCATCAACAATGGATGTCCTATGGCTGTTAAGGGGATTGGCTACATGCTGCTATTCACAATTGCTCCTCATTCCTCGACCCCCTTGACAACAAATAAAAGAGCTCAGACTCCTTTTTTGCGAGAATGGAAACATGCTTTTCTCGTTTTTTTTCCCGTCTTTATCTCAGGATTACACAACTGTTTTCAAACTACCCCCCCACCCCCACCCCATCCCTTGCTTTGACCTTGTTTTTTGTTTATTCTCTCTTTTCCCTTCCTCATCCCAAGAGGTGTAATTAAAGAGCACAAGGTCACCGTTTTCCTGGAGTACAAAACAAACTACTTCTAGCAACCCTTCGCCGTGAGAGCGTTTAAAGCCGGCTGCGTTTATCAGACCATCCAATGGGCGCTCTGACTGTTATATGATGGAAAACAGAGGAGATGACTCGAGAACCAGGACCAATGGGCCATGCAAATGAAACCCAGGTTATTTATCATATGGTCCTTTCCAGGAGTGTGCATTTTCGGAAGCCCCTTAAAGCGGTGCAGAAGTTGCACCGACGTTCGCTGTCATGCAGCATTATAGTTCTAGATCCTGTGCAGCAAAACAGGATGGAGGATTTCTGCTGAGGCGGCGCATTTACTAAAAAAAAAGAAGGTACGACTGGACGCACGCGTCCGCGTATGCAAATGAAAATTGCTTTTAGGACCGAGGGATGTGAAATCTTGAGCAGCTCATTCTCCAAAATCTCCCTCGTGTTGTTTAAGGAACATTTTATTAAATCATTCAACCTGCAGCCACCTCCTCCAACCTGCCCCCCCCTCCCCTCCTCTCTCTCATCGAATATTAGCTTGAGCAATTTAGCTTGGTTTAGCAATTACCTCCCAACAGGCATTGTGCCTGATCTTAGATGGGGGTTGTGGGGGGGGGTGAAGGTTGTGAGGAACAGCTGAAGGAGCGGCATCCTCCTTTGTCATTAGGCTTTAAACGAATGGCGCCCATCACCGCCTGTCACATTAGAGTCACGCGGAGTGAAGGGTAGTCAACCTCCACCCACTCTCCATTCCTGCTCCATCCCATTTCTATATCCCATGGGCTCCATCATGGCGGAGCAGAAAATCATCTGTCTCCATAGCAACCAGCGCAAGGTGACAAATCAGGATCTTGATCGCTCCTCTGGAGAGTGCATCCCCCAACCCCTCCACTCAATATTGTCTATTTGTTCTTGAGCCAATAAGGCCTGGAACCGAAGCTGCCGGCCCCAACACGACGCAGATCATCGTAATTGTAAAGCCTGCGATATTTTTATGATAATAGTGATAGACGGCAGCGGGGGGAGACGGGGAATAATTTATACATACTCGAGTGTCATTAAGATATGTGATGTGCATAGGGGAGAGAGGGGATACCAGTATCCTGATGATATGTCAGTATTATTCTTTTTTTTCTTCTTACTTGAACACACAAGTTCACTAAACATTTTCAGATTTAAGACGTATTTGAGTTAAGAGGTTATTAAACAATAAATCTATTATTGTTTGCAGTTCGCTGCTCTGCAATTTCTTCCACAGACGCCTTATAGTAACACGTCCGTGATAACCTGTTGTCAGCTGGTAATATCATACCATCAATTATCTTTACGCCCGTTAATAGTATCTCATTTCAATAAATCCCATTGCCTCATAAATGTCTCGGCACTCAGTGTGAAATGAAATTGTCGCGACCCCGGTCATGACAAATATGAGAGAATGCTTTCTCTTTTTTCTTTTTTTTTTCCCCCCACAGTTTAAAGAAAATAATTTATTGAACAGACGGAACTGAAAATGTAAACATGAGACGGTGCAAATAGAAATGAGACGTGTTTGTAAGTCGTGTCTGTAATGTTGGCTCTGCATGCGGCGCCAGTGTTAAAAGAGATAAAGGAGAAGCAAGGAGAAAGCACAGCGATGGCATCACCGGGAGGGGTCTCTGCTGGGGGAGGATAATAAAGCGTCAGGCGGGACAATGGCCTCATAATGCAAATTATAATGATGCTGTGAATATTAAGCATATTTTCAATTATTTAAACGCAGAAATTTCTAGCTGGATATTTTTATTTTGCAAAATGCCTCAATTAAATGACAGCTGCTGGAGAACTTCATTACAGTCTGGACTGAAACAGATTAATCATTCATCGTTTGGGAAATGAAATCAGAATTTTTGCGTTTGCCTACCCGTCAAATGACACTGTTTGTTTGTGTTCTTTGGGAAATTTGTGTCCGGAATCATAAGAAGCATCAGGAGTTGACTTTGTCAGCGTAGGTCCTGCATGAGACACTTTTATCGGCTTTCAAATTCCAGGAATGTTTGCACCTCCTATATAAAAATAGTGGCTGTGATCACAAGTTATGGGCTAAAGTCACTCAGCTGTTTTAATATGGTGGCCAGTGATTTGTATTGCACGAGAACTTCAACAGACACTGTGCACTGATGATGCAACAACCCGTAAATGATTCTCTGACCAATCAGTGACCTGTAATATTTCACTTGATCTTTTGCTACCTGCTCTCCCCATAGTGGATGTGCTACTAAAAAAAAACCAACCCATACCTGCCATGTGTTCTGTCTCTCTCTTGATTATCCCAAAAGGTAAATGAACACATACTGCATTGAACTTTGTTAAAACTAGGAGATCAGAAGAGGGTGGGAAATAAGTCACCCAATAGTAGCTGTGGGTTCACTTTCATCTGCAGGCAGATGAGGAATGTGACAGCGAGCCTCTGATAACGTATGCCGAATTGAAAGCTATATTCCGGCTACATGTAACGATGGTCAGCTAGATGTGTGAATCTAGTGCAACTGGTGAAAACTTGCCTTAAGATCACAGCAAAAACACAAACTGATGGCAGCGCTTCGCTTGGGTTAAGAGCTAACAAGCTCAGGTCACACAAAGGTTATAAACGCCTGGTTGTGTTGCAATAATGAGGGACTGCATGAAGATCAATTGCTGAATGGGAAACCAGGTAAGATTAAAAAAAAAAAAAGGCTCATAGAAAATAGATAAAAAGCTAAGGATGCAGAATGCATTCCTGTTTGTTTGGGGGTTTTTTTGTGCTTCAGTGCATCTCATGCTAATCCCGTTTTTTGATGTATAGGTTTTTATTCACCAGTGGATTTTCATGCTCTCAATCTAAACAATCATCACCCTGGAAAGAAGAAAAAAAAAGCAGCAGAACACAGGGACGCTATAAAGAATCCCGTCATTCGTTATCATCTGCAGCAAAATTTCAGATTTGAATATGAGTTCCTCTCAGCGTGCGTGAGCATCATCAACCCTCGCTGCTGGGATTATCGCCAAGATGATGGAGAAAAAATAAGTACGATGAAGCAGGAGGATTATAAAGGATTTTACTCTGTTCTACTGCAAACGATTCAATCAGCTGCTGATGGATACCAGGAGCGAAGCTAAAATTAGTTGTGTTCCCACAAATCCCTGATCTCTGTCAAGTTGGTGCACTTTGGAATCCTTAAACCTTATGTTTCTTTCATCGCCGATGAGCCTGGGAGTGACGTCGTGTCGATGCTGACGTCTCAATCTGAGACATGCTGTTTGTCGGCTTGTAATCAATGTTCAGCAGTTTTAATCACGAGCAGTTCCTGCCAAGCCGTTAAGCTCCTGGCGGTACACGGGAGCAGACTTTGCTTCATTCACGTAGTTTGAGGACTATTTATACATACACAGTACTTTTTCTTTAAAGCTTTGCCTCATTGCAGTCTTTACTCTCATCCCGAACGTTTCACTAATTGGGAAACATCAAGCTGACAAGATTCACAACCCATCTTTTGGACCTCTGTCTTCAAAACTATCCATCACGACTCCTCCTTTTAAATTCCCCCACACCTTTGTCTGTCAGGCATAAAGGAACATTCATTTCTCGTCTCATGCTTATTTATCAGTCAACCAGGAGCTCCTCTGATCTTGCCTTTTGTGTGCCGTGAAACTATCACAGTGAAAGCATCAATTCCTGCTGCAACACACGCAGCAGAATACGGCACGACGATGGATTTAATAAATTTGTAGCGAATTCTTTTTGGCTCATCACGCCGTGAGGTTTGGGAGAACTTTGATACCAAGCTTGACTCTGGGCCACACTTCAGAGGCGGCGAAGGGGTTGTGCGGGGGTTGTGAGTGGTGCTCAATGCCTCTGGCATGTTGGAAACAGAAGAAAGAGACACCGAAATAAAATAAAAACAGGTAAAACACTGAAACAGAAACTGATATTGAGTCATGTGGATTAGTTTTACAAGTGCCCGGCTGGCGTTGCTTTAGGAAATGTTATTTAAAAAGTTTGCATTACCACTGTAATTGAGTGTGAAATTGCAGGCAACCAAACGGCAGCATATTTTAATGTAGAAATGAAGCTGTCCGAAGATTGATTAGAAAAGTGGAATAGTTCACGTCGTTTCCTTAATTAAAAAAATCGTCCTTCCTTTATTTTTTTAAATACTCCTGCAGTTTCATTTAACCACAATGTCAGGGGCTTGAATTATTTCTTCACTGCCTGGAATTTTACAGCCTATTATATGATGAGAACAAGACGTGCGGAAGAACACATGTCTTTGATCAAAAACCGTAGATGCACGTACTTTGGTAGTGACCACAGCTTCCTAAATCCAGGATCTCTTAAAGCCTGCAGGGCTGCACAAATGATACCAAGCAGCTGCTCTTTTTAGGTGGCCGGTTTAATTTCTCCGGCTGACAGTTGCTCTTTGTCAACAGGTTATTACAGCTCTCCCAAATTGGTTGGGCTGCTCTTTTTTTTTTCTTTTTTTTTCTGTGTGCAACTAGTGAGCTAGAAAGCCCCATTCAGATGAGATAAAGTCTGGTGGACAGGATGGGTGGTGCTGCCTCATTACATGCAGGGACAAAATCGGAGATTAAAGGTGGAATGGGCCATTTGGGAGAAAGATGGTTGATTCTCAGGTCATCTGTGTTTGATGAACCTGGAATGAGACTCGGAAATAAACAGTAGCTGCTTGATCCTTTACCTTTGAGCATTTTAAAAAGGTTTTCTGTCAAGGTTGCACTTGCATACTCCACCCTCCTGGACCTATTCTGCAGCGAAGGATGCATCGATTACTGGGCAATATGCTTGACTTAATTTTCCATTTGTTACCCGCTGGATTTAAGTTGGCCGAGTGTCTTAACGAGAGCCTCGAGCTTAAAGCTTCCTTCTCCTATCAGGTTCTGTGGGTTGACAGAGTGTGAGACATGTGATCCACCCCTTCATATATGTCTCTCCATCAATACAAGAGAAGATGAGGAGGTAGAGAGCAGGGTTGGATAGCGCCTGCGTGACGTGTCTAATCTCATTTGCCACACAGCACTCTCAGCGTGGCAAATTCGATTTCAGCATCAGATTGACGTGCTCAAAGTCTCCCCAGTCAAGTCTTGACGGTCTGCGTTTTGTATTTGATTGATTCGATCAGTGTTTTCAAAGGTGTTTTGATCATCTTGTTAGTTTCTGACACATCTATAGTTGATATCACACATGTAAACGCCAATCACCTCCTGGTTGAATTGTAGTGTGCAGTTCCTGCCACTAGGGGTCTCAAAGCCAAAACACTGAACATAAAGGACTATTTGATTGAGGTGTTTTCTATCAACTGGTTTTGACAGGGTGGGCTACACAAAATATATGGCAGTGTAGATTAAGTAATGGCTACAAATGTGTAGAGGAAATAGAGATTGTGGACTAGAAACAGTCGTTTGACATTCAGATATACTTGCAGCACAAGAAGAACCAGATGATGAAAAGGATGAAGGTGGTAAATAAGAGGGAGAAACAGGCTACTAAGAGGAATCAGCAGCATTCATCAGCAGGCAGGTTAAAGATGAGTTGATTAAATACAAATATTATTTTGTCCTCCTGCCTCTTGCCTATTCCTCTGCAGGAGTTCTAATGGGAGCAGATCTATTATCAGGCTCTAATGTGCCTTGATTTATCAATTCTCTGCCCCTTCCTCTGTCTTCCCAAGCACCGGAGGTACAAAGCCCTTTTTTAAATTCAAGTCCTTTTGCAAAGGCAGTCAGACTTTGTTATCCCCATAACGGTGAAAATGGACAGATGGTTGAGGTGGATGCTGAGGAGGAATGAGTTGCTTTCAGAACTTTAAGAGGTTCTTCATTGAGGGACTTGAGAAAGAGTTGTTGTATATTGCAGAGAAACAAAGCACTGGTAGCCAAAGAAGCAAGGTATTTATGTAAATCACAGAAAAAAGGAGTTATATTCAAGGAGACAGGTGGTAAAGAGACATACGTACATGCGGTGAGTTTTTACACGGGCTTTTTTCTGGGCTGTCTCTACTTTATCTTTCACTGCTCTGGTCCGGACAGGGGTACTTCATCAATGTCTCCCTCACAACAGACCTACGGACATTCCCTGAACCAGGGTCAGCTTTCCTCAGTCTTGTGATTTAAATAGTACGAATCAATACACAGACCTCTTCAAGCAGTGTTGGCTCTTTAGCTGTCGCCTGCTCATCCAGACACTCTTTAAAGTGCTCTTTTCGTTCTGCAGTATTGCTGGAGACTGTCTTACCTGAGAGTTGACTGAAGAGCGTCAAATGTATTGCAGTCCTATGTAAAGAGAACAAACTGTCTTGAGTAAACATGAGGATGAACACATGTTAATGAGACCCATCTCTGCACCTTTGCTCTGTGAAACATTTTTTTTGGGTCATATCAGTAAAAAAAACTTTAATTTTGAAGTAAAATTTCAGGAAATTTTCTCTACTTACTGAAAGGTCGACTATTTCATTATCATTTTTATCTTTGCTTCCAGCTTGATAATTATTTAGTCCTGATAATCCTCCACTGCTGTGACATTTACTCCTCCAGAACAGTAAAGACATCTCGACTGACATGCTACTTCTTTTTTTTTTAGTTCACAATGACTCCACATGTTAATTCTACTTAATCCTGTTCCATCTAAACTCACTTTCTTCTTCCTCATCTTTGCTCTGTTGCATCAAAAGTCCGGTCACCTTTGGAACTGTCTCCTTTATCCTCGGTGCTCACCGCATGCCTGGAATAGCAAGCGTTGGGTATCGTTAACATCAGACAGACACTCTCGCTCGCTAACCTCGTCTCTGTGGTGCCGGGTAACATTAAGCACTAACAAGATGCTCATTGCCCTTGCGATTGATAATTGGATACTGGCAACCACTGCTAACAGGGCAGTGTAATTATTGTGAATCCGGCGTCTGCATCTATTAGATTCACTTTGATGACGTTAACAGGGTCACTTATTCACCACGTCTTAAATATTATATTCCCGTGTCTGTTTATACCACGAGTCACAGGCTAACACGAGGAACGCCTTCCTCTGTTTTAACGTTTCCCACGAGTGTATTAAAACAGTCACTCTCTGAAATCGAATTATTCTTACCCACTGAAGTATATCACGTTTAACGTATTTTGTTGGTGGAATTTCAAATGAACATCGAATTGCATTTTCATGGATATCAGCATACAGTTTGCATTTACATAGTTCAGTGTGCTGGTTAAATGAAATTATAGCAGAAATGCTTCTTCTGAACCGTCCCCGGGGGTTTAAATAAACGTTTATTTATATATGCGTTTATAGTGGTCGTGTGAAATATTTGCGTGTTTGTGTGCATGTTCATAGACAGAGGTTACTAATATCACAAACGGGGCCGAAACATGTGATTGATCATACGGACGCTGGCTGTCGAATGTGACCCCCCCTGACCGACAGTGATTTTCTTGTGACAGAATGTGATGAATGGACACCCACCGACCAGTGGCTCACTAATGGTTCTCCCTGTACTCCACTTTTCACCTTGGAGGTGACGAATGGAATAAAGCGTTACTGCTTGATCCTGCAGGACTTACCTTTCTTGATATTTTTGTGCAAAGTTCCTCATATATGTGTGTTGGTGCTCCAAAACTTTGTGACATGCAGTGAATCTGGTGCTTTTTGCTTTAACGTTGTCCAGTTCTGTCTTTGAGCTGGTTGGTCATCGTTTATAGCCTTATTCTCCCTGTGCAGTATTTCAGTCAGATATATTTACTTTCTAATTCTCCCTTCTACAATAAGTGTCTTTATTAAAAAGCTCTGAACCCAGTAAATGTTTAGACAAATACAGCATTTGCAATGCATTGTTTTTGCAATAAATGTTGGGTGTTCTCTTTCACTTTATTGGGTAAGTCAACACAGTATGCAAATAAAGATTTCATATGGTGTATATTTTTAATTAAATGTTACCCTGAATAAATTTTAAAAGCGGTTGGAACGCATAACAATGCAAGTTTGGAAAGACCCTAAAGCATGGCAGTGTGTTCATGTTTTTCAGTTTCACTCTTTATAAATACACCGAAACACCTCAGGCTGCTGACTTCACAGATCCTTCAGGCCTCCTTCCATTTGTACCAACAGACCTCATTAATAAATAAGAAGTTAAACCTTGGAAGCTCAAGGAGTACACTATGATGGATTGATCTGCTTCATCCATCCTCTGAATCAATCAATCATCTTAGCTTTGATACTGTTTTCAATAGGAATTTTCCACACATGGCTGCTCTGCCTGCAGCCACAGGGAGTCACATCTGGGAGTCAGATGAGCAGATTGCTTTCGTTTACTGTCGCTACACCCATTTCAATTGTTTCCAAGAGAAAACTACTGAATATTTGATTCGAAGTCTAAGTTGCACGATTAACTTTTCTTCCTTCTTGAATCAGAAGCTGAAAGTCTTGTTGATGTGATGCATCATCAACGTGCGTCTGATGCGTAGAGTACATACTAGGGTAGCTTATGTGGCTTGCTCTGGGCTAGCACTGCCCTCTTGTTGACAGTATGAGATGAACTGCCAGGAGGTAAATAAACTACGGCAGAGTCGTGCTCAAAGGGAGGAAGATGTGTGGTAAATATTCACAGGGCAGCAACGCTGTTGGCACTACTTGTTATACAGCATCAAACTGATAATAAGCTGAGACAGGAAGGACTTTCTAGCAACGATCCGACCTCACAAGTGATCTGCAAAGTGTTCATGCAATTCATGTCGCTGGATTCATGGCCAAAGCATCTGGCGCTCGTCGTTCGGTCGAGCCGGTCGACTCATTGACCCCTGGGGCACCCGTGCTGACCTCATTCGCTAATCCATATAGCTGTGATGATGAGGTGAGAGGTCAGCGGTTGTCAGAGTTTTAATTTCACAGAGACATACAGTAGTTATTGATGAGTTGAAGCCCAGAGAAGTTCAACAGTTCAGAACGCTGAAACTGAACAATTAACTGATTAAACTAAAAAAAGAAAAAATTGCAGATTCTGTAGAATACATCTAAAGATAGATCCTAATGTTCTTCCATGGCTCTTCAAACTCTCATTTAAAACGCCATAAACCAGGAATGAAAGTCATTTTATTTTAAAGCAACCATCTCCGAAGCATTTTGATTCTGCCTGTTTAATCACAGTTTCTTGATATTAAACTTCTAAATGACAATTTGCCTTTCAATCCTTTTTTTAAAATTTTTTTTACAGTCATTCATTAAGGCTGATGTTTATTTTTCCTCTGCGCCGTGCTGTCGGTAAGGTTCAGCTCCATTTGCATAATATTTGGTCATATGAGAAAGAAAACAGCCGATGCAATTTCTCATAAAGCCACCAGGATGGAGTAAACAGCCCTTAGCGTTTCTCATTTAGTTTGCGAGAAGAAATGAATAGCTTTAAATGAGATTCATAAAGAGAGACGCTCATGCACAGATAGGCAGATTTATACGTGGCGCCTTAACAAAGAGAACACACAGACGGGTTTTAATAGAGGAGCAGCTGCTAAACAAGAGGAGTCCGTTCTCCTCTGGTGGTTGATTCCTGAATGACTTCACTTTCATCACTTTCATAACTGAGGCTTTTCGAGCGATGCTTTCATCGTCACAGAAGATGCTTTTCATCAGGACAACGCAAAGATGTTTTAGTTTTAGTGTTACCTTCCAGCAATTACAGAGGAAAAGCATGTGAGGGATTTCATGTTTTACTTTTCTGTTGCTTTCTAGTTATGGTGAGAAAAAGAAAATGGAAAAAAATCTATTTCCTAATGGAAAATTAGCTATTTCATCATTTTCTTTCCTTTAAAGGTCAAAGATTCTCCAGAGTAGCATAATTTCTAAAATAAAGATGAAGAAAATTACCCTCATTTATCAGAATCAGAATCAGAGTCTTTATTTGTCATGCTGACACACATTTTCACATGGGACAGTATGAAATACCTCTCTGAAGGTCCCAGTAAGCCCGGTCGATAAATAAGATAGATTAAGAAAAACAAGAAAAAAAGTTAAAAATGTAAGATATATAAAGTGTGAAGTGTCTGAACTGCAATTTATTTACAATAGACGAAATTTAGACGCAACAATTTCCCCCTGATCTCTTGTCAGTCACTGTTTTCCCTCTCAATGACCTTAACTGTGAATAATATGAGATCTTCATTCAAACAGGTGAGTTTTACACACATCCTCAAGCTGTGCTGTTGTTGTTAAAAAGGGAAATTAGCTTTAGAAAGCAGAGCTTGTAAACATGTTTATTCCTTCTGTTTCCATGGGAGCGATAAATTCACTTTCTAGAGAAAGCCTGTTGTGGCCACTTGTGGAAGCTGCGGTGTGCGTTGGCCTCATCTTCATTTCAGCTCCGCAGGTTGTTGGTAACAAACAATCTTTCTGGTGTTGCGAATGCTTAATTAGACGAGTTGAAATGAATCCTTTTTTGGAGTTTAAAACATTTTTTTCCTGAGCGTCTTGACTCTGAATCTTCTCTAACGTCCTCTCTCTGTTCTGCAGGCGGCCTCAGAGGAGCCTCCATCATCGACTCCTTGGACACGCTGTACATCATGGGACTAATGGACGAATACAACGACGCCAAGGAGTGGGTGAAGACCAACCTGGAGATGAACTCTGTAAGAATCTCTCTTTTTTATTCTCTGTCTGGTTGGGTAGTTTTTAAACTTTCAAGATTTATTTTTCATGTTGGACCTACTTTGAAGTCTCAGTTCAACTCATGGGCAAGCACCACGTCGGCATAATGAAGTTTTCAGCGGGGGCCTTTGCGTGTTGGATGGATTTAAAGCTGTGTTATTGTGCTTTTAGCAGCAGCGTTGTGTTCGCTGGTTTGACACTTTTCCAAGGCTTGGGACACTCCAGCAGGAATCAAAAGCTCCCTGTGTGGCCACCAGCCACGCCGTGTTACAGACTGATGGGATTCTCGGCTTCACTCCGGGGCAGAAAATGTGATAAATAAAAGAACAAGACGAAGGGAGGGGTCAGGACCGAGCACTGCCAG